>NC_067165.1:24571527-24871527 GCF_903995435.1 Acomys russatus
AGTTGTGAGGTGTCTGACACGGGTGCTGGGACCTGAATTCTGATCCTTTGCTTTTGTTTGTTTGTTTACTCGTTCTGCTTTTGTTTTTGAAACAGGGTTTCTCTGTAGCCCTGGATATCCTGGACTCACCTTTGTAGACCAGGCTGGCCTCAAACTCACAACGATCTGTCCGCCTCAGCCTCCTGAGTGCTGAAATCACAGGCATGTGCTACCACACCCTTTAATTTTGACCCTTCTCAAGACCACTACAAACCTCTAACTGCTGAGTCGTCTCTCTAGCCTCCAGATTTCTTCTCCTTCTTCTTTTTTTCTGAGATGAAGGTTCTTCAGTGTTAGCCTTGGCTATCTTGGAACTTGCTCTGTAGACCAGGCTGGCCTCAAACTTACAGATATCTGCCTGCCTCCTGAGTGCTAGGATTAAAGTCGTGTCCCATCACCAGCTGGTTTAGTTTTATGCTTATCAATATAACCTGAAATATCTTTTATATGACTTTTTTTGGTGGTTTTTTTTTAAAGGAGGTCGTTTTGTTGTTGTTTGCTGTTATTTGGGTTTATTTTTTCTTTTTCTTTCTTTGCTTTTTGTTTTTGTTTTGTTGTTGTTGTTGTTGTTGTTTTGGGGTTTGTTTGTTTGTTTTCCAAGACAAGGTTTCTCTGTGTAACCTTGGCTCTCCTGGACTCACTTTGTAGACCAGGCTGGCCTTGAACTCACAGAGATCCACCTGCCTCTGCCTCCTGAGTGCAGGGACTACAAGTGTGAGCCACCACGTCCTGTTTTCTTTCTTTCTTTTAATTGTTGTTGTTGTCTAGTTTAGGGCCTAGAGAGTGCTGACTTCTCTTACAGAGGATCTGGGTTCGGTTCTCAGCACTACGTGAGGCAGGTTGTAAGAACCTATAACTATGGTTCCAGGGGATCCGTCACCTCTGACCTCCACAGCATCAGCACGGTACACATGAATTCATGCAGGCTCATAGGCACACACAAATTAAATGTGTGTGTGTGTGTGTGCGCGCGCACACACACATGGACACACACGTGTGAACACACACACATGCACCCTTAGAGGCTATAAGAGGTCATCAAGCGCCCTGTAGCTGGAGTTACAGGTGGTTGTGAGCTACCCTACATGAATGCTGGGACTAATTTCAGGTCTCAGGAAAGAGCAAGAAGCACTCCTAACCACTGAGTCACCTATTCAGTCCTTTATGCTAGTCTTACTTTTGTTTGTTTGTTTGTTGCTTTTCGAGACAGGGTTTCTCTGTTGCACAGAGCCCTGGCAACTTTGTAGACCAGGCTGGCCTGGAACTCACAGCGATCCACCTGCCTCCACCTCCCAAGAGCTGGGATTTATTTATTTTCAGTGTGTGTGAAGGTGAACATGTGTGGGCACACGCATCACAAGAGACACAAAGAAGTCAGAGAGCAATTTCAAGAGCTGGTTCTCTTTTTCCCCTGTGAGGTTCTGAGGACCAAGCTCAGGTCAGCAGGCTGTGCCACACACCTTTACCTGATGAGTCACCTCGCTTTCCCTCACTTTGCTTTCTGAGATGGAGTCGGGCTATCTAGCCCTAGCCTGATACTTACTATGTACCTCAGACTAGCCTTAGAGTTTTATCAGTCTTCCCGCCCAGCCTCCCGAGGACTGATCTCAGTCCTCAGTAACATACTCAGCTGCACAAGGTTTCAGTAACTTTGTGACTAAACAGTGTTTGCACATTGAGTCATCAGAAAGAAAAAGAATCATCCATGCCGGGCGAGTCCAGGACAGCTAAGGTTACACAGAGAAACCCTGTCTTGAAAAACCAAAAAAGTTAAATTAAAAAAAAAAAAAGAAAGAAAGAAAGAAAAAGAAAAAGAAAGAAAGAAAGAAAAGGAATCATCCATGCCTGGCACAGTAGCACACACCTGTCATCTCAGCACTCAGGAGGCAGAGGCAGGTGGATCACTGTGAGTTCAAGGCCAGCCTGGTCTCCAAAGCAAGTCCAGGATGGCCAAGGCTACACAAAGAAGCCCTGTCTTGAAAAAACAAAAACAAAACAAAACAAACAAAAGAAAGAAAGAAAGAAGAGATGAGAAAAGAAAAAGAATCAACCAGATGTAGTACCCACACCTATATAATCCCAGCACTGGAGAGACTGAGGCAGGAGGGATCCAGCCTGAGCTACACACACACACACGCACACACACACACACACACACACACACACACACACACACACAGAGCTATATAGCATGTCTCTGCTTAAAACAAACAAATAAATAAAGGTGACAAGCAGGGCCTGGTACCCATGCAATTCCAATTACTTGATAGGCTGACTCGGGAGAATCAAAACTCAAGGCCCTTCTGGGCTTCAGAATAAATGCAAGATCAGTCTGGGCAACTTAATGCAACACTGCCTCCAAACCAGAAAGTATGGTGAACATGGTGGCACACACTCGTATTGGGGAAGTTAGAGGCGGGAAGATCACAAGTTCAAAGTCATCCCCAGCTATATAGTGAGTTTGAGGCCAGTCTAGGATCCAGGGAGACCTTGTTTAAAAATGAACAAATAGCCGGGCGTGGTGGCACACACCTTTAATCCCAGCACTCGGGAGGCAGAGGCAGGCGGATCGCTGTGAGTTCGAGGCCAGCCTGGTCTACAAAGTGAGTCCAGGATGGCCAAGGCTACACAGAGAAACCCTGTCTCGAAAAAACCAAAAAACAAAAAACAAAACAACCCCCCCCAAAAAACAAATAAATAAGCTGGTAAACAAAAGAAGGCAGATTAAGAGCACTTGCTGTTCTTGCAGGGGACAGGGGTTTGAGTCCCAGTACCAACATGAAGGCTCCCAACCATCTATGGCTGCACTTCCAGATCTGACAACCTTTCCGGGCCTCTGTGAGCACTGAATGTGTCTGGTGCACAGATACACACACACACGCACGCGCAGGCAAAACGCTCATGCATGTAAAATAAAATAAATCTTAAAAAAAAAAAAAAAAGGTGTAGGTTTTGGAAAGATGGCTCAGAGGTTAAAAGCACTGGCTGCTCTTCCAGAGAACTCTGATTCAATTCCCATCAACCAAAGGGGGGCTCACAACCATCTATAATGAAATCTGGTGCCCTCTTCTGGCATGCAGGTGTACATGCAGACACAAAATAGTACACATAAACAAAAAAATAAATCTTAAAAAAAAAAAAGGAATCCTGCCCTTTGGTAGTTGCAACACTCAGGCAAGCTGGCCTTGCACCTTAAGTCTGGGCCTAGTGGAGGGGATGCAGGGGAGCCGGCCCCAACATCAAAAGCTTGGAACAGAGGTAATGCCCTCTGCCTTTCCTCTCCCCCGCTACAGTAGCTGGGAGAGCTGGCTCTGGGGTGGAAAAGCTAGCCCTGCCCCCTCACTGGCTATAGCACTTGGGAGAGCAGACATTGGCAACACAGTGGAGGTTCACCTGATGGCGAAAGCACAGGTGAGCCAGTCCAGAGGGTGTGAAAGCTGAAGAGCTGGCCCAGCCCCTCACAGGGTACTTGGGAGAGTGGCCCCTCATCCCTGCCTCCACTCCTTGGCTGGGCAGCCCAATAGAGCTGGCTCTGGAAGCATGGGTGTGGATGAGCCACAAGGACATGACAGCAGGAGAGCTGACCCTGCCTCCTGAAGATGGTGGCTTTGGATGGTCCCATTGGAGCAGTGCTGGACTGTAGCCCTGGTGGTGCCGACAAGGGAGAGCAGGTGTGCTGGTCAGCCCAGCTACCACCCAGGCCCAGGTCCAGGGCTCTAAATTGGCCCACCCCCAAATCTATATCATCTCTGAATGGTTGGGATCATCAGGGGCCAGTCCTGCTGATTCAGGGCTGCAGGATCTCCATGACACAGGGCAGCAACCGGGTGACCTGGAGATTGATAACTCACTTCAGTGAACATTAGGAAGTGAAGATGTGTTCACAGAGGGGCATATACTCTGGGACACACTGGCACACACTACAGCTTCCATGATGAGATGTTTTCTATGCTTTGTTGTTGTTGTTGTTGTTTGTTTATTTGTGTGTGTTTTATTTGGGGAGGGAGATTATAAGGGCAAAGGGTGGATATGAGAAGGCAGGGTTTTATTGAGATAGGGTTTCTCTGTGTAACCTTGACTGTCTTGGATTCAATTTGTAGACCAAGATGGCCTCGAACTCACAGTGAGTTTCAGGGCACCCAGGGCTACAGAGAGAAACTCAGTCTTGGAAACAAAACAAACAAATAAAAAAAAGAACAAATAAATCAAAACAATAATTTTTTTTTTTTGGTTTTTCAAGACAGGGTCTCTCTGTGTAACCTTGGCTGTCCTGGACTCATTTTGTAGACCAGGCTGGCCTCAAACTCAGAGATCTGCCTGCCTCTGCCTCCTGAGTGCTGCACTACCACGCCTGGCATGCCCAGGCTATTTTTACAAAAATAAAAAACTGTTCATAGCTCATGGGCCAAGTGAAAGATCACCTTGGTTTCTCAGGCAAACAGAAACATTAGAAACAGTCACTGAGCATGAAGGTGCATGCCTTTAAATCCCAGCACCTGGGAGGCAGAGGAAGGCAATCGCTGTGAGTTTGAGGCCAGCCTGGTCTACAAAGTGAGTCCAGGACAGTAAGAGCTGTTATACAGAGAAACCATGTCTTGAAAAACCAAACCAAAAAGCCGGGCGTGGTGGCACACGCCTTTAATCCCAGCACTCGGGAGGCAGAGGCAGGTGGATCACTGTGAGTTTGAGGCCAGACTGGTCTACAAAGTGAGTCCAGGACAGCCAAAAAAAGAAAAACCAAACCAACCCCCCCCAAAAAAAAAAAACAAGAAGTGGCCCATCCACCTGCAACATAGCATTCTGCTTAATGAATAGCTTTTTTTCTCTTTGGATAGCTTTGTTTTCATGTCTTAGATGTTTTTGTTTATGCACACAAGTGTTTTTCCTGCATGTATGCATGGGTACCACCCATGTGCCCTGGTGGAGGCCAGAAAAGGGCACTGGAGTTCAGTGCTGGGAACTGAACCTGAGTCAGGCTGGCCTGGAACTCACAGAGAGTCACCTGCTCCTGACTCCCAAGTGCTGGGATTAAAGGCGTGCGCCACCACTGTGGTTGTCCCCAAAAGTACGTGGTGGTTCACTGCTGTCATCCCAACACTTGGGAAACTGAGGCAGAAGGAATGCCAGGAGTGCAAGGCCAGATCGTTCAAGACTAGGGAAGGGAAAGAATCATTTTCATATTTATCCTTGTGACACTTCTGACACTTATCCTAACGATATTTATGTTCTCACAGCAGGGCAGGAATGAGTTAGAATGTGGGTTCAGTGGCGGTCAGTGCCCAGGCGGAGGAGTATTGCCACACCAGATCTTAGGGGTAAGGACACCATCAGCCACCCAGAATGTGCAGCTGATTGGTATCAGGAGGCCCACCTCAAAGGGCAGCTCTGTCCCTAGCTCTCAAAGTGACCTTTAAGAGTCTCCTTGGGACCCAGTCTGGCCCAAGTGAGGATGAACCAAGGATGGCTCCTTGGTGCCCCCTGGTGGACACATTGGTGCATGACGCCATCTGATTCCAGTACAAGGCCTCTTGGCCCTGGAGAAACTCGAAGTGGTTCAAGCACTTTATTTCCAGGTCTCAAGAGGAAGAGAACGATGCCTGCGTGCCAGAGAAACCTTCAGGTCTGTTCCTATCACTCACTCTCAGTTATCTCTCTGAACATGTTTTCTTTTTTGCAGAGGAAGGGGTGTTTGTTTGTTTGTTTGTTTGTTTAGGAACAGGATTTCTCTGTATAATACCCCTGGCTGTCCTGGAACTCTGTAGACCAGGCCGGCCTCAAACTCAAAGAGATCCGCTTGTCTCTGTCTCCTGAGTGCTGGGATAAATGCACGCAAAATCAGTCGCTGATACCATTAAAAAAATAATTAATAAGGCTGGGTATTGCAGATCACACCTTTAACCACACCTCTTGGGAGGCTGAGGCAGGTGGATGTCTGTGAGTTTGAGACCAGCTTGCTCTACACCCACCTTCCTAATGCTACCACACTTTAATACAGTCCCTCATGTTGTGCTGTGGTGACCCCCAACCATAAAGATATTTTGTTGCTGCTTCATACATGTATTTTTGCTGCTTTTATGAACTGTAATATAAATATCTGTGTTTCCCAATGCAGACCCCTATGAAAGGGTCATTTGACCCCCAAAAAGGTTGTGACCCATAGGTTGAGAATCTCTGCTCTATATGGTGCATTCCAAGTCCATCAGAGCTACATAGTGAGACCCCCTCCCCCATCTCAAAGAAAGAAAGAAAATGAGCCAAGTGGTGGTAATGTACACCTTTGATCCTAACATTCCAGAGGCAGGCAAATCTCTGTGAGTTCTGGACAGCCAGAGCTACACAGAGAAACCCTGTCCAAAAAAACAGAAGAAGCTGGGCGGTGGTGGTGCATGCCTTTAATCCCAGCACTCGGGAGGCAGAGACAGGCAGATCGCTGTGAGTTCGAGGCCAGCCTGGTCTACAAAATTAGTCCAGGACAGCCAAGGCTAACATAGAGAGACTCTGTCTGGAGAAAAAAAAAGAAAAGAAAAAAGAACAGAAGAGGAGGAGGAGGAGAATGAAGAAGAAGAAGAAGAAAAAGAAGAAGAAGAAGAAGAAGAAAAAGAAAAGAAAAAAAGTCATAAAGCTTGATTGGCTTTTACTCGTGGAGGTGTGGGTAAGTGTGTACTTGTGGGGATGGGGTGGGAGCCGAGAAACCCTGTATCAAAAAACCAATAATAGCCGGGTAAGGTGGCGCCTGCCTGTAGTCCCAGCACTCAGGACGCAGAGGCAGGAGGATCTCTGTGAGTTTGAGGCTAGCCTGGTCTTCAAAGTGAGTCCAGGACAACCAAGGCTACACAGAGAAAGCCTGTCTTTAAAAAAAAAAAAAAAGACCAAAAATAACGTGATGATGATGATTTTTTTAAATTTTGAAGTGGGGTCTCACTGTGGGGTCCAGGCTGGCCTGGAACTTGAGCCAACACTGGTCTTGAACTCCTGATCCTCCTGCTGCTTCTACCTCCCTGCTCTGAGCGCTGGCGTTAAGGAGTTCACCATCACGCTCAGTCTCACATCCAGATAAACACTAAGAACAAGTTCCATGCTAGAGCTTGCAGCAGGTGCCAGCCACACAGGGGAGAATATACAAGACACAATCTTTGCCCTTTACAGGCTAGCCTACGGCACCGATTACTGCACAAATGTCTACACTCCAGTCTGAGCAAACCACAGCAGGAATGTGGACAAGTTCAGTGTGTTACCGGCGAGTGGAAAGAGTGGGTTACAGAGCTGGACCGAGGCCAAGGGGAAGGTAGGGATGTCTAGACCTAACAGTGAAACACAGTGGTGGCGCACGCCTTTAGTCCCAGCACTCAGGAGGCAGAGACAGGCGGTTCGCTGTGAGTTCGAGGCCAGCCTGGTCTGCAAAGTGAGTCCAGGACAGTCAAGACTGCATAGAGAAACCCTGTCTTGAAAAAACAAACAAACAAAAAGAAAAAAAGAAAACAACCACACATTCTGATTTGCAGGAACAAATCTATGGGGCCTGGTTCAGTCCTTCAAATTACAAACTGGCCTTGGGGCTAGAGAGATGGCTCAGAGGTTAAGAGCACTGTCTACTTTTCCAAAGGTCCTGAGTTCAATTCCCAGCAACCACATGGTGGCTCACAAACACCTGTAAAGTGATCTGATACTCTCTTCTGGCCTGCAGGTGTACATGCAGGCAGAATGCTGTATACATAATAACAAATAAATTAAAAAACAAAAACAAAGAAACAAAAAAACCAATCCTGGCCTCAGGGCCACACCCCCAGGGAGGGGCTAGGGTGAACTAGGTCATCAGTGATGCTTGGTAAAAGGCCACCAATTCCTTGATTTTTTAAAAAAATAATTTATTTACTTTTATTGTATGTGCATTGGTGAGTGAGTTCCAGGACAGCCAGGTCTGTTACACAGAGAAACCCTGCCTCCAAAACAAAACAAAAACAAAAATGCCAATCGCAATTGGATATGGTGGCGTACACCTTTAATCCCAGGACCCTGGAGGCAGAGGCAGGCAGATTGATGTGAATTTGAGACCAGCCTGGTCTTCAAAGTGAGTCCAGGACAGCCAAGGCTACAGAGCCACTGAGCCCACCTTACTTATTTATGTATTAATTTATTTTATGTGTATGTGCATCATGTGTGCCTGGTGCCCCCAGAGGCCAGAAAGGGCATTGGATTCCTTGGAACTGGAGTTTCAAATGGTTCTGAGCCCCTGGGGACTGAGCCTGGGTCCTCTGGAAGAGGAGCCAGTGTCCAAAATCACTGAACCATCTCCCTAGCCCCAGGCTGTTTTCCTCAACAGCTTATTTATTTACTTATTTAGAGACAAGAGCTCTTCTTTAAGTCTGGAGTTCACCATTTTAGCTAAAATGGCTGGTCATCGAGCCACTGATCTCAGTCCGCACCTCCAGCTCTGGGATAGTGGGCCCACACTGCCATGCTGGACTTTACTCATGTGTTGAGAACCTGAACGCATGCGTTCATACTTGTGCGGAAAGCATATGGCCCACTGAGCCATTTTCCCACCCTACAGACTTCCTTCTTGTCCAGGCAAAATAACAACTCTGAAAACAATCAAAGAGAGGAATATTTCTGAGCCCAGTATGAGTTCCCACTATGGCATCCTAAGTGGGGTTCTACTGCAGAAGGGGTTACAAGAAGAAACGCTTTCAAGCCAGGCAGTGGTGGTGCACACCTTTAATCCCAGCACTGGAGAGGCAGAGGTAGGCAGGTCTCTATGAGTTCCAGGCCAGTCTGGTCTACAGAGTGAGTTTCAGGAGAGCCAGGGCTACATAAGAGAAACTCTATTATCTCAAGAAACAAAAAGAATAATGCTTTCTTTTAGCTGTAAAAACAAACAAAGTTATAAATCCACACATTTACCAATTATCTGGATAAGAGCATCAGATGAGAGGGTGGGGTGGGCTGCAGCAAACCAGAGAAATCTCCTTGGGGGGGGGGCGCTCAGATGTGGTTTTCTTAGGTTCTTTGCCTTAGGGCTGGTGCAGGCTGGAGGTCTGCAGAGGAATGTATCTGTTAGTCACAGGAATGTCAGGTCCGGTGGAAGTTAATAGGGCTCTCGTAGGAATCAAGTTGGCCGGCAGTAATTTTACCTTTAAGAATTTGAGATAGCCTGTGATAATGTTGTCCTAAGGGAATCAAGACGTCTGCGGTAATTTTATCTTAAAGGAATTAAGATGGCTCTAGATAATCTTATCTCGTGATAGCTCATGGCAATTTGGGTCCAGAGCCAAAATTACCATATTCCACCACGACATCTGCAGGGTCTTTATTAAGGATGCAGCAGCTTCTTCAGCGAATTCCCAGTCACGTCCTCCACGGTACAGCTCTCGGCGTACGAGCAATGTTATATATAATACAGTGTTATCACTGCGCCTTCCTCCTGGGGTTGCTGCCCTCCCTTCTGTTTTCTCGTATCCATCACTCCTGGAGTCTTCTACTCTCCCTCCCTTTATTAGACAAGCAGAAGAAAGGAGAGAAAGGAGTGCCAGCGGGTCAACTCAGATGGACAAAGATGTAATGCCTTGCCTTTCCAGAAGGGGGCGCGCCGTCCACATACACACCAACATGCTCTATTGGGAAGGTGCTGCACTGACTTCTGCTTTGCTCTTGTTTGTTTTTGGTTATTTGGTTGACTTGATTTGTTGCTGCTGTTTCGTTTTATTTTTCTAGACAGGGTTTCTCTGTGTAACAGAGATCTAGCTGTCCTGGAACTCGCTCTGTAGATCAGGCTGGCCTCAAATTGGCACAGATCTGCCTGCCTCTACCTCTGAGTGCTGAGATTAAAGGTGTGTGCCATCACCCTCAGCCTGGTTAGTTTGATTTTTTAAAAAAAGATTTCTTTATTACGGGGTTGGAGAGATGGCTCAGAGGTTAAGAGCACTGGCTGCTCTTCCAGATGTCCTGAGTTCAATTCCCAGCATCCACATGGTGGTCTACAACCATCTATAGTGTGATCTGATGCCCTCTTCTGACCTGCAGATGTACATGCAGACAGACCATTGTATATATAATAAATAAATAAATATGTTTAAGATTTATTTATTACTTATACAGAAGAGGACACAAGATCACATTATAGATGGTTATGAGCCACCATATGGTTGCTGGGAATTGAACTCAGGACGTTTGGAAGAACAGCCAGTGCTCTTAACCTCTGAGCCATCTCTCCAGCCCAGTTGGTTTGATTTTTTGTTTTGTTTTGGTTTTGGTTTTGGTTTTTGTGTAGCCTTGGCTGTCCTGGACTCACTTTGTAGACCAGGCTAGCCTTGAACTCACAGCAATCTACCTGCATCTGCCTCCCGAGTGCTGGGATTAAAGGCGTGTGCCACCACTGCCTGGCTAGTTGGTTTGATTTTTTGTTTGTTTGTTTGATTTTTAAAGAAGGTCTCAGGCTGGAGAGATGTCTCAGAGGTTAAGATGGCTGCTCTCCCAGAGGTCCTGAGTTCAATTCCCAGTAACCACATGGTGGCTCACAATCATCTATAATGAGATCTGGTGCCCTCTTCTGGAGTGCAGATGTGCTTGCAGGCAAAACACTGTATACATTATAATAAATAAATAAATCTATTAAAAAAAAAAAAAAGACAAGGTCTCACTATATAGCCTCCGTTGGCCACGAGCTTACTATATAAACAAGGCTGGTCTTGAACTCACGGAGATCTGCCTGCCTCTGCTTCTTGAGTGTTGTCGTTCACTCACTATGTAGACCAGGCTGGCCTCACACTCACAGAGATTCTCTTGCCTCTACCTCCTGAGTGCTGGGATTACAGGTGTGAGCCACCACACCCACCTACTTACTTACTTACTTACTTACTTACTTACTTACTTCTTTTCTCTTTTTCTGAGACAGGATTAATCTGTATAGCCCTGGCTGTCCTGGAACTCACTCTGTAGACCAGGCTGGCTTCAAACTCACAGCGATCTGCCTGCCTCTACCTCTGGAGCGCTGGGATTAATGGCGTGCGCCACCACTGCCCTGAATCTCTCATCAGTTTTACCTTCTGCCTTTATCCCTGGTCAATGGTCAGAAAAAAATCGTTCTGCAATTGCCCCTGTTTTCTCTGCCTTCCCAGTTCCTATCCCACACGTAAGAGACATATGTGTCCTTCTGACCCTGCCTGAAAAGCTGCTCCTGTGCCAGTAGGTCTTCTCACCATCTTGGCAGGGTGAGCAAGAAGAGGAAGACTTCCTCTTCAGTCTTTCCTAGCATATGTGCAGCCCCCTGTGTTAGCGACAGCCTTAAATGTGGCCACTCTTTTCATCTCTCATATGAAGGCAGGGGCCGAGCATGGGTCCTATGCTGCACCCTGGGTGGTGCCAAGCATCAAGCCAACAGCCAGTTCAGTAAGAGTTGATGACAGAGCTGTTGCGTGTGCAGGTGCATGTTTGTGTGCACATGTGTGTGAATGGTCTGATCTACCCGAAGTCCAGGCCAAGGAGACAAGGAGAACATTTAGAAATAGCCCCAGTCCAGGCCTGGTGCCCAGATAAACTGATACTATGTAAAAGGGTTGGGGCTAGGGCGGGGTGTGGGTCAAACAGCCTGGGCCACTAGCCCTTTGGGTCTGTCAGTCAAGGCAGATGCGCCCTGCCTGCCTCCTGGCAGGCCGTCCTCATATTCAGACCTTGGTGACCCTCAGTGACCAGAGAATATTTTGGGCTGCTGCTGGGCATCACCTGCTCCCTTGGCAGCATTTGTAGGGCAAAGGGGAGCCTGCCAGCCTGTCTACTGATGAAGGCTTAAGATAGGGACACTGGAAAAATCTGTCCCCTCTGTGCTTTGCTCCGTATCACCCTCTTCCCTACTTGGACGTCCCCTTCAGCCGCAGGCAGAGTTTGAAGGATTTAGGAGTTCATCGGGTTCACCCTTCCAAGAAGCTGGGAGTGCTAAAGAAAGAGACAGGCCCAAGGTCATGGAGCAAGGCAGGAGGAAGGGGTACAGCGCAGTGGATGAGGTATAGAACCCCAAGAGCCCATCTGGCTGTCCAATTTGGCTGTTTGGTGAGCACAGAATAGGAGCCATGTGCCTGTGTTGAGTTTATCTTCAGGGTCACACAGGGACAAACATGGCTGCTACACTGTTGTTAACTGTTGTGGTGAGATAGGGAACATCTCTTCAGGGGCTCCAGGCCTGGTGGTCCCCAGCTGGCCCAAAACGTCTTCCCAGAAGCAGTTTCCTCTCTCCTAGTTCCTATGTCTTTGTTGACTGTAGTGTCCCAGCAGGCTGCTGCTACAGACCTCTGCACAACTGAGGAGTCTAGGACAGTCCAAGTCAGGATGCCAGCTTTGGCTCTGTACTTGCTTCCTGGAACATATGTGACCCAGAGACTGCTGAGACCAAGAGCCTCTCAGGAACACACGGTGATCACTTGTCCTTGCCCACCATACTCAGCAGCCTCCTGGAACTTCCTGGATTCTTCCAGAATCCTGAGCAGGCTGTTCCTGAGCAGAGGACACTCTGAGATGGGAACACTGAGATAGCGCACCAGGAGAGGCCACTGCCCAGGGGCAGGTCAAGTGTTAGTTACTGTTTGTTTGTTTTTGAGACAGGATCTCACTATGTAGCTCGGGCTGGCCTAGAACTCAATTATGTAAAACAGGCTAGCTTTGTACTCCCAGAGATCCACCCGCCTCTGCCTCCTGAGCACTGGGATCCAAGGTGTGCACCACCACACCCAAGCTAAGAGATGCTCTTTTTTTTTTCAAGACAAGGTTTCTCTGTGTAGTCTTGGCTGTCCTGGACTCACTCTAGACCAGGCTGGCCTCGAACTCACAGTGATCCGCCTGCCTCTGCCTCTCGAGTGCTGGGATTAAAGGCGTGCGCCACCACCGCCCCCAGGTCAAGAGGTGCTCTTTATAAAGCATTCAACTTCCCTTTCTCCCTCACTTCCGAGTGAACATCTATGCCGTACTGACAATTCCACGCATGTATGCAGTGAAACCCCGTCCAAACGCCCCCAGAACTCCCATGCTCCCCACTGCACCTTCATGGCTTCTTTTTCTTCTTCATAACCCAGAGTTCAGTTAGTAGTGCTGGTTGCATGCCTGTGGATGTTAGGCCCCCCACCTCAGCACAAACAACCCACCAGCTGCCAAACCCCAAAGAAAAGTGACTCTCCATTTCCCCAGCAGTCACCAATTTCAGCTACTGGCTCCCTCATGCCAGGGTAGAGGCTCTTGCGCCCCTCTCCCATCCACGCTGGGATGCTGACTGTCCTGGTCTTGTGTTTGTAAATTCAAGGGCCACATTGCGCCCAGAAGATGGCGTTTCACAGCACTCTGTACCACTCTCTCTCTCTTTCTCTCTCTCTCTCTCTCTCTCTCTCTCTCTCTCTCTCTCTCTCTCTCTCTCGCTCTTACATTCTTCCTGAACCTTCCTCCACTATGTTCTGTGAGCCTTGAGGAGAAAGGGGCCCATAGGAATGTCCCAGTCAGGACTGGGCACAAATCGCCTCTCTGTTTACTTTAGCTAGCCCAGGGTCAGGAGTTTCAGTTTTTGCAAAGGAAATCTTTCCATTTGAGAGCGTGGTGACAGACAGAAGCCTAAGAGACCTGGTTTCTGGGAACAACCCTGTTCCCCCAAAGAAAGCTGCCTTTGAGATCCAGGCTGGCGGAGCAGCCCAAAGGGCAATTCTCACCTGGGAAAACTTGGGGCCTGGGGGATGGAGTGAGAAAGGAGGACAAGAGATAAGATCCACTGACAGGAGGAAAGCTGAGAGGTTCGAACAGAGAGGACACTGAAGAAGGCTGGTGAGCCAGTCAGATGGCTCAGGGGATAAAGGTGTTTGCTGCCCAGCAAGTCTGATGACATGACTTTGGTCTCCAGAAGCCAGGTAAAGGTAAAAGGAGCAAACTGACCACACAAAGTTGTCCTCTGAACCCCACCTGTGTGCTGGTGCAAACACACACACACACACACACACACACACACACACACACACACACATCATGTATGTGCACGCACCAATGCTCAATGCAATAATAGTAAATAGTAATAATAATGATAAAACAATGTAGTGTCTCTGTATGTATGTGCGAGCAGGTGCCACAGCACACGTGTAGAGGTCAGAGGTTCTTGTCCCAGGGACTTACTCAGGCCATCAGACTTGGCAGCCAGTATCTGGAAGGGCTGAGTCATCTGGCTGGTCCAAAAAGAAAAAAAGAAGGGGACAAGTCAAGAGCACAGAAGTTTGCTTTGCCCTGGTTAGTGCCTTGGCCATACAAACCCTTGCCAGGAAGACCCTGTACATCAGGGAGGAACACAGACCCACCCAGCTGGAGAACGGCCTCCAGTGGACAGCCAAGACAGCCGTAGATCCCATCAAAGCAGGATAAATGCCCTGATGAGAGAGTTAAGCTGAGAAACACGTCTTAACTAAATGAGGATGGGGTGGGGCAGGAGAGGCAAGGAGGCCTACAGAGGAGTGAAGCATGCACTCCTGCAAAGCAAGGGGTGGGGTGGGGAGCGGTGGAGGGGGCAAGGGGGGTGGCGTCAGGGGACTGGGCTGGAGAGAGCCAGGGGAGGTGGTCACAGACCTCAGCAAGGGGTCACATGCTATGCAGCTAGCAAGGGAGTGTGAAAGATGGTCCTGTTCCCCACTCCCCATAGGCCCTGGTTTGTCTTCTGAGTGCTCAGAGGGGCCAGCTTGTTGGGGCTCTTGATGGCTTTTACAGATGAATACACTGAGACCTAGGGAGGAGGTCATGGGGTCACCCAGCCGGTATATGTTAACAGATGTGGGGAGGCGACAGTCTCACTCTAGGGCCCCTAGAGCCAGAGTGGTATGTGAGCTGAAATTCCCTGAAAAGCCACACCTGTGCTGAAGACTCTGCTGGTGGGTGACCCACCGGGTGAGAATGTGGTGGCTTTGGGGAGCTGGAATGTCTCAGACCCAGAGGTCAAATTAACTTGGACTGTTTTTAGTCCCTGACATCTTTGTAACTACCAGGGAAAAAACTCTTGGAATGTATTCACTCAGCTGAGCACCCGTGTCCACGGTCCACCGAGGAATGCCATCAGCCAGAGTCTGAGGCACAGTAGGGAGAGCCCTCCTTTTTGCTGCGACACGCCCCCTCCGGTTTGGCAAAAGCACCCTTTTGACTTTCTTTTGTTCTGTGACTATGGAGAATTCCCGCAGGGCTAAGGAGATGGCTCCCTTGCAGTCTGACCACCTGAGTTCGTCTGTGATCCCAGCCTTCCTACAAAGAGATAGAGGCAGAGACGAGAAATCAACCTGAAGTCCTCAGGCCAGCTCACCTGGAGTACACAGCAGAGCAAGAGAAACTGCCTCAACAAAGTGGACATTCCCCAAAGTTGTCCTTAGACACACACACACACACACACACACACACACACACACACACACACACACACACACACACACTTTAAAAATGAAAAACCAGGGCTGGAGAGGTGGCTCAGAGGTTAAGAGCACTGGCTGCTCCTCCAGAGGTCCTGAGTTCAAGTCCCAGCAACCACATGGTGGCTCACAACCATCTATAATGAGATGTGATGCCCTCTTCTGGTGTCCAGGCATATATTGTAGTCAGGACAATGTATAATGTATACATTGTAAATAAATATTTTTTTTTTTTTTTTTTTTTTTTTGGTTTTTCGAGACAGGGTTTCTCTGTGTAGCCTTGGCCATCCTGGACTCACTTTGTAGACCAGTCTGGCCTCGAACTCAGTGATCCGCCTGCCTCTGCCTCCCGAGTGCTGGGATCAAAGGCGTGTGCCACCACGCCCGGCTTAAATAAATATTTTTTAAAAAATGAAAAACCAAAATGCTCATGACACTACATGCATGGTGGAACATGCTATTTGGAGTGAGTAACTGAATCCATGTTGACAGTAGCTAGAGTCACTGGCTTGCTGCCTCACTCAGCCAATCATTCATCTACTCAATATATGAGCCCTACTCTCTGCTGGGCACTCTTCTCCTTTTTTAAGGATATATTCATTTTTATTTTTATTTCTGCATGCATTGATGTTTTGCCTGCATCTGCACGCTATGTCTGTATGAGGGTGTTGGATCACCTGGAACTGGAATTATAGAAAGTTGCGAGGCACCATGTGAGTGCTGGGAAGTGAACCTAGCTCCTCTGGCAGAGCAGCCAGTGCTCTTAACCACTGAACCATCTCTCCAGCCCCTAAACATTCTTCTCAGGACATACTTTTATTAATAACCTAGAGAAAGAAGAGAGTTGAGATAGAGAGAGCAGGCCAACGAGTTTGGATTTTTTTTTTTCAGTGAGCCACCAAGGACACGGGCTGTTTTCTTAGAAGACACGGTGTCCCTCTTCTCTGAGCTGGGTCTCCCTGAATAGGGAATGCACTGTTCTCTTTCCAGGGAGCACCTGCCACAGGCGGCAGTTTCTCAGACGTACACTGGCGTTGAGTACACCAGTGCCTTTGTCATCACTTGTCCTCTCAGGCCCAGAAGTCTCAGACTCTTGAGGAACAAGGAAAACAGATTTCCTAGTGGCAGAAGGAACACTCCCCCCAACCTCCATGCCTGTGTTCTCCTACTCTGCGCATGTCCGCCTGTGCGCATGCGTGCCCACATGCCCACGTGACAGCAGTAGTGAGACTATTTAAATGTAAAGATGAGAGAACTGATCCACAGTACCTGAAGGTCACTATATACCTCAGTGAAAAATCCTATATGTCCTTTCCTACTGACCCAGGGTCTTGAAATATCTCGAGGGCCTGGAAGGGAGAAATAAAGGAAGTTACTACTCACTGAATATGAATGCATTGGGATCCCTGTGTGTTTCTGTTCATTTACCACCTCTTCCAACATAAACCTCAAGGCCAGGGCCTCACAGAGGCTAAGCAAATGTCCTGCCAGTGAGCTATACTCCTACGCCCGCGCATTAATTCTGTTTTAATTCCAAGCTCTGAGAAGTCAAAGGCCTTCCTTTATAGAAGGGGAAGGAGACTTGGGGGCCAAGGGGCTTGCCTCATTTTCTACATAGTAAGGGGCAGGTCTGGGATGTATGAGGCAGGCCTCTTTCCAAAGCAAATACACCATTCACTAAGAGGGGTTGCAGGACAGTAGAGAAAGAGCTAAGATTCACTGACTCCTTATCAGGCAGAGACAGACAGCCTGTCACCCTTGCCAGAAAAACCCCTTGTTGTACGGACTAGGGGTGAACAGAAGGAGGGTCTCCACGTCTCTGGGTTGGTGGAGCCCCAGTTCAACCAACCTCTTTGGCCTCTACCTCTCGGTTCTTCCCCCAAGCTAGTGGACACTCCCACATGGAGGCATCCAGATGGCAGGGAGGGCCCAGGAAACAGCTGTAGATGAGAGTGTTCTGCCTGGTCCTTCTCCCCAAGGACCCACTCCTGGTTACTCACCTCTCCTCATCTTCATCTACCCAGCCTGTGGTTGCTGTGGAAACATAGAACAGCAACACCACCACCGGGAGAAGGCTGGGGAGATGCTGCTCCTGAGAGGCCCTGCTGCCTGACAGATGTTATAGCCACATCTGGATCTACTAAAGGCAAGAAGGGTGAGAAAAAAGGCACAACTCACCCCCACCCTCTGGTGTAGAGAGCACACAGGGTGAGGAAAATGCCTACACTCAGAGAATGATGTGTGAACCGTACATACTTAGAAGGGAGGATGAGCCGAAGCTGGTGGTACAAGCCTGGGAGGCTGAGGCAGGAGGATGGAAAATTCACAGCCTACCCTGGGCTATAGAGTAAGCTCAAGGCCAGCCTGGGCAACTTGGTGAGATCCTCCTGCTCAAATTAAAAAACAAAAATGAGGGAGGGCTGGAGATATATAGGCTCACGGGAGAGCACTTGCCTAGCATGGGTGAGGTCCTCTGTTTAATTCCTAGTATTGAGGGTAAATGAGAGAGGGAGGGGAAGAGGGCACGGGGTAGTGGTCTGGCGAGATGGCCCAGTGGGTAAATGCACTTGCTGTGAGGACCTTCCCAGAACCCACAGTAAAAGGAGCAAACAGACTCCTGAAAGCTGTCTTCTGACCTCCACACACATATCAAGTGACATCCATGCCTGAAGCACACATACATATCACGCACAGAAACAACAATCATCGTCGTCATCATCATCATCCTGGTAGAAGGAAAGAGAACATGGCTTAGGAATTGGTCTTAGTGGCCCAGGCCAGAGCTTTGCAGCCGGAGTGTAGGTTATTGGTCTTTTTTGTTTGTTTCTGGTTTTTTTTTTTTTTTTTTTTTTTTTTTTGTTTTTGTTTTTATTCTCAAGACAGGGTTTCTCTGTGTAGCCTTGGCCATCTTGGACTCACTTTGTAGACCAAACTAGCCTCAAACACACAGTGATCCTCCTGCTTCTGCCTCCCTACGTGCTGAGATCAAAGGTGTGCGCCACCACTCCCAGCTGGTAATTGGTCTACAACTCAAGTTATCAATGCAAGATTCCATGCTGCTCGGATGGTGCCAGCATCCAGGAGGCAGAGGCAGGAGGATCACTGTGAGTTTGAGGCCATCCTGATCTACAGAGTAAGTTCCAGGACAGCCAGGGCTACATGGAGGAACCTTGTCTCCAAAAATAAAAACAACAAACCATCAGGAGGCAGAGGCAGGCAGATCGCTGTGAGTTGGAGGCCAGCCTGGTCTACAAAGCGAGTCTAGGACAGCCAAGGTTACACAGAGAAACCCTGTCTCGAAAAACCAAATAAATAAATAAATACTGAAAAATAAAAAAATAAAACCAGAGTTTTAAGTGTATGATCTCCAAATAGCCCCCATTTCAAAGATAAAACTGATTCAAAGTGGCTTAAGTGAATTTGCTCAAGGCCACCCAGCACTGCTGATACCCACTGTGATCAGACTAGAACACAGATCTTTCTGCCAGCAGCTGTCAGCCACCCCAGCTCCCGGGCACTGTATTACACAGTCCGTGCAGACAGACTGCTCAGGTCCCTGGGTCCCTGGCTTGTCAGTCCTTGAGAGAAGAGGCTCCTCGCCTAAAGCCTGTGACCTTGAATCAGAAAGCATCCCACGTCCTCCCTCCCTTGGCACCTGCTCTACTGCTGAAGTCACCAGGGCTCCAGGCCCAGCCCTGAGGCCTGTCCCTGTAGGGTTGGCAGAATTAGGCTTCTCAGCCTGCTGGCAACTGGGCTCTCCAAAGGAATCAAGACCCGGGGTAGGGAGGGATGAGAGGACTCTTCCTCATTGGCCTCCTTCCTAGAATAGCCAAGGGGTGGGAGAGGGGGACTTCCACATGAACAAAGAGAGGCCGAGGAAGGAGGCCTTGCCACACCGCAGGTATAATAGTCAGGCCTCAGGTCTGGTGTTCATTCCTGAATGACTACCCTTCTAGAGTTCTAGAGACTGAAGCTCTTCTTCTTCCTCCTCCTCTTCTTTTTTCCTTGATGCAGGGTTTCTCTGTAGCCCTGGCTGTCCTGGAACTTGCTCTGCAGACCAGGCTGTCCTTGGACTTACAGCGATCCTCCCGCCTCTGCCTCCCAAGCTAAAGGCGTGCATCCACTGCCCAGCTGAGGCTGAAGTTCTATGTGCGCCACTCCCTCCTGGGTAGAGCCTCCAACACCCAGAAATTCGTTTATGCCCCTCTTCCTCTGAGTCCCCAAGTCAGGAGAGGTCCCCGCCTATAGTCACTAGCTGCATGACGCTCCCAGAAGAAAATTATTTTAGCCTGTACCCTGTTCTCTACGCTCGTCCCCAAAGCAGGGCCAGCACTACGTAGCTGAGACAGGGTCCCGCCCTACGTAGCTCAGGATGGCCTCCATCTCAGGATTTTCTTGCCTCCAGGTGCCTTAAGAACTGTTGAGTCAAGCCAGGCCAGCAGCATGTAGCTGTAATCCTAGGAGACTGTGTCGGGAGGGTCTTTAGTTCAAGGTCAACCTGGGCTACACATCCAGATGCTGATTTGGTAATTATTAAACAGAAATCTGGGGGCTTGAGAGATGGCTCAGAGGTTAAGGGCACTGACTGCTCTTCAGAGGTCCTGAGTTCAATTCCCAGCAACCACATGGTGACTCTCAACCATCTATGATGTGATCGGATGCCCTCTTCTGGCCTGCAGGTGTACATGCAGGCAGAGCGTTGTATACATAATAAATAAACAAATCTTTTAACAAAAAACAAACAAACAAAAAACCGCAAAAAAACAGAAATCTGCTGAACCACGGAATGGGCTCCACTAAACTTCCTTTACTCACCTGTGAAAAAGTGGACACTACCACTTACCAATAAAAAGTGGTGGCGCACGCCTTTAATCCCAGCACACGGGAGGCAGAGGCAGGCGGATTGCTGTCAGTTCTACGCCAGCCTGGTCTACAAAGCGAGTCCAGGATAGCCAAGGTTACACAGAGAAACCTTGTCTCGAAAAACAAAACAAAACAAAGTTTCCAGTGTGATCACAGCCTGAAGCAGGCTACAATCATCAATAAAATGGGTCATATTTAATAAAGTGCTTTAAGATGACAAGCAGGGCCGGGCGTGGTGGCACACGCCTTTAATCCCAGCACTTGGGAGGCAGAGGCAGGTGGATCGCTGTGAGTCTAAGACAGCCAAAGCTATCACAGAGAAACCTTGTCTCGAAAAACCAAAAAAAAAAAAAAAAAAAAAAAAAAAAAAGACAAGCAGACTAGTGGCAGAAGTCAGAGGAAAGACTGACTCCAGCAGAGGGCCACAGCTTTCTGGCAGTTAAGCTTTCCGCGGCCAGAAGAACTGCCTGAATAGACTGTTTCTTCACTAAGTGAGAGAAGAACGACCCCAGCGCAAGCTCAGAGGTCAGAAAAGCTTGGAGCGCTTTCAGGGAGCGGCGGGCAGGGAGGCACCAGCAGGAAACATTGCGCTGGGAGGAGCAAGCACATGTGGGGCCAGCACGAGGGGAGCAAGGTCACGTTCAGCTCGGAGCAGGTGAGGCACTGGGCAGCTCAGCCACCTGCCGTGTCCACCCGGCCGGCGGGGAAGAGTACCTTGACCACGCGCTCTGTCTGGGCTCCAATTCGTTTCTACTTGTGGTTACCGCGTCTTTCCCTCTGAGCCCCCATGGACCCAGGGCCGGTGAGATGGGTTACTGGGTAAAGGCACTCGCTGCCAAACCTGATAACCCCAGTTTGATAACAAGGACACACATGGTAGAAGGCGAGAAGTGACTCCCGCGAGTTACAATATCCCTACCCAATAAGCGAGCCTGCACTTGCACGCACACAATAAGTGTATAACCATAAAGAATTAAAAACGAGATGGCGTAAGGGTCAGGCGGCATTTTCCCAACGCAAGGGCGAGTTTCTTTTCTGTGTGGCTGTGAAGTGCTCTTCTTGGGTGTCTGGGAGCGCCCCACAGCCAGGGCAGGGATGGGCTAGGTGGCACAGGCAGGACCGCGGACGGCGCTGACGCAGGAGCCGGGCGGGCTTGGGGGATGGGCGCCAGCCCCTTGAGGGAATGCAAGCCCCGGCTTCCTATTTCGGGAGCAAGGGGTGTGGACCACGTTCATCATGTGATGCGAGGGCTATTTAAAGAGGCTCTCCCGCCAGGAGCCGCGGTTCTGAGAGCCTGGACGCCTTCTCTCTCATCGCACCATGGCGGACGCCTTTGTCGGTACCTGGAAACTAGTGGACAGCAAGAATTTTGATGACTATATGAAGTCACTCGGTGAGCAAACCGCGGGCGCAGGATCCCGGATGCGGAGGGCCCCTAAAACTGGCCCTGGCACTGAGCTCCAGCTGGAGTGTTCATGCACCTCCCATACCCTCCCTGCCAGTCTAGGCAAGGAATACCCAGGCACCGAGAGTAGCCTGGGCTCGAGTACCCTCGTCCCATCCCCCAGCGTCCTGGAAGGGGCTGTCATGGTCCGAGTCTGGCCAGCGACGCAACTGGAGGGGGCCGGGGAGGGGGCGCGGCGGGACGAGAGGCAGAGACAGCTGTGGCTGCAGAGGTCCGGGCTGGGAGGCGCTTTCTAGGAAGGATGTGTGTGATCTGGAGGTGAGAGGGGAGTTGAGTAGAAGAAAAGAAGGCGGGAGGTTGGCAGCAGAAGAAAGCAAACGGGAGCATGGTGGTCTAGAAACTGAATCCCGAAAGGGAACTTAGGAAGAGGTGAGGAGAGACCTGGGCAATCAATTAGCAACAGTCTCTCCCCTTCCGTGCAGGTGCCCTGTTTCTCAGTCTGACCTTCCCCTGTAGTGTGTGCAACCAGCCCCCCGGATTAATGCCAGAGACGTTGCTGGTAGGGTATGGGGCAAGGTGACCACTACACATGGGCTTTCCTACTACACCGGTCTAACGCCTGTTCGGTGCCAGGGATAGGCAGAAGAAAGCTGGTGCCTGGTATACAGCAAAGAGTGCCAGAAGCAAGGTCAAGAGCAGTGAAGGGGAAGTGTGGTTTCCGGATGGGGAAGAATAAAGCTTCCAAGAACCTTGTTAGTAAGAACTATGAAAATTGCCAGGCGGTGGTGGCACAGGCTTTTAATCCCAGCACTCAGGAGGCAGAGGCAGCAGATCTCTGAGTTCGAGGCCAGCCTGGTCTACAGAGTGAGTTCTAGGACAACCAAGGTTACGCAGATAAACCTGTCTTGAAAAGAGAAAGAAAAAAGTCCCATGCCTTGCCTAGATAGGAAAACAACACGATACACACACGCTCACCACCTGATACGAAAACCCAGGATTTCTTTTTGCCAATACTCAAGACTGAACTTAGAGAGCCTTGGGCATGCCAGGCAGGCACTCTACCGCTGAGCCACCCCTCCCCCAACCTCTTATACTTTGTGTGACGGGTTCTCACTAACTTGCCCAGGCTGGTTTTGAACTTGTAATCTGCTATCTCAACCTTCCAAGTATTTGAAAAGCTAGGACTACCTAGAGTTCTTTCCATATCAACATCGGCCTGTGGTATGAACCATTCACCCAAGACTGGCCCCACCCCTTCCTTTCTTTATCTTGGGCTCAGGTAAAAACCCTTCCTGTGTAGTCCCTGGCTATATCATCATAGTAGACTAGGTTGGGACAAGGGAAACTGGGCTGGTCATGGCTGAGCTAGATTCCATTCCTTCTTCCAGAGGAAGGACTAGCATATGATATGTTGGGGGTGGAGTGTGTGCATAGCTTCCTCTCACCTCCTTCTGGCTCTTCTCTGAAATGGGCATTTTTGTCCTCTTGGTTTGGGGCTGAGACACAAGGCCTTGCACATGCTACACAAGCACGGTGACTGCCAAGGCACACCCCCAGCCAGAGATCCCATCAGCATCTAAGCGTGCATTCTCCAGGAGGGCAGATGGCCTGGCTTTCTGTGTTGAGATACAGTCTCACTGCGTGGCTGTCCTGGAGCTCCCTGTGGAGACCAGGTTCTCTTGGCTCCACGGCACTGGAGTTAGAGGCATGCACCACGCCCAGCTAGTTTTGATGCCTGGCTTTAGTACCCCCTCCCTGAGCTGCAGCTGCCTTCCCAACCTCCTTTTTGCCTCAGTGTCTTTGGGCTGTTGTTTTCTGGGTGCTGATAGAAACCAGGGTCTTGAGCAGGCTGAGCACATGCCTCGACCCTCAGCCCAGAGCAGCTTTTAGGGGACTGAGATTCCATTTAACCTGCACATGTAGTCAGGCTGAAGCCCAGGACAGTACAGATTCACCCCAATTTCAGCAGTAGGGTTCATTAGCACCCTACGCCTGTGGGTAGGGCCTGGGGAAACCACTGGCTCACTACTGAGGCCCAACTCACTCAGATACCACTCCTTGCTGAGGCCAAAGCCCCCCAAGCCTTAGCCTACAGAACCAAAGGTTCTCAGAGCAGAGCAGCCCAGCCTAGTTAAGGAGCTACAGGCATGGTGGCTTTAATGCTAGAGTATATTCCAAGGGTGGCACCGTGGGACTAAAAGACGGTTTGGGAAGCTATGTCACAAAACACTGATTATTTAGTTATTTGGTCTTTTTGATAGAGAGTCTCACTGTAGCCCATGTTGTTCCATTCTGGGGTTGTGCAGCCCAGGCTGGCTTTGAATTCTTGGTATTCCCCCCTGCCTCCTGAGTGAGATGCTAGGCAGGAGTCACCATGCCCAGCCTGAAAGAGCACAGGTTCTAAGCCTCATCTATAGATAGATTGAGAGTAATAAAGCCTACACTTAGAGCTGTTCCAAGAATCACTTGGCCACCCATGTAGAGCTTGTACAATGCATGTAGCTTCAGGCAAATGCAGGTGGCTGGGTGGATATGCCATCTCCCTATGTTGGCCTGCTTCCTGCTTCGTTGCTGAGAACAGCTCAGCATGCACCGGGGCCAGAGCACAGGTAGTCAACAACGGAAGATTCCAGGGAAGCTACAACCCGAGGAGGTGAAGGTCTGACCTGAGGGATCTGCGTACTTCACCTGCTTGTGGGACGCTTGGCCCCTTGCCTAGGGCTCAGGTCCAATGCTTATGTCAGAAGTCTCCCCCAGGGACTTCAACGCAACCCCTTGTCGCTACCACGTCAGCCTTCTTAAGTCTGAAGGAGACAAAACTCCTTGTACTTACTTGTAACCAGGAGGCTTTGAAGCTGTAGTACTGCCACAAAGAGGGCAGGGCACTGACATCTCAGTTTTCAGGGCGAAATTGGTAGACAGTTTTTGTCCAGGGGACTGTAGAAGGCAGTTGACTATTTCTTCTTTCTACAGTCTATGGTCTGAGTGTTCAGGAGGCCAGAGGCACCAGTTGCTCCATTCTGGAGGTGTCACAGTGTGTAGCAACTTCAAACTTCATCTCAGTGTTCACATCAACAAAACCTTCCAGGGATAGGACTGAGTGAGGGGCTGTCTATGTGGCCCATACCCCTTGATACCTTACTCTAATGCCCACTGTTGCTGACCTTCCCCGGCATCAATATTCCTTCTATTTCACACCAGTCTGACATTTGCAGAGCTAAGGAAAAGACTGAATGAATGAGAAAATGGCCCTCAAAGACACGGGCCACTATGGTTCTCTTTCCTCATGCCTAGGCCCAACCAAGGCTTCTCTTTGAGCTTGTCAGTGCCTCTCTACCCTAGCTAATAGATTCTCAACCACCTGTCCCTGCCATTAGGTGTGAGCTTTGCCACCAGGCAGGTGGCTAGCATGACCAAGCCTACCACAATCATCGAGAAGAATGGCGATAATGTCATCATTAAGACACACAGCACCTTCAAGAACACAGAGATCTGCTTTCAGCTGGGAGTGGAGTTCGATGAGACTACGGCAGATGACAGGAAGGTCAAGGTGGGTCAGACAAAGTGGGTGGAGGGTATTGAGGCACTGGAGGCTAAGAGGCTGGCCCTCTCTTAGCTTCCTCACTTTGAACTCCAAGGGGCAGACTGTCATAGATTCAATAAGGTTCATAAAATCTTTTCAGTGCTGGGATGCCCATGGGGTTAAGTACAAGCTCTGGCTTATTTTCTTCTCACCTTTCTGAGAAGGATCTATCAGCCACCACTGGTGTGGGCAGCAGAGCCAAGATATTCTTTTGACCTTGGTGTCTCTAGCCTCAGCTGGGTGACCTTGTGCACCAAGGTAAGCTGTAGCTCTGAAGACTTGAACAGCCATGGCTGTGTCCTGAAATGCTTTAGGAATGATGCCCAGAAGCCAGTGCCCTGCACTGAGGTCATCTGGACTCTGTCAGCAAAGTAGGCAGCTGGGAACAAAAGGCTGAGCCCTATCTGCAGCTCCCAGGCTAGGCCACCGACACTAACACACACTTTCTAGAGCCAGCAGACGACAGGCAGAGCTAAGCTCCAGGATGTGCATTTACCAGCATGAATGCTGTAGGTGTTTGTAGTCTCTCCAAGTATTTATTCCAGAGTATGGGACGGGGCACCTACTGCCAGTGTTGCTCAGTTACCTCATGGTGGCTATCCTGGGAGCTTGCTCCAAACCTCCTGGCTCTGGGCCTGGCACAGGACTGAGGAAGGGCTATTGACATCTTTATTTATAGGCTGTCCCTATACCAGTATCCTATGCATTGTGACCCTAAAATTCATCTGCTTCAGCTGATTCCTCCCCCCTGTTGGCCCCAGAAAGAACAGGGTAGGTACCGGTCTTGTAGATGCCGAGGAGCTAATGCCCAGCTCAGGGCCAAACGGCAGGCTAGCAATAGAGCAGAGGATGGCCTCCTGAGTGACAGCCTACCCTGTGTGGAGGCAGGTGCTCTACAACATGCCCCTACCTACATCCTTAAACTTGCTACCTTCTTGTGGGACCAGATCGCACATTAAATACAACAGTGGTCCACTGGGATGTTTGGGTCAAAAATTAACTGCTCAGTTGAGAAAAGCCAATGGGGAATGATGATTCTGTAAGATGGAATATAGACAGCAAAGAGACGTGATCATGTTCAGCCATTACCCCTCTAGACTCCTACCTAACAAACCCTGCCTACTTATTTTTCTGGCCTACAGCTCCCAAATTCCTAGAGAAGAGAGATCTGGGGAAGCCGCCAGACACAAACTAGCTGAGATAGGCTGGTGACACTGGGGACCAAATGGTCACTAAAAACTAGAGCTGACAAAAACTCCAAGGACACCTGGTCCTTGGGATTGCTGCTCTTTTGCCAGTTGAGGGGGTCACATGATACAAACTAAAGGGAAGTCTTTAATTTTCAGAAAGCCCAAAGCCCTTTTAGATATTGACGTGCACAGGACTAGAAAATTCAGGATTCCTCTTTGGAATCTCAGAGGAAAGGATGGGTTGGTTTGAGGGGGACCTGGGGCTGTGTTCCACCTGAGCTACCTCAGGTGGGCATCCCTTGGGGCTTGTGCCTCTAGGCTGAGCTGCCTGCCTCACCCACTGCCTGTGAGCCCCCACCCCTGCCAGGCGGCCACAAAGCAAGAACCCTGTGTACTTGTGTTGGAGGCAGGCTATCTGAATGCTAATCCTAGCACCATCACTGGCTAGGTTCCTGGCCTGCCCCACTTGTCCTGCCCTTCAATTCTGGCTCTTTCCACAGTCAATCGTGACACTGGATGGAGGCAAACTTGTCCACGTGCAGAAGTGGGACGGGCAGGAGTCGACACTTACGAGGGAGCTAAGTGACGGGAAACTGATCCTGGTAAGATGGGCAATGGTGGGGCCTTCTTTAGCTCAAGTCCTTCCTTGATGCCAGAGGAACTGTAACAGGAGGCAGGGGTGGAGTCATGACACCATTCAAGTATCAGTCTAAAGGCTGTTTGACTTTGGACACATCACTTTTGTTTTTTGTTTTTCGAAACAGGGTTTCTCTGTGTAGCCTTGACTGTCCTGGACTCACTTTGTAGACCAGGCTGGCCTCGAACTCACAGTGATCCACCTGCCTCTGCCTCCTTAGTGCTGGGATTAAAGGTGTGCACCACCACCACCCACGAACCTTGAGGGCTGCTGGGAGGCCAGTGTATTCACAACCAAAACCACCGTCCAAGTGGGAAGAGTGCAGCGGGTACCCACCATAGCCTCCTCCTGCTTGCTGTTCCGCAGAGGCAGGAAGCAGGACCAGTTGATCTCAGGCTCTCTAGGAGCAGCTGCCACTGTCCTCTCCTGGAGGAATGCAGACATCTGCAGGAGTAGGCTTGTGCCTGGTGGACACTGCTGGGGAGCGGCCCCCTCCTGGTTCGCCATTTGTCTACTGTTCCTAGCTTCCTGAAAGTATCTATTGTCTAGATAGGTGATAGAACCAGGCCTGCAGATCCGCTTTGGACAAGTTTGAAAGCCTCAGTAGAACGTTGCCTTGTAGGCCTGCACCAGGAGCACGGAGAGCAGTGTCAGCACAGTGGACTTTCCTGGCTCAATGGGACTTGCTAATTGCATAGTCACAGGAGACTGGGGCTCCTACCAGGTTAGGGGTGAGGTGTCTAGCTTTGAAGGTGGCTAACAAACAGGACTATAGTCACTGGGCAGCTAGATTATGGTGTGGCCATGGCTTGGCTCTACTGTGCCAGAATACTAGGTGGTTAGGGGAGGGAGAAAAAGATGGCAGATTAGCAGTTTCTCAGGGCTCTGGGTGTTCTTGTTCGCCTGTCTGCTATGCACCAGGCACCACCTTTGGCCAGCGCTAAATACAAAAGGGGAACCAGAAAGCGCTGAATCTTGACCAATTGACCTCCTCTTTCAAGGGCCCATCCCCCCCCAAAAAATCTCTAAAATGGTAATTTTATCATCTTAAAAGATTTGTATCGGGAAAAAAAATGTGACTCGTCCGGCACACAGCAGGTGTTCAGGTGCTGTCCAGGATGAAGAAGGTGGCAGCGTTCCCTTCCTTGCTCCACCCCATCTGACCCTGTCTTTCCTTCCAGACTCTCACCCATGGCAATGTGGTGAGCACTCGAACTTACGAGAAGGCATGACCTGGCTGCTCGTCACCGATCGCTCCTCTGCCAACCGGCTACCCCTCGACTCAGCACCTCGTTGCCTCATTTTTTTCCTTCTGGTGTTTTGTATAGATACACTTTGGTTGGGATTTTTCTGGAGATAAGGGGCATCAGCCTGGATCCAGTTCCCACTGTGTATGTGGTTTATTTTTTAAAACTGTATCCAAAGGGTGCTCTGAGGTCAATAAAGCAGAGCCAAAGCCAGCCACTTGCCTTTTGTCTTCCTTTCCTGTGTCACAGTAAATGACAGTCTGCAGGTCACCTGGGAAGCAGCTCTGATACAAAGCTGAGTGCAGTCTCAGGTCACCCGTGAGGAACCACAGGACATGCACAGTGCCTTCACACTCACCTGCCCACGGTCAGATGACTTCACTGGCTGTCACTGAGTGGCTACCCCACAGCCATCCTGCACAGAACACTCTGTGGTGTGCTGTGGCCGCCCTCCTTCTGGAGTACAGGCTTAGGACATAGGGTTCAGGTGTGGACCACTGTGGAGGGAGGTGACTGCTAAGCGCCTGCTCATGCCCAGCAAGTCCCCAAGGTTACAGAGTCTTACTGGTTTTTGTTTTGTTTTGTTTTTTAATCAACCCAGGAAAAATAAGTCCTCACTGTGGAAGAGGGGCCTTACAAGTGATCTCCAGACAGTTGTGACCTGCCAGTGGCCTTAGTCTGGCCTCTTTCCAGGGTCTCGGATAACATATTAAGTATTTTCTGTCAACTGATGTGTTAAGTCTGTAAGTTACCCAGGAAGGATTATGGGAATACGGCTTTCTGGAAGTTTAAAACAAACAGTTCCATTTATGCCAGGAATTTAAGCAGCGACCTGAAATGGAAGCAATCACTCCCGTAGTGAGAGACAGAAAACAGAGCAATGACCATGGCTTCAGATTTCTAGTTCAGCCGTCACTGCAAAGACTGTTCACGGCCATGGCCGTCACTTTGAGTATAGACTCTGGATGAGGAAATGGAGAAGTCACCCACAACTGATCGAGATAGCAGGACGGTGGGGTTGCTCTCCAGCCACAGCCAGGCTCCCAGGCTCCCCTCCACAGTGGCACCTGTGGCTCTAGCATGGACTCTTGCAAAGGGATCCAGTGCTGGCAGTGGCAGCCGGGGATGAGACTAGAACCTTCGCTGAATGAGGAAATTATGTACATAAATGCAACGGCCGCAGGGGTTACTTGCAAAGGAATCAGGAGCAATAAGGAAAAAACATTTTGGGAACTGCCCTCTAGCTCCCCAATCAGCTTGCTGCATGAGGAGAAGCCACCTGAGAGCACGGGGATGAGGTCATGGGGTGGGGGCCCCTTTCTCACTACTGAGTCTTTCAGGAGCCAGGACTGCAGGGCCTACCCCGCCCTCATTCCCTGTGTTTCTTGTGTTTCTTCCTCTTCTTCTTCTTCTTTGTAGCCTTGCTGTCTTTTGATGTATGTCTCGCCTTCTTGCCCACATCACTCTCAGAGTCAGAGCTATCACAGTCAGATGATTTCCTGTCTCTATGTTTCTTTTTCTTCTTTTCCTGAAAGGGAAATGTGCAGTTTCAACATTTGTGTGTCTATCTCTAATATCAAAACCACAGGAGGTGACCAACAGGTGAAACATAGCTGCGTGGTGCATGCTTGAAATTCCAGCACTGGGAAAGTGGGAGAAGATCAGGAGTTCAAGGTCAGTCAGGACTGCATAAGACTTTGCAAAGAAAAAACAAAACAAAACAAAACAAAAAACCCCCCAGGCAAAGTAGCACATGCCTGTAATTCCAGCTCTACAGAGGCAGATTTGGGAGAGTGTATACTGTGAGCTCCAGACCAGCCCAGCTATAAAAGGCAGTAAAATCTCTAATGAGAAGAACTAAGACGCATGACACCTGTAATGTAGATTTTTGTTTTGTTTTAGCTGTCCTAGACTCACTTTGTAGACTAGGCTGGCCTCAAACTCACAGTGATCCACCTGCCTCCCGAGTGCTGAGATTAAAAGTATGCATCACTATGCTGGGCTTGTATCGTAGATTTTTATCCTATTTGAACCATGTTGAAAGTGTGCTGATGTCCACAACATAGATGACAACATGTTTACAGACACGCAGAGTTAATACCCGGAAGACTCCCCCGGAGCTAGAGTCTGTTGTAGGAGGTTGTGAGAAACCAGTATGGGTTCTGGGAACCGAACTCCAGGAACTCCAGTGGCACATGTGCTTTTAGCCACAAGGCATTTTTTTTTCCAGTCCAGGGTTTCCTTTTTTTAAAAATAAGCATCTACTCTTTTTTGTTTGTTTTATTTTTGAGACGGGGTTTCTCTGTGTAGCCTTGGTTGTCCTGGAACTCATCCTGTAGACCATCCTGGCCTCTTAACTCAGAAATCTGCCTGCCTCTGCCTCCCAAGTGCTGGGGTTAAAGGCATGCGCCACCACGTCCGGCTCTGGCTCATTTTTACAAGTACTTGCTGGGCATGGTAGATGGATCTCAATGAATTATTGGTCAGCTTAGTCTACACAGTGAGTTCCAACACAGTCAGGACACTGTTTTAAAATTAATAAATAAAAACAATAAGTTTAGGCCAACCTTTCTAACAGTCAAAACAACAGGAAAAACAAGTATTTTGGGGGGGTAGGACGTCTTAAAACAGGGTCATGTAGCACACTTCTATCCTTGAACTCTGAATCCTCCTGCCTCAGCTTCCAGTGCTGCAATTGTAGGACCGTACTACCATGTCAGCTATTCGCATTCTTTGGAAGACATATGTACATCAGGCTTTTCTTTCATCTTTTAAAAAAATTTATTAAAAAAAAAAATTAAAAAAAAAATTTATTAAATTTTTTATGTATACAGTGTTTTGCCTCACTCTGGTCTCTCGATCTGGGCACAACACTAGGAATTGATGAACGTGCGATAGAGAACAAAATAAAAGTATATGGCTTCTCTCTCAGGAGGATGTTTTTGCTGTTAATAAAAGTGTATGGCTTCTCTCTTAGGAGGGTGCTATTGCTGTAAAACACATTTTTATAAACACAAGGGCAGAAACAGAAAGTGTGGCTGTATGTGTGTGTCTTGTCAGAGAGAGCTCATAAAAGAGACTGGGGCCGGGGCCGGGAGATACAGCTCATTGGTTAAGAGCACTGGCAACTCTAATAGAGGACCCGGGTTTAATTCCCAGCATCCACACAGCAGCTCACAACTGTCTGTAACTCTAGGGGAACCAACTTCCTCTTCTGGGCTCTGCCAGCACGAGGCACACACATGGCTCGCAGACACACACCCATAGACATTAAAAAAATAAACAAGAACAACAGCAACCTCCCACCCCGAGAGATCAGAATTCATGGTAGGATGTTTAAGAGAGTCACAGCTAGGTGTTCTGAAGAATGCGCACTGCACAGAGGCAGGAGCATCAGCTCACCCCGCCTGAGCGACATGAGGAGTCTGAGCCCGTGAGGCCATATCTCCAAAAGTCAGTGTCAGTTAGGAACTGACTTGTCACCGCTTTCTATTTTGAGGAGCTGGGCATCACCCTATAGGGAACACTGCCAAAGATCATAACAGCCCCACTCAGCAAAGGAAAGAACTGTAGTTAAGGTTTAACTTACACAGCCAGTCACAAGTTCCCAGGGACCTCAAACTACTCAAATTATGTTGGAAAGACTCAAGCCAAAGTCTAAAGTACTCAGGAGACCCCAGGTTAGTGATACGGAGAGAATATACAAATCAACCATTTTCAAGCTACTTGGCTAATTCTTCTAATGGACCCTTACACACAAAATGAAAATAATCCTTTTTATGTGAAGAGCCCACTGAGGGGAAAGATTACATCAGAGCCTTTCACTCCTAGAGCTTGTAATGTGTGACACAAAATGACCACTCAACCAATCTTTAAAAAGCTCACACCTGCAATCCCAGCACACAGAAGGCTAAAGCAAGAGGATCACTGGAGGCGTGTGTGGTGGCACACGCCTGTAATCCCAGCACTCGGGAGGCAGAGGCAGGCGGATCGCTGTGAGTTCAAGGCCAGCCTGGTCTACAAAGTAAGTCCAGGACAGCCAAGGCTACCCAGAGAAACCCTGTCTCGAAAAACCAAACCTTCCCCCCAAAAAAGAAGATCACTGAAAATTAAAAGCCAGGTGGGACTCAGTGTAAAAATTATTTTTTTTTTCCAAGACAGGGTTTCTCTGTGTAGCCATCAAAATTAATCTTAAACACATGCACGCATGTACACACGCACATGTGCACACACACCACCACCAAAAAAACTGGACGTGGTGGCGCACACCTATAATGCCAGCAGCACTCAGGAGGCAGAGGCAGATGGACCCCCGCTGAGTTTGAGGACAGCCTGGTCTACAAATAGAGTTCCAGACAAAGTAGGACTACATAGTGAGAGACCCTGTTCTTCCCTCACTGCCCAACAACAACCACAACAACAACAGAGCAGGGGGAACATGGACCAACCACCACCAAAACAAAACAAACTCAATAACCAACCACAGAAATATCTTACAAGTTAGGAAAGCATCTATTGGCTGACCAAACTACAGCACAGTTCTTTCCCTCTTTTCTGCACAGCATGGTACAAATCTTTCTGTCTGTACCACAATAAAATCTGCTGTATGAATCACTGTGCTCTCAGCAACAAATGAAGATAACTCCGAGACAGAATTTCTCACCCACTGATGGGAGCAGGCAAGTGCGTCCTGGAAGACAATTTGATACGGTCTATCTAGAGCCTTAAGAGTCCTTATTTTATTTCTTTATTATATTTAGTGTCAGTTGTTTTGCCTACAAGTGTTTATGTGAGCCATGTGCATGCCTGGTGCCCATGAAAAGAAGGCATCAGATCCCCTGGAACTCGAGTTATGAAGGGTTGTGGACCACCATGTGGGTTCTGGGAATCGAACCCAGGTCCTCTGCAAGAGCAACAAATGCTCTTAACCACAGAGCCAACTCTCCAGCCCTAAGAACCCTAAAGTCTTCAATATATTTTTAGTTGTTTTCTTTTGTTTCTTTCTTTCTTTTCTTTTGAGACAGGGTCTTTCTATGCAGCCCTGGCTGGCCTCCAATTCACAGAGATCCACCAGACTTTGCCCCCCTTAAGCGGAGTCACAGTCTGCACCCCTAAATGCCCAAACTCACTACATATCTTCTGCTGGCCCTGAAACTGTGGCAGTCCACCTTCCCCTGCCTCCTGAGTGCTGAGATTACAGGTGTGAGCTGTCAACCTGGTTCCCTTTTAAAAGATATTTTGTTTTTTGAAATTATGTTTAAACGTATGCTTGGTGTGAGTGCAGGCCACAGAGGCCAGAGGTGTCAGACTTCTCTGGGGACAGAGTTACAGGTGGTGTAACTGACACCTGACATGGGGGCTGGAGACTGAACTCAGGCACTCTGGAAGAGCGAGCGCAACAAGCTCCTGTCCAGCGAGTCATCTCTCAGGCCCTGCCCTTCTTCTGAAAAGATTATTTTTTACTTGTATATGTGTAGTGCCCATGGAGGCCAGAAGAGGGTGTCAGATCCCCGGAAACTGGAGCTACAGGTGGTTGTGAGCCACCATTAGGTACTGGCAACTGAAGCCAGGTCCCCTGCAGGAGCAGCCAGTGCTGCCACAAGAGAACCTGTCTCAAAAATAATCAATCAATCAACCAATCCTTATAGAGTGAAACATTATGTGGCTTTTTGCTTGCTTGTTTTGTTTTCTTGAGACAGGGTTTCTCTGTGTAGCCCTGGCTATCCTGGAACTCACTCTGTAGACCAGGCTGGCCTCAAACTCTGAGATCCGCCACTATGTGGCTTTTAACATCAAGTTTTTTGGTTTGTTTGTTTTCGAGATAGAATTTCTTTGTGTAGCCCTGGCTGTCCTGGAACTTGTTCTATAGACCAGGCTGGCCTCGAACTCACGGAGATCCACCTGCCTCTGCCTCCCGAGTGCTGGGATCCCCGATATAGGCTTGTGCCACAGCACCCAGCTAACATCAAGGGGTTTTTTGTTTTGTTTGGTTTGGTTTTTTTTTTTTTTTATGAACACTTAAGGATACTTAAAAATAAGAAAAATGCACACTTTTAATCCCAGCACTAGGGAGGCAGAGGCAGGTGGATCTCTGTTCGAGGCCAGCCTGGTCTACAAAGCTAGTCCAGGACAGCCAAGGCTACACAGAGAAACCCTGTCTCAAATAAACAACAACAACAACAACAACAACAACACAAAAACAAAAAAGGAAGAAAATAGGAACCAAACTACAGTTACAATAACCATAATTTTATATTATATGTATAGATATACATTTACTTATATTGTTAGCTAGGAAAAAGATTAGAATATGCCAAAATTGCCAATACAACTCTCTCTGGAACCATTATAAGAGCTTGCTTTTTCTAAATACTTACAAAATGCATTTGTACCTCAATACCAACAAAAATGTGATAAATAATAGCAAGCCAGCTTTTACCTTCTTTCTTTTCCTGGAAGAATTCTTTGTGGCGTCAGGCTTCTCAATTCCTTCTTCCTTTGCCTCTTCTTTTTCCTCTTCCTCCTCAGGGATCAGAGAATACTTGGTTCCACCTGGCTGCATGAAACAGTCTTTTGCAAAGTGGCCTGCAGAAAAGAACACAAAGGCTAGGGAGGTAAAAAAGCTGCCTCCTCCGCAGAGACCACCAGTTCAAAATATTAAGAGTTTATTGGGAGTTGTGTTTCTGCCACCTCAAGGTAGCAATGCCCACCCAACCAGACCCAGGCAAGCAGCTGGTGTTAGAGCGCCTGGAGACGGTGGTGCAGCTTTGGAAATGGCAAAAGATACGAGCAAGCAGGCTTGTGCTGCCCTCCCTTAGCAATGGGGCTTATTAATTTTTAAAGATCTATTTTGGAACTTATTCCTGACAATGAACCACTGTTCCAGAGAGCATAACGTTTAACCAAGGGAACTGAATTGCAGGCCAAGCCCTAAAGAAAGACAGCTGGCAGGAAGTGGGCACTCACATTCAAGCCCACAGAGACAGGCACAGACACCCTGAGAATTCAGACTGTCAGGTCTGGCCAGGGCCTTCGAGATGAAATTCAAACCCCGCTTTTGCATCAGATACGAAGGCCCAGTGAACACTTAGCTCAGGTTGGATGTCTCCCTGTCTTGTGCTGCTTTTGATGCACAAAGCCAGCTACCTTCACCCAGAGCTCTGTTGGCTGGGCCAAGTTCTATTTCTTGTTATTCTTCTTGTTTTATGGAACAACAGGTGGATATAAGTAAGGGGGCTCCATGCTGAGCCTGTGATGCCACTGAGTGTCCCTTTGGGGCTGGAGAGATGGCTCAGCTGTTAAAGGCTAGACTCAGAACCAAAAACATGAGAGTCCCTTTGATTGTTTTTGAAATTTATTTGGGTTTGTCTGTTGTTTTTAATTATGTTATACGTGTGCACCTGTGTGTGGGTATGTACATATGAGTGCAGGTACCCAAGGAGACCAGAAGAGGGTTTCCAGGCACTTCATTCAAGAGCAGGAAAGAAGTGCATGAAGTAACTACAGGGCTGTGTATAAATGTGTTTGTATATTGAGCCCAAAAGTTAGATGAGGCCTGGAACAGCTTTCCAAATATAAGGGATGCTGCCACAACTTCCTCACTGGGTACTGCTTCTCACTGTTACAGTCTCCTTCTCTTTCTTCGTTAATTAAAAATAGGGGCTTAAAACCCCACAAACTTGGGGCTGGAGAAATGGCTCAGCAGTTAAGAGCACCGGCTATTCTTCCAGAGGACTCGGGTTCAAATACGGGCACCCACATGGCAGCTCACAACTGTCTGTAACTCCAGTTTCAAGGGATCTAACACCCTCACACAGATACACATGCAGGCAGAACAACAATGCACATAAAATTGAAAAATAAGCTGATGTGGTGGTGCACACCTTTAATCCCAGCACTTGGGAGGCAGAGGCAGGTGGATCTCTGTGAGTTCGAGGCCAGCCTAGTCTGCAAAGTGAGTCTGGGACAGCTGAGGCTACACAGAGAAACCCTGTCTCGAAAAAATAAAAAAATAAAAACAAAACAAAACCCCACAAATTCAACCAGGACACAAATCTGCTACCGTCACTGCAGAAAAATGTACAAAGCATGATGGATGGAAAGAAAGGATGGAGAGGTGACAAATTTAGGTCACTGGAAATGTGAAGACAGCAGTCTCTCTCATTATAGCTCCAATAAGGGAAGTCAGGCTAAAAAGCTAGAAGAAACCTGAGGAAATGGAGCAAAAAAGAGACAGCCCTCTGTCTCTATCAGAAGAGGGCACTGCATCAGACTTCTCAACTTAATTCTGAGGTAGGGACGGGGGAAAGGATCTGATTTGGATGCTTAAGGAATGTATCTCCAAGTCATTACATCTCTTAGAACAGTAACTGTGCCTGGAGATAAGTGTGTCGGAGGGCCGTATGAGAGTGTGACCACTAGTAACTGTGCCTGGAGATAAGTGTGTCAGAGGGCCGTATGAGTGAGTGTGGCCAGTAGTTAACTAAAAATCACACCGAGCTAAAACTACATGGTGTCCTCCAGCCGGTGGCGGGTCCACAAGGAGAGCAGACAGGAATGTCAGGCCTCCGCCTACCTTTGCAGCCACACTTCTTGCAGGTTGTGTTCAGGACAGCCTCAAGGGTGATCTTCTGCCCAGTGTAATCCTGGAAGGACCGCCTCCGCCTCTCCTCTTGCCTGGAATGAAAGAGATCCTGACCACAGGATCCTTCTAGAGATGTGGCCATATATATGACAACGTAATGCTACTTGTTGGTTTTCTGTTTTGTTTTTGGCAAAGAAAAGGGAAAGAGAAAAGTGTTGGGCAGAAAAAGACAATGAAACAGCTTCCTCCCCCCCCCATTTAGAATGAGGATTTGAAATAATAATTACAAATGAGACTAGACTTCCTCTCAATAATGTACAGGAAAGACATTTGAAAGGATAACTGCCAGGTAGTAATGGTGCACGCCTTTAATCCAGCACTCGGGAGGCAGAGGCAGGCGGATCGCTGTGAGTTCAAGGCCAGCCTGGTCTACAAAGTGAGTCCAGGACAGCCAGAGATACACAGAGAAACCCTGTCCCAAAAGGAGGAGGAGGAACAAGAAGAGAGAGTATAATTACTCACTATTCAAAAAAGACCCCACAGCCCTTAGCAGATCCCTCACGGATTTAAAAGACCTTCACAGGCCTTCTAAAAATCAAGCCCGAGTTCTTTACAAGACCGTGGTGTTGGGCTTTCAGCTAGCCTCTTTACTTCCAGGCTTCTCTTTTCTTCATTTAGGCCCTGGCCAATGAGTGACTTCTGCCTTTGATGTGAAGCCTCGCTTTTCTTACTCCACCTCCACAATGCTCCCCAAATGCTCCAAGGCTCTCAAGTCTTCCCCAAGCCCCTAGGCCACGGGTGATTGGTGTTTACCTTCCTATCACACTTACTTTTTGTTTTTGTTTTTGGAGACAGGGTTTTTCTGTGTAGCCTTGACTGTCCTAGACTCAATTTGTTGACCAGGCTGGCCTTGAACTCACAGCGATTGCCCACCTCTGCCTCCCGAGTGTGGGATTAAAAGTGTGTGACACCAGGCCCAGCCTATCACACTTCTAATGAGCATACGCTCCAGTATAAAAGACACACACACTTATGTAAGTACATAGCTCTTCTGGTTTCCACTGTCTGAGCGTTCCTACGTAACTAGCACTGGGACTGATAACAATAACCAATCTGACGGCCATCTCATGCTTGTTCCTAAGTCAGCCCTACTCCAGAGGAGCCACCACTCTAACTGATAACAGCACAAGATCAATTTTCTCTTTACTCTAGCTGGCAGTGACGGTATACCCTTATAATCCCAGAATGTTGAGGAGTTTCACAAATTCCAAGTTCAAGACCAGCCTGAGCAATTTAGCAAGGAACTGTCTCAAAATAAAAGTAGTAATGTACCCAAGATGTCAACTCAGTGTTAACAAATGCCTAGCATACAAAAAGCCCATGTTCCACCTTTGAGTACCAAAAGGTATATCTACACACACATACACAAGCATAGACACAGACAGACACACACACACACAGACACACACAGAGGATACTTCCTGTATAGTCCTGGTGTTTGTGAAACTCATCCACATTGTGACTAAACACTTAAAATGTAGCTGGTGTGGCTATGGAATAAGATAGTAAATCTCACGGGGCTGGAGAGAAGGCTCAGTGTTTAAGAGCACTTGCTCTCTTCCAAAGGACTGAGGTTCAATTCCCAGCAACCAAATAGTGGCTTGCAATCATCTGTAACTTTAATTCCAGAGCATCTGACAGTCTCTAGACTCTGAGGGTACCAGACACAAATGGTGCAAGCAAAATACCTATACAGATAAAATAAAAATGGAAATAAAATAAAACCAAAAAGATACTAAATCTCACTTACTTATTTCTACTCTTTGAGATACTGGGGGTTGCACCTAGGCTTCTCACATCCCAGGCAAGCATGGCACCCACAGGCTTCATCCTCAGCCCTCTCTTCACATTTTAGTTTGAGACAAGAGTCTCACTAAGCTGCTTTCGCAGTAGCTAGGGTTAATTAATTTACACTTAAAAGGCCCCATCTTATTCGAAGCTACCCAAGTGGACAGTGCAGACAAGCATGTAATTTAAGTTCTGAAAAGGTCTTTGCAAATGTCTGGTCTTTGCCCTAGAAAAAAATCAAAATATACATAGAGCCAATTATCTGGTATGAATTATAGAAATGGGCCCTTTCAAAACAATAGTAAAGTCTGAATGACAAAAACCAAGACAGGCATCTGAGAACAGAGAGTGAGTCACATGCTTAGGTTTCCAGGTGTCCTTGTTTTAAGTGGCCCTGGGCTGCAGCTTAAACACATCGCAGCACCCGCCCCATCAGACCTCCCACTTGACAAGCACCGCCCAGTCAGCCCTCACGGCCTGACTCATGGCTTCATCACAGTGATGACTTCCTCAGTGGTCACCATGGTTCTGTGCTTTTTCGTTCAATTTACTCAGCATGCAGATTAATTTTTTTTTTTTTCTTTTCTTTCTTTTCAGTTCAGCTAGCTAGAGCGGTATGCACCAGTGCCCAAACTAGTGGCAGGAGCAAACGCACAAAGACCATATGCCCAGGATGCACAGGCCTGAGGTTTAGGCCCCAGCACACAGTACAACAAAACATGAGCCTTCTCTTTCTTTCTTTTAAGGATTTATTTATTTAGGTATACAGTGTTTTGCCTACATTACATCTCTTTATTAGATGGTTGTTAGCCACCATGTGGTTGCTGGGGATTGAATTCAGGACCTTTGGAAGAGCAGTCAATGCTTTTAACCTCTGAGCCATCTCTCCAGCCCTCTCTTTTCTTTTCTTTCTTTCTTTTTTTAAGCCATTTCTTCGTTACTCCCAGGAGCTGATGGCCTAGCAGAGGGGAACACCAAAGCCATGTGAGTGGCTTTAGGGTGAGTCCTAACTGCTATGTCAGCTATGCTTGCCTGGAAACTTCCTTTAACCCTTTCCTCACAAACAGCCACTTACTAGAGGATGCTGAAAGGTGAGATCAGGCCAGCATCAGAGAGGTAGAGCAGGCAGATCTCTGTGAGTCCCAGGCCAGCCTGAGGTGCAGAGTGAGTCTGAGGCCAGCCAGGCAGCATAGAGAACCTGCTTCAAGAAGGTGAAGCCAAGATAGATCTTGATAGAAAAACAAGAGGCTGACCAACTGGTACTAGCTGGAAACGAGGATGCTGAACATACTAAGGAAAGGATGTCTCGGCTGGGGCAAGTGGGGGGGGGGGGGCTTGGGGTTAAAAAGGGGCATAGATTTGATTAGTCACCACTCCTACTACAGGGACCCCTAATGTGGTACTGATTTTCTTCTTGTGCCTTTCCTAAAGTCTTCACTGCCCCAAACACCGTTCCTCCTCCTGTGTTCTGAAAATACCACACCCATTCCTTAACACCTAGCTCAAATATCACCTTCTCTCTGAACATGAGGACCCAAAATAAAGCCCTCATCAAGCTATACCATGCATGCTTGCCTTGTAATGAATAGATAGTAAATGAACACTAGACATCAGGTGTTACAAGAGACAAGGAGGGTAAGGCAGGCCCTTGTGCCCTTGTGCTCATGGCCTATATACATTCTTTCAAAGAGAAAGTGTGCCAGTTTCAGTACCGGGAAAAGCAAGGACGTACTTAAAATAATAATTACAAGTAGCTATCTATACTGTTTATGATGGACTAGCCAATAAGATGGCTACTGCTAATAAGTCTCTTGTTAAACTTTCCTGTCATTTTTATTTCACTACATTTATTATGTGTGCACACATGCACTTGTGCCACCATACATGTGTAGAGAGGTCAGAGGGCAGTTTGCAAGGGTCAGTTCTTTCCACTAGGTGGGTCTCAGTAGGCCTTCACCTATGAAGCCATCTCGATGGCCCTCATTCTGTTATTTCTGAGCTATGTCTCATTATTTCTATTTTATAAGGGGGGGGGGAGGAAGCTGAGGTTAATGGAGATTAAAAACCTGCTCAACCCAGGAGTGGTGGCACACGCCTTTAATTCTAGCACTCAGGAGGCAGAGGCAGGTGGCTCGCTGTGAGTTCGAAGCCAGTCTGGTCTACAAAGTAAGTCCATGACAACCAAGTTTACACAGAGAGACTCTGTCTTGAGGAAAATAAATCTGCTCAAGACCATGTACTAGTCTGGAGACAGCCCAGAGTCTGCGATGGAAGTCTAACTCTGACCTCTGTGACCATGCCTCCATTCCATGAAGCCTTCTTTGCTATGTCTGCAGTTCATCCCAAGTTCAGCCACCTGACTTTTACTAGAAATAGACTACACTGAGGCGCAGCCTGCAAGCAGAAAGCCTTCCCTTCCTATGCTTTCCCATGTATCTTTGTTTTTCTTGTTGCTATTTTGTTTTTTTGTTTTGAGACAGGGTTTCTCTGTGTAGCCCTGGCTGTCCTAGACTCACTTTGTAGACCAGGCTGGCCTCAAACTTACAGAGATCTGCCTGCCTCTGCCTCCAGAGTGCTGTCTTTCTTGTTTTATAGTTTGCTATTGTCAGGGTAGCTTCCAAGAAATTCTCAGCTTCTTAGTCTGCAAAACATAGGGTTCTTTAGAGAAAAGGTGATTTTATTACAATGTAATCAATAAATGCCAGACTTTAGCATTTCTGAGTTAAGCTGTGAAAGATTACCATTGTAACAAAAGTATTTTGCCAATGAGCAACCCTACAGACACATCACTACTTAGACACTAAGGTACAGAAATATGAGCAGCTGAGTCACACACAGTGGCTAGGGGCACTGTGTGGTGAGCAGGGATGTGCTTTAACATTGCATCCTACATCAACGTATCTGACCCAGGCACAGGTTAGTTATCTCCAGCTGCAAACTAGAACTCTGAAGTGAAACGAAGACCATCCTCACCTCACAGGTTGCTATGGGAACCACAGGCACTGATGTGCACCTGCCATATGTGTGGTGCACAGCATCTTTTCAGCAAATGCTACCTCCCTTCTTTTAAGATAAAACTCCCTCATAGCTAAAGCAATTTTTCCCAGAATGATAAATATAAGGGCTTCTATTTTTTTTTCTGCAATAAAGATCTCATTCAAATTATACTCATTACTCTGTGTGGGTGTGTTCCCAAGCCAGCATCTCACTATGTAGCTCAGGCTTGCCTTAGTCTCCCAAATACTGGGATTATAGAAATGTGCCACCACATCTGGTTCATTTGTTAATCAGTGATGTCACTGCCAGAGAGAAGGAACATGATGTTTACATCAAAACCAACAAATAACAACATGGTTAACTTGAAAATAAATTTAGTTTACTGACTTGAAACAGTTAATAGGTCTCTCAAAGGATCGTGTGCGTGTGCGTGTATGTGTGTTAGGTTTCTCCTTCTACCTTTACATGGGTTTCAGGAATGAACTCGGATTGGCAAGTTTACATAGTAAGTGCTTTTACCCAGTGAGCCATTACAACCCTCCCCCAGCAAGGGGTCTCAAAGAGTAAGCAATTTCTTATTAGAAAGTCAATAAAGAGCCAGGTGTGCTGACTTAACCTTTAATCCCAGCACCTGGGAGGCAGAGGCAGGTGAATCTCTGTGAGTTCAAAGTCCATCCTGGTCTACATAGTAAGTTCCAGAAGAGCCAGGGCTTATGTTGAGAGACCCTGTCTCAACAACAACTACAACAACAACAAATCAATAAAGGGACAAGGTAATAGCAGTTTTCTGGAATTGAAACATTCCATCCTGGGAGGGAGGGAGAGAGGGAGGGAGGGAGGGAAAGAGAGAGAGAGACAGAGAGAGAGAGAGAGAGAAGAGAGAGAGACAGAGACAGACAGACAGACAGAGAGAGAGACCCCCTGTCTCAAAAAACAAACACCTTTCCCCTTAAAACAAAACAAAACAAAACAAAAGCACTTGGCATAAAGTCAGGGGACCTGAGTTCTAGCCTCAAGACTGAGTGGTAGAAGGAAAGAACCGCTCCCATAAGTTGTCCTCTGACCACAAGGTTCCCCAATAAATAAATGAATTCAATACAGGAGCTGAGTCAGATTGAAAGCTTCCTGTATGTGCAGACACCATCCTCAGAGCAAGAGAAAACCTTCCATTCTGAAAAGTCAGGAGAGCCAATGGATGGTGCTGTGCTCACAGACTGGGAATCTAACACTACCCCGTCTCTACCTTTCTTCAGAGCCAATGCAGAATCTCATAGGGCAAGCAGTGACAGCACTTCACGAGCACCTGCTGCTAACAGCTGAAGGGCAGAAGCAGAAAGAGAGAAGAGAAGAAAACAAAACTGCTGACGAGACACCGTGATGCTAGATTTGTGTGACTGGTTACTGTTTCAGCTCTACACAGTAGGCTGTGTGGCGCGTGCACCCCTGTAATTCAGCGCGTGGGAGACTAAGGTAAGAGTACAGAGAGCTTGAGGCCACCCAGGCTACACAGTGAGGCCGTGTCAAAACTGACAAAAAGCACATTCTATACCTATAAAAACCAAAGGTCAGGGGGCTGGAGAGATGGCTCAGTGGTTAAGAGCACTGTCTGCTCTTCCAGAGGTCGTGAGTTCAATTCCCAGCAACCACATGGTGGCTCACAATCATCTATAATGAGATCTGGTGCCCTCTTCTGGTCTGCCGGCTCACATGCAGGCAGGATATTGTATAAGTAATAAATAAATAAATCTTTAAAAAAGTGTTGGGTTCACTTATTATTATCTGTGTGTGACAGAGACAGAGACAGAGAGAGAGAGAGAGAGAGAGAGAGAGAGAGAGAGAGAGGAGAATTTAAAAGAAAACAAAGGTCACCAATGCTGCATTACTCACTAATATCACAGCCTACAATAGTAGCAGCCCAACCTAGTCTAATTTACTACAATCTGTACCTGGTGCTGGGATGTCAGCTCTTCCCAACCCTTTACCTACTCAATGATAACGTTGTTGGGATCGAGGTCTTTCCCAGTTCCTTGGTTGACAACTTTCATGGAGAGGGACACTTTTATTCTATCATTTTTCATCTGAAAAAGACAAAAGAAGAGTCACCAAAACCCATGGTGTGTGTGTGTGTGTGTGTGTGTGTGTGTGTGTTGGTGTTCATGTGGGTGCATGTGGGTATAGAGGCCAAACGTTAACCTAAGAGTCATTCACTCCCCTGAACCCCTACCTTGTGTTTTGAGAACTGGAGCTCACCCATTCAGCCAGGCTGAGCAGCAAGTCCTGGGCTCCTCTACCTCCACCTCCTCACTAGGACCATGGCGTGTACCACCCACATGCCTAGCTTTTGACTTGGGTGCTCGTGTATCTGAACAGGTCTTCATGTTTGCATGGCAAGCATTTACCAACCAAGCTGTGTTCCTAAGCTTCCAAACCCAAGGACCTGACCACCAATTTGCAATACCTCAGAGTCCAACTTGTAAACATCATAGCAAACATGAACCTCAAATGGACTAGGTAGTAAGCTAAGAACACTGTGGGTACAAGAAGTAGAAAGAGCAGACCTAATGGCAGAAGAGATATAGGAGGTAAAATAGAGGCCAGGGGCCAGTGAGATGGCTCAGTAGGTAAAGGTGCCTGCTGCCAAGCCTAATGACATGAGTTGGATCCCCAGGACCCACATGGTGGAGGGAGAGACTCCAGCAAGCCGTCCTCTGATCACTACACATACTGTGGCCTGCATGTGGGGACAGGTAGACTGACAGCTGACATACACACACCCTCTTGCCTCAGCCTCCTGAACACTAAACTTACAAGGGTATGCCACCATGTTCAAAGGCTACGGAACATAACACAGTGAAGCACTCAACATTTTTTCACTTTTTAATTGCTTCCATGGCTTTCTGCCTGCCATTCCCTGGTAGAACACAGAGGGCAAGCATTCCTATGCCTGCACTACCTGTCCCATTCCGTGGTGCCCAGTTCTAGGAAAAAATTACTGTCATTTGTGTCCTTTTTTTTTTTTTTTTTTTTTTTTTTTTCTTTTTTTCTGAGACAGGGTCTCTTTTTTTTTTGGCATTGGCTGTCCTGGACTCACTTTGTAGACCAGGCTGGCCTCCAACTCACAGCAACCCGCCTGCCTCTGCCTCCCGAGTGCTGGGATTAAAGGCATGCACTACCATGCCCAGCCCTTGTATCCTTTTCATTCTGGCCCAAGATAAAGAGTACTTGGAAAGTACTCTTTGAAGCTATGGTACAGAGCAAATCTCCTTCTTTGGTTCTGTTCTTTCTAAACTTCAGGAGGAGAGTTTCATGGACACCCACTTGTAAAAGGAACTTTTATTTGCCTGGTTCAATTGTTGTCTGGGTGGCTTACTGCCTCCTTAGGCTAACCTAGGCCTAGTCCTGGAAGCTTCTAGCCTCTGTTCAATCTAACCTAGGCTTAGAATGTTTTCAGCCTCTGAGACTTACTGCTTAATAAAATAAGCTCACCCTTACTTGTTCTGAGCTCTGGGCTGCTGGTTCAGCTCAGCTGTTCTGGCTTAAAATCCTCTGCCAGCTGACTTATTCAATCTGGCTTCTCTCTCAGCCTCTGAATTGCTCTGCTTGGCCTCCAACTAACTCCAGCAATCTGCTCTGATCTTCCGGCTCCTTCTCATTCTCTGGACCATTCTGCCTTCCCTGTGTCTAGCTTGTTCTGTCATTTGACCTCTCTCTGTAAAGCTCTCCAGGTAAAACTGCCTCCTCTCTCCTCATTCTCTGTGTTGACTCTGAGGTAGCTTCCCTTTCCTCTTTGTTCTCAAGAGACTTGGGCGTATCCTATTCTGTTAAATCTTTCTCTGAGTTGTCACTTTTTCTGCCACTCAACTGGACATCACTTTCAAACATGGGTGCTTCTTTCTACAAACTAACTTTATCTTCATTATTTGGGATTAAAGGCATTACCACCACGCCTGGATCTAAACTTTTCTTTACCTGAAATTTGCTTTATACCAGGCTGGCCTTGAACTCAGATCTTCTTGGCTCTGTTTCCTGGATTAAAGGCATGTCTGTATTCAAGCTGGATCACACAGACCTAGAAGGTCTTTGGTGTGATCTCTTTTCAGAGCAGCCATGTTCTGAATTAAAATTCCTCAGGCTGGAGGGATGGCTCAAAGGTTAAGAGCACTGTCTGCTCTTCCAGAGGTCCTGAGTTCAATTCCCAGCATCCACATAGTGGCTCCCAACCGTCTATACTGTGATCTTCTAGCAAGTAGGTGTACATGCAGCTAGAGCACTCACATACATTAAAACAAACAAAACTCCTCTACACCCACTCCTGCAACACACTTCAGACTTCCTACTTTGTCTCCTAAATCTGGAGGACAACCAACCAGAAGATCCAAAGTCAAGAGAGGTGATGGGGCAGGATTTAAAAATAAGAATGTTAGCCACCACCAACATTTACACACAAACCATCACAGAATTCCAATGGAACGCCAGCTTTTTATAATCCTTTTTCAGACCACATGGCATTACAGGAAGCTTTACCTCTCGGCCAATCAGCTTCACCCACACTTTGTCTCCAGCATCTACTATGTCAGAAGGCTTATCCACTCGACAGGATGACATGTGAGTTCGGTGGACCAGACCTGAACACAAGAAAGAAAGAAAAAACTAGTGCTCTGAATGCATGGGTAGGAAAAAGATAGGATATATACATGGAAAATGTTTAATTTTCAATGAAAAATGTATATAGATTAAAACTACAACAAATTAAGAGCACCCTTTAACCTAATAAATCAACCAACACTATTTAAAGTTTATTTTACTTTATGTATATGAGTGTTTTGCCTGCATATATGTCTGTACATGATGTATATGCTTGAAGAGGGCGCTAGATCTCCTGGAACTGGAGTTACAGACAGCTGTGAGCTGCCATGTGGGTACTGGGAACCAAACCCTGGTCCTCTGGAAGAACAGACAGCGCTCTAAACCCCCAGCTGTCTCTCCAGCCCCAAGAAACATTGGTTTAATAACTGTAGGCTGGGGTGGATAGAGCTCAGCAAGAGAACATGAGCTTCGTATGTACTAGGCTGGGCATTCAACTCCTAGCACCAAAAGATGGGGTGGGGTGGGGGTGGGGTTAAATGAAACATGTAATAAGATAACACACAATACCCTGCTGAGTTTTGTTTTCTGTGGGGATTGAACCCGAGCCTCCTGCATGCTAGGCAGGCATTCTACCACTGAGCTACATCCCCAACCCTCACAAGATTTATTTTTAATTATGTGTACGTGTGTTTGCATGCCAGGTGTCTGATTGTGTGTCTGTATGTGCAGGTACCCAGAGAGCCTAGAAGAGGACATCAGATGCCCTGGAGCTGGAATTACAGGGAGTTGTGAGTAGCCAACATGGGTGCTGAGAAACAAACTCAGGTCCTCTGCAGGAGCAGCGATTGCTCTTAACTGCTGAGCCACCTCCTCAGTCCCATTCATACAGTGTAGTACACAGAAAGACAACTTGGTGAACTCCTGTAAAAGCACAGGTGTGAAGGTGCTGTACCTTTGACTTTCTCCTTCTGTGGTGACTATCCTTTCTCCTTCTGGGCCCTGCACATGCTAGTCAGATGCTACCACTGGCCAAGGCATTCATGCATTTGATAGAAAATTATCACTGGAACTGTTCCCAAAGGGAAAAAAATCAACAGAGGCAAAAACCCATGGGTGAATTTTTAAAATGTAAGAATTGTAACTGGGTGGTGGTGGTGGCACTCAGGAGGCAGAGGAAAATGGATTCTCTGACTGAGTTCAAGGCCAGCCTGGTCTACATAGGGAGTTCCAGGACAGCCAAAACTACACAGAAAAGCCCTGCTTCAAAAAACAAACAAACAAACAAGCAAACAAGTAAGAACTGAAGCTGAAGAAAGGGCCTAGAGAGATGGCTTGGTGGTTAAGAGCACTGGCTGTTCCTGCTCTTCCAGAGGACCCAGATTCACTTCCCAGCCTACATGGCAGCTCACAATTTTCTCTACCTCCAATTCCAGGGGATCCAACACCCTCACACAGACATACATGCCGGTGAAACACCAATATACATAAAATAAATGAAAAAAAAAAGAAAGAAAGAAAGGCTGGAGAGACGGCTCAGAGGTTAAGAGCACTGGCTGTTCTTCCAGAGGTCCTGAGTTCAAATCCCAGCAACCACATGGTGGCTCAGAACCATCTATAATGAGATCTGGTGTCCCTGTCTGTCTTGCAGGTATACATGCAGGCAGAATGCTGTACACATAATAAATAAACCTTTTTAAAAACTTTTTAAAGAGAGCACCTGTTGCTCTTCCAGAGGAAAGTTTGATTTCCCAGCACCACATGATGATTCAGAAACATCTTTAACTCAAATTCTTAAGGGATTCTTGCGTTCTTCCAACTTCTGAAGGCACCAGATAACGCACATGTTCTACATACTTGCAGGCAAAATACTCATAAAAGAATACAATAAATAAATCTAAGAAAAAAGTTTTCATATAAAAATTAAGCTATGCCGAGCATGGTGACGCAGGCCTGTAATCCCAATACTCAGGGAGGCAGAGGCAGGCGGATCACTGTGAGTTCAAGGCCAGCCTGTTCTACAAAGTGAGTCCAGGACAGCCAATGCTACACAGAGAACCCCTGTCTTGAAGAAAACAAAAAACAAAAAACAAAAAAAGAAAGAAGGAAAGAAAAAGGCATGGTAGTGCATACCTTGAATCCCAGCACTTGAAAGGTAGAGGCAGACAGATCTCTGTGAGTGCGAGGCCAGCCCAACCTACAAAGCGAGTCCAGGACAGCCAGGACTACAAAAGAAACCCTGTCCAGAAAAGAAAAAAAAAAGAAAGAAAGAAAGAAAGAAAGAAACAGTGGGTTAAACTGTTAGTCCAATACTCAAAAAACTAGGTAGGAGGGTCACAAATGTGAGTCCGAGACAGCCTGGGTTGCAGATTGAAATCCAATATCAAAACAAACAAACAAACAAACAAACAAAACACTCTAAATTTACTTAAATAACTAATAATTGGACATCATCTTGGTCAATGATGGTACATATGTCAAATGGAAAAGAAAGCAACTAAATTAGTTATAGAAAGCTGGGCGTGGTGGCTCATGTCTTTAATCCCAGCACTCTGGGAGGCAGAAGCAAGGAGATCTCTGTGAGTTTGAGACCAGCCTGGTCTACAAAGAGAGTTCCAGGACAGCCAGGCTATTCCACAGAAAACCACTGTCTCAAAAACAAAACAAAATTAGTTATAGAAAATTAGAGTTAATATTAACTGAAAAAGATACATATAAAAAGTACTTTAAAAAAATAGTCTAGCCAGGCAGTGGTGGCCCACGCCTTTAATCCCAGCACGCGGGAGGCAGAGGCAGGCGGATTGCTGTGAGTTCGAGGCCAGCCTGGTCTACAAAGTGAGTCTAGGAGAGCCAAGGCTACATAGAGAAACCCTGTCTCGAAAAACTAAAAAAAAAAAAAAAAAAAAAAAAAAAGTCTCAAAAATAAAAAAATAAAAAAATGGTCTCACTGTGTAGCCTAGGCCTTCTGATTCAATTACAGGCCTATGCTACATATACTGAGTAGCAAAGTACTTCCACCCCCCACCCCCCCCGGACAGGGTTTTTATATATATATATATATATATATATATATATAGCCAAATTTGTTTAAACTCCATGTGAACCTATATGGAATGAAGTTACCTAGAAATGTCTGAATTTACTCTGTTTCTTAGAATGAAAGACAGACAAAATTATTGTCCTGAGCTCATAACGAACTAAGAGATAGCTGGATAATGTATAGTCAGGTCCGTCCTAACTGATAAGTTGTATACTCTTATAAGTTTCAGACCCTATTAACCTTAGACCCTGCCAACCTTCATCATTCTGAACTCACCATGAACTTATGTAATGGATACATAGATAAGAAATGTTTAGCTTTAAAACATGTAACCTGTTATATCTTAGAAGTCATCTGTTCTGTGATTAATTGTACTCTTTTGACTATGAGGTAATCCCTTTGCTCAGAAGTATAGGTACAGTCTACAATAAACGTGGGGAGGGGAGAACAAAGGAGAAAATGAGGGAAAAAATTGAGGAGAAAATTGAAAGAGCAGAGGAAGATTGAGCAGCTTAACTTCAGTTGAAGTTAAGACGCCTGACTTCATCCACCTTTTCTCCTGGTCCTCTTCTCTTGAATGTATGTGTGTGAGTGGTTGATTTTCTATCTCTCTCTTACTTCTTATTTCTCTGTAGATTCGCAAATAAGTTAGCAGACTCACGGCGATCAGCCTTCTACGGCTAATAAGCCTAAGTTTACACCAACTTATTGGAGATCTCCACAAAGAGGCCTGTCTACAGATCAAAGAGCCTCCCTTTTACGACTCCTGTGCAGTTTCTAGCCAGAAGCTTTTACAGCCTCAGCCATAGGAAAAAAAGTGGTCAGTTTAAGTTCTCCTCCTCGGCCGCAGTACAGCCAGTCCCTAAAGAAGAAACCTTGGGCCCTTTTCCCCTTCCTTCTTCTTCTTTCAATCCTTTTTTAATTCCTACTATTTGAGGTTTCTTCCTGTGTAAATAACGAGATCTGCCTTGTTTCATGCGTGCTTTTCTTTGTGGTTTATTACATTTTTTGAGACAGGGTCTCTCACTAGGTAGCTCTAGATGGCCTGGGCCTCAGTCTTCAGATGAGGGCAGCCTGGAACTCACTGAGATCCCCTTGCCTGTGCTTCCTGAATGCTAAGATGAAAAGTGTATGCTCCCATGCCCAGCTCTAAGTTTTCACTGGTTTCCTGTTAGTACAGATTTTTACTAATTCAATGTGTGTGAGAGACACCCATGTGGAGGTCTGAGGTACCGCATGGGCTCAGCTCACTGACCTGCAGTCCTCTGACTTGGTGGCAGCTGCTTTACCTACTGAGCCACCTCACTGACCCTGTTGTTGATTCTGTGGCATGGTCTCACAGCCCAGCTGGCCTCACACTCACTGCAAGACTCCTGTCACAGACCCCAGAGAGCTCAAATTAAAGGCCTGAGCTATGATGTACAGCTTTGTTTCACAGACCCTAAAATTCTTTTTTGTTTTGTTTTGTTTAACCATGTATTCCAGACTAGCCCCAGTTTCAGCACCGCTGCCTTCATCTCTCCTGTGTGGTTCCTGGGGATGCGATGCTGTACCAGGCAAGGCTCATTTCCTTTCTTCATGCTACAGTCTCTGGTATCAACACACTTTTTGTGTTTGGAGGTGTGTATGCGTGTGTGGAAGTATGAGCGCAGATGCACATGTGTGTGCAGGGGCCACAGCAGGACATCAGGTGTCTTCCTCGATCATTCTCTGTATAGCGCCCTGAGTCAGGGTCCCTCTGAACAGGAAGTTTGCAGTTTAGTCCAGGTTGGCAGCCCAGTGAGCTCTCAGGATCCACTCTCTGCCCTCCAATGCTGGGCTTAGCACAGGAATATATTCTGTGCCTGGCTTGTTTGGGCGTGCTACGGATATGGGCTCAATTCCTCACATTCTCTCTTTCTCTCACTCTGATTTTGTGAGACAGCATTTCTCTGTGTAGCCTTGGCTGTCCTGGAACTAGCTCTGTAAACCAAGCTGGCTTCGAACTCACAGAGATCTGCTTGCCTCTGCCTCCCGAGTGCTGGGAGTACAGGCAGCGCCACCATCTCAGGCTTAATTCCTCATGTTCTCAGAGCCATTTCCTTAGCTCCTTTTTTTTTTTTTTGCTTCATTTTTTAAGACAGAGTCTCACCATGCAGTCTTTGGCTGCCCTTTAACTTGTGGCATCTCTCCTTCTTCTGCTTCTTAGGTGCCAAGATTACAAGCCTTGACCAGTACACACATGTTTCTCCAGTCCATTTAAAAAAACAAATATCAAGGGGTGTCGAGAGCTGCTCTTCCAGAGGACGCAGGTTCAATTCCCTGACCTACATGGCAGCGCACAATTATCTGTAACTCCAGTTCCAGGGGATCTGACCCCCTCACACAGACACACGCGCAGTAGGAACACCAATGTACATAAAACAAAATTCAATAAATTATTAAAAACAAACATCCATTTACTGCTCAGTTAGTAGATGCTGCCAAGCCTAAGATCAAGGCATGCACACAGTGTGTACACACACACACACACACACACACACACACACACACACACACACACACACGCACTCATGTAATAAAACTGGATCCCTAGTGCTACACTGAAAATAAAGTAAAATAAACAAGCAACTATCTGAAAAATCTAGGTCCTATGGTGAAGACGCTGTGGGGCCATAGCAGAATGAGTGCAATGGAAGTGCTGAGTTTCCAGTTAAGGGCTCTCACCTTGCTTCCGACAGCCCGGGATTTTGATAAAAGCTCCATAGTCTGTCACCATAGCAACCTATAAAGGCAAAAAAGAAAAAGAAATCAATGTTCCACAACTGAGAACCAATCTTTCCTCTTTATTTATTTATTTTTGACAGAGGATCTCAGGTAATGCAGGCTGGCCTCCAACTCACCATGTAGGCAAGGCTGACCGTGAGGTTAAACTGTTCTTTCTAGAGCCTTCCATCCCTCCACCTCCAGCAACAACAAAACAAAAGGACTCAGAGAGACCCCATCAAAGTGGAAATTAGCACGATGGCACCTGCCATAGATGGGCACAGTATTCCTGGGGGCCCAAGAATAATCACTCAAGTGACACAGGAAGGTGGATGGGAGAAATTCAGAAATTATCTCAGCTGAAACTCAGGCCTAGGCTAAATGAATTTCTACCTTTAAAGAAGAGCCTGCGTTGGCCTTGAAACCTGTGCTGCTCCTAATGCAAATGATGAGCCTGAGGCTCAGAGCTCCAGGTCCAAAGTTAGAGAGGAGCTCATCCAGGCAGACAGCATCTCAAATTTTACCTCAATGACATTTCTACCTAGCCAACACTAATTGCCCTCAAGCATTTCTTTTGACTGTGGAAGTCTAAAACAAACCCTGGCTCCCACTGCTCTCCTTACACCACACTCAATAGATACTGGCTGCGAGATCTCAGAGGGTGAGGAGAAGATGAATATAAGCTTCTTTCTCATCTACGCTGTCACTGCACAATGCCTCCATCCCCTGGTAAGCCTATTAGAGATGAATGCTACAACACAATTTGGACCAGTTTCTTCAAGGACACTGGCCCTACCAGCTGGAGGCGCAGGAATTTGCCAATATGTATACAGCAGCTATTTGTGCCAGGTACCAAGCCAGAGAGTATGAAATATAAACAACTTTAAAAAAATAGATGCCTCAGGGGGATCTTGGTGAATTCAAGGCCAGCCTGGTCTACAAAGTGAGACTAGGACCGCCAAGGCTACACAGAGAGCCCTGTCTGGGGGATGAGGGTGGAAATAGATGCCTCTCTGGAGACGGTGGTACAAACCTTTAATTCTAGCACTCAGGAGGCAGGGGCAAGCAGATCTCTGAGTTCCAGGCCAGCCTGGTCTCAGAGCTAGTTCTAGGATAGCCAGGGCTAAACAAAGAAACCCTATTTCAGCCAGAGTGTGGTGGCACACATCTTTAATCTGAGCACTTGGGAGGCAGAGGCAAGAAGATTGCTGTAAGTTAGAGGCCAGCCTGGTGTAGGACAGCTAAGTCTACACAGAGAAACCCTTTCTCAAAAAACAAAAAACAAAAAAAAAGAAAGAAACTCTATTTCAAAGAAACAAAATAAAACAATATCAACAACAACAACAACAACAACAACAAAAAAAACAAAAACAAAAAAATTAGAAGCTACTTAGCCAGTTATTAAAAGAATACAGACTGCCCAAGATAAATCATTATACACAGTCAGTGAAGTTAAACTGTTACTCTGATAAACGCTATAACAGAAGCATACCTACTATCTACTACGCACTGCTGCAGTGAAAATTTTAGAATTTTAGTTTCTTTAAAAATACAGAAATAGGGGCTGGAGAGATGGCTCAGTGGTTAAGAGCACTGACTGTTCTTCCAGAGGTCATGAGTTCAATTCCCAGCAACCACATGGTGGCTCACAGTCATCTATAATGTGATCTGATGCCCTCCTCTGGCCTGCAGATGTACATGCAGGCAGAGCTCTGTAAACATAATAAGAAATAATAAATCTTTTTTAAAAAATACAGAAATAGAGCTCAGGGTGGTGGTGCAAGCCTGTAATCCCAGTACTTGGGAGGCAGAGGCAGGTGGATCTCCGTGAGATCCCTGTCTCAGGGAAAAACAAACAAACAAACAGAAATAGCTGGGGGGGGCGGGGGGGAGTTGGTGTTGCCACAAGCCTGTAATCCTAGCATTCAGGGAGGCAGAGGCCTGGTCTACAAAGTGAGTCTAGGACAGCCAAGGCTACCCAGAGAAACCCTGTCTCAAAACAAAAACAAAACAAAACCAACAAACAAAAACCACAGAAATTGGGGCTGTAGAGATGGCTCAGAGATTAAGAGCACTGGATGCTTTTCCAGAGGTCCTGAGTTCAATTCCCAGCAACCACATGGTGGCTTAGAACCATCTAAAATTAGATCTGTTGTCCTCTCCTGGCCTGCAGGCAACATAGAGGCAGAACACTATATATGTAATGAATAAATTTTTTTTAAAAAGCAGAAACAGTTGGGTATGATAGCACACACTTTTATTCCCAGCACTCAGGAGGCGGAGGCAGAGGCAGGCAGATCTCTGAGAGTTTCAGGCCAGTCTGATCTACGAAGAGAGTTCCAGGACAGACAAGGGTGTTACACAGAGAAACCGTGTTTCATAAAACTAAAACCAAAATCAAAACCACAGAAATATTGTCAGAAAATGTTTTCGTTCTAACCTCAGGTGGAAATCTGGGGATTTTTCAGAGGGTATATAAATGCTAGAGCTCCAATAGGTGGGTTGTTGGTTGCTGCTGGTCATAGTTTGTTAAGTAAACAGCAAATTATTAGATAACCTGATGGTGAAGATTAAACTGGCCCCGAGGAGCTCAACACCCCTAATCTGAAGGTAACTTCACCCCTTTCCAGACCCTGACTTTATTCAGGGATCTCTCCCTTTCCCCTCTATGCTTTTTCTCTCTCATTTCTAGTGTTGGGAGGTAAATGGGTGGAGAAGAGTGGAAGAAAGAAGAACCCACAGAGTAGCAAATGCCCGTTCCACACCACCGCACACTTAAAGCCTTCTCTCATGCGGCTTCTGCTTCCTCCTTAAACTTCAGTGTGCTCCTGCTATCCCAGCTGGAGTCTGGCAGGGAGCAGACTTGGAAGACTGAAAAGCCAGCTTGGCCATTTGTTACCCACTGGGTGATTCCTGAGCTTCTAGAAGACCTCCTTACCCTCTGAAAGGAGTTGGTTTTATGGAGATATTTATAACGACCTGTGTTCATATAGTGTGCAATGTATGTGTATACACATGTATGTTTGTGTGCACTAACACACTTTAATAAGAGTTCAATCTCTTTTTTTTCAATTTTGTTTCTGAGTTTGTTTTTAAATAGGGTCTTACTGTGTAGCTCTGGCTGGCCTAGAACTTACTATGTACACCAGAGATCAGGCTGCCTCTGCCTCCAAATGCTGGGATGAAAGGATGAGGCCCTACACCTGGCCATTGTTTTCAATCTTTTTTTTTGAGGCGGGGGGCAGTTTCAAGACATGGTCTCTCTGTATTAGCCTTGGTTGTCCTGGACTTGCTTTGTAGACCAGGCTGGCCTCGAACTCCTGCCTCTGCCTCTGCCTCCCAAGTGCAGGATTAAAGGTGTGAGCCACCACACTGGGTCATTGTTTTCAATCTTTTTTTTTTTTTTAAGTTATTTATTATTATGTATACAGTGCTGTGCCTGCACGCACACCTGCAGGCCAGAAGAGGGCAGAAGATTACATTATAGATGGTTGAGAGCCACCATGTGGTTGTTGGGAATTGAACTCAGGACCTCTGGAGGACCAGTCAGTGCCCTTAACTGCTGAGCTACCTCTCCAGCCCCCATTGTTTTCAATCTTAACATAACTGGTCCTCCATTTAATATTAGCCAATGAACTCACTCTGTAGACCAGGTTGACCTCAAACTCAGAGATCTACGTGCCTCTACCACTCTGGAATTAAAAGTGTACACTACCATGCCTGGCTTGTTTTTTAATTGGTTTGATCAAGACAGGCCCTCAGGCTGACATGTAGCCCAGGCTGACATGGACAGAGATGATCCCCTTGTCTGCACTTCCCAAGGGCTGGAATTACAAGCATGCAAAAGTATGTCTAGACAACCTTACACCATGATCTGCTAAAAAGGCATTCAAAGCTATGGAATTCTCCAGCACTCTGGAAGTAGAGGGAAGGCAACCACAAGTTCCAACTTGGTGTAGACTGCACAGTGACTTCTAGATTGTCTAGCCTAGTGTCAACATAGCACTAGCTAGAGTCATTCAGAAAGAAGGACCCTCAACTGAGAAAATGCCCCTTATCAGACTGGCGTGTGGAGCATTTTCTTGATGACGGCCCATCCCACTGTGGGTGGTGCCACCCCTGGGCAGGAGGTCCTGAGATGTATAAGAAAGCAGGTTGAGGGGCTAGAGAGACAGCTCAGGAGGTAAGAGCACAGACTGCTCTTCCAGAGGACCCAGGTTCAATTTCCAGCATCCTTATGACATCTCATAACTGTTTTAACTCCAGGATCAGAAACCCTCACACAGACGTACATGCAAGGCAAAACACCAATGCACATAAAATAAAAATAAATAATTTCTTTTTATAAATTAGGAAAGAAGGCAGGTTGAGCAAGCCAAAAGCAGCATTCTTCCCTGGCCTCTGCTTCCATTCCTATTTCCAGGAGCCTACACTGAGCTTCTGTCCTGATGTCTCTTATGGACTGTGATATGGGGTGCAAGTGAAACAAACCCTCTCCTCCCCAAGTTGCTTTTGGTCATGGTGTTTTATCACAGCAACAGAAATCCCAAGTAAGACAAGCTCAAATACCTAGAGAGACCCTGTGTCAAAAACAAAGAAAAAACAAAAAGAGGCCAGGTATGGTGATGACATACGCCTTTAATCCCCACACTCAGGAGACAGAGGCCAGCCTGGTCTAAATAGCAGGTTCTAGACCATCCAGGGCTGCAAAGACCCTCCTTCACTGCTTAATGGTAACATAAAATCACATATTAGGCCACGTGAAGTAGTTCATGCTTGTAATTCCAACATGTGGAAGGCTGATACAGGAGGATTGCTGTAAGTTGAGGCAAAGGCTTGACTACAAAGTAAGTTTGGGATCAATCTAAGTTAAAGAGCGAGACCCTGTCTCAAAACTAAACAACAACAGGGATGGCAGACAGCTCAGCAGGTGCAGGGCTGCCACCAAGCCTGGCAACCTGAGCTGAACTCCTAACCCTCCCGCCTCCATCTCCTCAGCGGGGATTACAGGCGTGTTTCTGTGCTGTTGGGATGAAACTAAGGGCCTCCTGCATGCTGGGCAAGCAGTCCTCCAACTGAGCCACATTCCTAACAATGACCTGTTTCTGACCTGCTATTCTGAGTGCAGTGTCACGAACAAATTGGAGAGGGGCTGCAACAGAAGCAGGAAATTCCAGTCAGAGCCAAGAAAGAGATGTAGAGCCAGGCGTGGTGGTGGTGGCCTTTAATCCCAGCACACGGGAGGCAGAGGTAGGTGGATGACTGTGAGTTCAAGGCCAGCCTGGTCTACAAAGTGAGTCTAGGACAGCCAAGGCTACACAGAGAAACCCTGTCTCGAAAAAACAAAACAGAACAAGATGTAGAACTTGGATAAGGGGTAGCAGAGGCATAAGTAACCATGGAAACTAGAGATATAATTAGAACTCATGAAGGAACTAGAGAGGGAAACTCAAGACCAAGTCAAAGGATGAAATCAAGAACAATGACTAGATTTCTAGCTTTGGAACCAAATGGATAACCGTCCGTTCTGCTAAAATAAAACAAACAAAAAACCTGGGAAAGAAACCTGTTTTGTGACAAAAAAAAAAAAAAAAGTTTAAAATCTAAGTCAGAGATTCTTTGAGGCACCAAAATGAAGGTGCACACAGAAGTGTGCAGCTCAGAGGAGGTGTGTGCAGCATGGGTCCCATGGCCTTCCCATTCAAAATGGACAGGAGAATAACCCCACATGTTTTCCTCAACACATTCTTAGTTCTCTTTAAAAGGGAAGTTTCAAAGTGCAAAACATACCTCTCCTTGAAAAATAGAATAGAGTGCAGGCAGGTTTTCCATGGTCTCGGGCCTTCCTGAATTCATCCTTAATATTCTATGGCTCCTCCATTTCTCTTCTGCCAAGGCTAATTCAAACGTCCTTTTAGAAAGAAACAATTACAGAGACATCTGTATTAGAGAAGAAAGGAGGGGCTGGGGGCATGACTCAACCATAAAGAGCCCACTGCACAACCATCAGGACCCAAGTCCAGATCCAGAGAAAGCCAGGCACAGTGGTACATGTCTGTAACCCCTATGGCAGGGGACAGAGAGAGATGGATCCCAAGTCAGTGATCTACTGGCCAGAGAGCCTACCAGACTGAACCCTAGGTTCAGTGGGCAACTGTGTCTCAAAAGAGGCCAGTGGTGGCGGCGGTGGTGGCGTGCACCTTTAATCCCAGTACTCTGAAGGCAGAAGCAGGCAGATCTCTGCAAGTTCGAGGTCAACCTGGTCTACATGAGTTCTATGATAGCCAAAGATACACAGTGAGACCCTGTCTCAAACAAACAGGCAACAAAAAGGTGAAGGTAAAGACTGATAAGGAAGACACCGAACATCAACCTCTGGCCTCTACACACATCCCACATGCATATAAACCTACACACACACACACACACACACACACACACACACACACACACACACACACGGAATAAGGAATGAGGCTGGATATGGAGGTCAGTGGCAGAGGGATTGCCTACCACGCAGCCTCAAACCCTAAGTCATGCCCAGAAACACAAAGAGAGAAAGAAATGTGCAGACAGCCCATGGATAGCCTCCAAAAAGTAACGCCATTAGGCCACACCGTGCACTCTAATCCACATCTCAGCACTCTAATTGTGGGTCATTTGGGAACCTGGATGTCACTTCTTTCTGATTTGTTACTTATCCAAAGTCACTAGGCTACTGGAATTTCAGCCTAAGTAGGGGGCTGGTTTGGTTGGTTGACTAGTTTATCTGGGATGTTGTTGTTGTTGTTGTTACTTTTATGTATATTGATTAGTGTATGTGGTGTATGGGCGTGCCTGTATGTTGATGTGCACGGAGGCCAGAGGAAGTCAGGTTCCTGCTCTATCACCCTCCATTCTAGTCGCTTGAGTCAGGGTCTCTCACTAAACCTGGAGCGAGGCAGGCCGTCGGCAAGCCCCAGTGGACCCTTTCCTCCCTCACAGCACCAGACTTACAGATCCAAGGAACCAGAGTTGGCTTCTTATGTACACTCTGGGGTTTGGAACTCAGGCCCTCGCACTTGCGCAGCAGTTATCCTGCCCTGCTGAACCATCTTCCTAGCCTAGTTTCTTGAGACAGGAGTTTTCCTATGTAGCTCAGGGTGTCCTTCAGCTTGTGGAGACACCTTGCATCTGCCTCCTCTGTGCTGGAATTACAGGCATGTGTGACCATGCTTGGCTTTGCTCCCGACCGGTTTTTGTTTATAATACTATCAAATCTAAAACCCTGTACATGCTATGTAGGACTGGACCAGTGAACTTTATGCCCACCGCCACTGTTTCTTTCCTCTCCATCCTTATTCCCTCACATTTAGTGTTAGGAGGTTAACTTAACCACTGGACTCATGCCCAGCGCCACTGTTTTGAGATGCGGTCTCACTATATTGCCCAGGCTAGCTCTAGAACTTGAACTCCTGAGATGAAATGACCTTCCCACCTTATCATCCTAAATAACTGCTACAGGATGAACGTCACACCTGGGTGGGTTTCATTCTTTTTATTACTAGGTGGCCAGCAGATCTAGTGGAATCAGGGAGCATCAGGGATAGTGAGAGATAGCATCTCAGTAAATACAGTGGAGAGCAACTGAAAGAGACATGCGATGTCAATCTCTCATCTCCTTACGTACACATGCGTGCCCACCTGCACACAGGAACATGTGCACACTAACAATAGTGCACAGGATGGAGGCTGGTCTGCCAGTTCTTGAGAAATGGACCCCGCCTCTCTGATTTCCCAGCTATGTAGTCTCATGTCCAGATTTTGCCTTCCTTTGCCCAGCATCCCTGGCCTCCCATGCCAGAGCAGGTGTTAATAATTTGAACTCAATGGTTCTATTAAGAGACCGTTCCTAATCCCTCCAACCCTTGAAAAGCTAATTAGTGAACTATAGAATCTATACTAGCACTGGGGCAGCAGAAATGAACTGCAGAATCTATACTAGCACTGGTGCAACTGTGATGAGTGGACACTGTAGTTCCCCTCATCCACACACAGTCCTGGAAAGAGTACTACACTAGGTTGTTCCTTGCAAAATTAGGCTGTGAGAGCAGGAAGAGGGCTGGAGAGAGAGCTTCAGCAGGTAAAAGCACTGACTGCTCTTCTGATGGAACCAGGTTCATGCCTTTTTTCTGACCTCCTTGGGCACCAGGCTTATACATGGTCCACATATATAATTTCAGGCAAAACATCCATATATATATATATATATATATATATATATATATATATATATATATACACACACACACACACACACACACACACACACACACACACACGAATGATACTTCTAAAAAATTAGGTTATAAAGAGCTATATCAGCTGGGCCTGGTGGCACAGGCCTTTAATCTCAGCACTCGGGAGGCAGAGGCAGACGGATCCCTGTGAGTTCGAGGCCAGCCTGGTCTACAAGGTGAGTCCAGGACAGCCATGGCTACACAGAGAAACCCTGTCTCGAAAAACAAAACAAAAAGAGCTCTATCTTTTTCTGTCCCCCAACCCCTCTCTCTTTTGAGACAGACTTATCTCTATGTAGCTCTGGATGTCCTGGAACTGCATTGACTAGCCTTGACATTACAGATATCTACCTGCCTTTGCCTCCTGAGTGCTCCAACTAAAGGTATGAAACCACTACACCCTCCCTAAAGCTCTGTTGTTTGCTCCTATCACAAAACAGAAACCTTAAGCAGTTTTTTTTTTAAATAGGGAGGGTCTTGATTTTCTTTTTGCAGTACTAAGGATTGAACCCAGAGGTCACATCCCCAGCCCCTGGCTTTGTCAGCTAGACTCTCACTATGCAGGAGCTAGAGACAGAAGGCTCTGAGGTTGAGAGCACTTGTTATTCTTCCAAAGGACTTGAGGTTAGGGTTACTAGCACCTACAGGGTGATTCACAACTACAATTCCAAGTCCTCTTCTGACTGCTGCTAGCACCAGGCATTCACAAAGTACAAAGACATGCATGGACTTGGGTGGCAGAAGCAGGCTGACTTCTGAGTTCAAGGCCAGTCTGGTCTACATTAGTGAGTTCTAGGACAGCCAGAGCTGCAAAGTGAGACCCTGTCTGAGCGGAAAAAAGGAAAAGCCAAAAGAAAGGAAGGAAAGGAAGGAAAGGAAGGAAAGGAAGGAAAGGAAGGAAGGAAGGAAGGAAGGAAGGAAGGAAGGGGCTTACAGAATTCTATATGGAGGCATTTTCTCAATTGAGGTTCTCTCCTCTCAGATGACCTTATCTTCTCACAAGTTGACATGAAATGAACCAGGACACTCACACACATAAATTAAAAAGAAAGAAAGAAAGAAAGAAGGAAAGAAAGCTTTTTTAAAAGAAAAAAAAAAAAAAAAGCTTTTAAAGGCGGGGGGAACACTCTGTACCACAAACTGGCTTAAAACTCGAATCTTCTGCCAGGGGTGGTGGCCCACGCCTGTAATCCCAGCACTGGGGAGGCAGAGGCAGGCACATTGCTATGAGTTCGAGGCCAGCCTGGTCTATAAAGTGAGTCCAGGCCAGCCAAGGCTAACAGAGAGACCCTGTCTCGAAAAAACAAAAACAAGACTCAAATCCTCTGTCTTGCCTCCAAGGGCTGGGGTCACAGGCACAAACCACATATGATTCCCTATGCAATTTGGGGGGGGGTGAAAAAAAAATCACAATATTGCCCAGGCCAGCTTTGATTTTGTAGCAATCCTCCTACCTCAGCCTCCAGTGTCGGGACTAGGAGCAGAATCCTCTCCTGCATCCAATCCGTCATGAAATCCATTTACTTCCCAGCTATCCCAAATACTGTTAGTCTTCAGTCCCACCTCCAGCTGGGCGCTCACTGACACTGCTGATCAGAGCTACTGTGTATGCTCCCAAACTGGTCTGCTTGCCTCCAGTAAACATGCCCCTATCTTTCCAATCTCATCACACCACTAAGCCTGAGGAGTAAAGTCACCTCCTCCTCCACCACCACATCCCACGCCCTGGCGTAGAGAGTAATCTCTCACTGGTTTCCTATTAATTTTAAAGTAAAAGCTTCAAGTTCCTGCAAATCTTCATGACCTCTGCTCTCATCAAGCACCACAACCCCTTGAAGCCTCTTTGAATCTGAGGGGGGGATGGTTTGTTGGGGGTTGGAGGGGGTCATCCTCTTTCCAAGGGACAAGGCCCACCGCACATGCTGTTCTGTGAGGAAAGGTCTCCCTTCCTTCCCTCCCCTAATTAGAACAGTGCCATCAAAGAGCAACAGCTCAGGCATCGTTTCCTCTGAAAAGCCTTCAAGCTTACATTAGTTACTCGTGGCATAAGGCATCCCTGTCTTAACTAGTCTTCCAATCAACTGGTGAGATTTGTTTAACACGTTTCCCACGCTCTGAGGCTGGGGGCCGTGTTTCTTCAGTGTGTCTCCCAACGCTCTGCACCATAATTTACAAGAAGGCCTAGTCCTGCAGCATGAATCTTAGATTACTCCACAAAAATTGTGCTTTGGAGGAGCTAAAGGCTAGTCCCCTCATCACTATCTGAATCGGGGCATAAATTACACCCTTAAAAAAAAAAAAAAAAAAAAAGCCCGCTATACCAGTAACAAAAACTAAATCGACCTCCTGAGCTAAAGCCAGCATTGAAGCCGGAAGGCCGGGAGTCGAGTCGGTCCCTGGGAAAGCCAGCACAGAGCTGGACACAGAATCGGCTTTGTGCAGATCAGCTGTTCGAGTCCTGCGGCCAGAGATGCCAAAGCTCCGCTCCAGCCTGCCATGGGACTACTCTTTCCCAGACCCCTCTTGCCCCAAACTGGCAGGGTTGTCAGCTCAAAATGGCAGGCTCAGGCCTAACACCGACTCGCGGCTTCGGGTACGCAACAGTCACCCTGCGGGGGTCACCATTCACTCACTGTGCGCGCTTCTAGCCGGGAAGCAGCTTCATCGCCAGGAACGCCGAAACGGTTCAGCTCGTTCTCACCCACAATGCACCGGGCGCCTTGGAGGGGACGCCAGCTCCAAGCTCCAATCCCAGAATTGCGCCCTCGTGACGTCATCAAGACGATCCAATCGCAAGAGTGTGTTCAGAGGGCGGTACAGAAGGAAATGTTGGAAACGGATTGGTCGCTCCTCTCCGGAAGTTCTGGAGGAAGAATTCTGTCGGAACCTCCATCCAGTCTAACTTAGTCCCCCAAACGTTTTCAGCCTCAGAGACTTAGAATAAACTCATCCTTTCTTGTCCTTACTGCGCTCTGGGCTGGCTAGCTCAACTCAGCTGTTCTGGCTCAAACTCCTCTCCCAGCTAATTTACGCAACCTGGTTTTTCTCTTAGCCTCTAAATTTTTCTGCTTGGCCTCAAACTAACTCTGTCTCCTGGATTCAAAGTGTGTTTGCGTTTTGTTTGTTTTTGTTTTTTCGAGACAGGGTTTCTCTGTGCAACTTTGGTTGGTCTGGACTCGCTTTGTAGACCAGGCTGGCTTCGAACTCGCAGTGATCGACCAGTCTCTGTCTCGTGAGTGCTGGGATTACAGGTGTGCGCCACCATGCCCAGTTTAAAGGTGTATTTGTATTCAAGCCAAATCACACAGATCTAGGGGGTCTTTGGATGTGATCTCTTGCCAGAGCAGCCATGTTCTAAATTAAAATTCCTCTACACACACGCCTGCACCGTACTTCATATTGTTTTTCCTAAACTGCAGGACAGACAACCAGAAGATACAAGCTTCCGACAGATGACAGGGGCAAGATTTAAAAATAAGAATGTCAGCCACCACGAACATTTACACACAAACCATCACAGAGTTCCAATGGAAGGCCAGCTTTTTATAATCCTTTTTCAAACCACATGGCATTACAGGAAGCTTTATATCTCGGCCAATCAGCTTCACCCACACTTTGTCGCCAACATCTACTATCTCAGAAGACTTATCCACTCGACAGGATGACGTGTGAGTTCGGTGGACCAGACCTGAACACAAGAAAGAGAAAGAAAAAACTAGTACTCTGAATGCATGGGTAAAGCTGGACGTGGTGGCGCATGTCTTTAATCTCAGCACTCGGGAGGCAGAGGCAGGCGGATCGCTGTGAGTTTGAGGCCAGCCTGCTTTACAAAGTGAGTCCAGGACAGTCAAGGCTACACAGAGAAACCCTGTCTCGAAAAACAAAATAAATAAATAATGCATGGGTAGAAAAAAAGGAGTTGAGGTATACAGGGAAATTTTTAAATTTTCAATGAAAAAAATTACATAAATTGAAACTACAAACTGAAACAATTTAGGAGCACCATTTAAATCGGGCCTGGTGGCGGGGAGAACTAGCACCCTGTAACCTAATCAGCAAACCAACACTGGTTACATTTTATTTTACTTTATGTGTATGGGTGTTTTGCCCGCGATTGTCTGTACATCATATATGTGCTTGAAGACGCCAGAAGAGGGCGCTAGATCTCCCGGAACTGGAGTTACAGACAGCTGTGAGCTGCCATGTGGGTGCTGGGAACCAAACCTTGGTCCTCTGGAAAAACAGCCAGTGCTCTAAACCACCCAGCTGTCTCTCCAGCCCCAATAAACATTGGTTCAATAACTGTTAGGCTAGAGTGGATAGAACTCAGCAAGAGAACATGAGCTTAGTATGTACTAGGCTGGGCATTCAACTCCTAGCACCAAAAGATGGGGTGGGGGGGTTAAATGAAACATGTAATAAGATAACACACAATACCCTGCTGAGTTTTGTTTTCTGTGGGGATTGAACCCGAGCCTCCTGCATGCTAGGCAGGCATTCTACCACTGAGCTACATCCCCAACCCTCACAAGATTTATTTTTAATTATGTGTATGTGTGTTTGCATGCCAGGTGTTTGATTGTGTGTCTGTATGTGCAGGTACCCAGAGAGCCTAGAAGAGGACATCAGATGCCCTGGAGCTGGAATTACAGGGAGTTGTGAGCAGCCAACATGGGTGCTGAGAAACAAACTCAGGTCCTCTGCAGGAGCAGCGATTGCTCTTAACTGCTGAGCCACCTCCTCAGTCCCATTCATACAGTGTAGTACACAGAAAGACAACTTGGTGAACTCCTGTAAAAGCACAGGTGTGAAGGTGCTGTACCTTTGACTTTCTCCTTCTGTGGTGATTATCCTTTCTCCTTCTGGGCCCTGCACATGCTAGTCAGATGCTACCACTGGCCAAGACATTCATTCATTTGATAGAAAAATATCACTGGAATTGTTCCCAAAGGGGGAAAAAATTAAGCGACGCATGGTGGCATATACCTTTAATCTCAGCACTTGGGAGGCAGGAGGACTGGTCTACAAAGTGAGTACAGAACAGCCAAGGCTACACAGAGAAATCCTGTCTCAAACAAAAACAAAATAAAACCAAAAAGAAAAAGAAAAAAATCAGTAGAGGCAAACACCATTTGAGGTATTATCTATGAATGTTGAAAATGTAAGAAATGTAGACATGGTGGTGGTGGTGATGGTGCACACCTTTAATCCCAGTGCTCAGGAGGCAGAGGAAGATGGATTCTCTGAGTTCCAGGACATCCAGTCTCTCCTGAGACTGAATCCTGAGCCTTGTGCAAACTAGGCAAGCACTGCTTCACTGAGCTTTACTCTGTCTTCAGTGCCAGGATTTCTGACATGAAGCCACAAAAAAGGGCAAAGCAAATCCATCATATATTCAATAAACCCAACAAGGCTTAAACAGAGAGAGTCACAACTGAATGTCTGCCATAAAAGAAAATGGCTCCTCAATCACAGAGAGAGAGGGAAGGAGGGAGGGAGGGAAGAAGAGAGGGAGGAAGAGGGAGGGGGAGAGAGACAGACAGAGAAACACACACACAGACAATTTATTACTCAAACATCTTAGAATGTTCTTTCCATTCTTTTAGGCTCAACGTTCATCTCTTTCACAACTTCCACTGGTTGGAGAACAAGACGGTGAGACTGTCAATCCATGAGAAGGCAGGGACAGCCCAAAACGTGACACAATCAACACTCCGTCTACAGACACTGCACTTTCCTCTCTAGACTGCTGCAGTGAGCCATCTCCAGTGAGTGGCATGTGACAACACAGGCAGAGAAGTCAGTGCTTTCAGGCCCTTTCTCTGTTGGGATTAGAGATGCAGTCAAACACTTACCAGCACTTCACTGCAGGCAAAAATGGATCAGAGGATGGAGGAAAAACAGTTTTGTCAATCAAATAACCAGAGTCTAAAATAGGAACATCAGCCCAATTCTGCAGATTTTATTTATATACTGATACACATAAATATATATAATATAAATATAAATGAATATTATATGTAATTGGGCCTTCAAAGACAAGACCTAATGACATTCCCCACCTGGAGGAGCTAGACACACTGTAGGGAAGTCAACCACTCAAATTTTCCACCAAAACTACACAAGATGCTAGGATTAAAGCTCACAGTTTCTCCCCCATTATGAGGAAACTAAAGACTCAAAAAAATCAAGTGATTTTCCCATGTCAAACTAGTGCAAGACTTTAATTTATGTGTTTATGCTACAAGACTCACTGACTGTCCACTCTATCTCAGACATTGTACTAGGTCCTCAGCCATCTGAATGGCTTAGGTAAATTCAAAGCAGTCTCCCTCACTTTCTTTGCACACTGCTTTAATTTGTTCCCATATGTACTTGTACCAGGCTCTGCTGTTCCTATGACAGTCACCAGCAGGATAGCTATTTTACACTTAAGTGTTAAAATAAAAAGTCAGCACCTAACATAATGGACTACAAACATAGTAAAATATAAACCATGAAAATGCATTTGGTGGGGCTGAAGAGATGGCTCAGCGGTTAAGAGCACTGTCTGCTCTTCCAGAGGTCTTGAGTTCAACTCCCAGCAACCACATGGTGGCTCAAAACCATCTATACTGCGATCTGAGGTCCTCCTCTGCCTGCAGATGTACATGCAGGCAGAGCACTATATACATAATAATAAATAAAAAAGAAAGAAAATGCATTTGGCTGGGTGGGCCGGTGCATACCCATAATCTCATCACCGAGGAAGAGGACAGTGGGTGCTAGCCCAGGATACAGTGTGAGTTCTTGTTCAAAAACTTAAAAACAGCAACAAGCTGGCTCAGCAGCTAACTGGATGCAAGCCTGAGGACCTGACCTCCAGCCCTGGCAGGCACACACACAACCACACATGGAGGCCCAGCACTCCTCCTGTGCAGTGGGAGGCAGAGACAGGGAAGTCACCTGCAAGCTCACAGGCCAGCCAGCCTGGAGTATGCAGCCAGGCAGAAAAAACAGACAGCATCTCCGGGGTGTAAAAAGAGAACTGTCTCCCAGAAATTGCCCTCTGACCTCCACATGTGCACCGGAACACCCATGAAGGCCAATAATGATAACAGGAACTAAAAATACATATCTGTGTGTATATATCTATGTGAGTGTGTTCATATGTGTACTGCTTTGGTCTTTCTCCTTGTTTCCAGCAAAGAATCCATAAAACATGATTATCTGAGTCGCTGGTCAGGGAGGGTCACAGGAAGAATCCAGTGGTGAGAGGGCAGGGATTTCAGGGCCATCCATCCAACTCCCAGCTGGGAAAGAAGGAGCAGGTGAAGAGGGCCCTGAAGAACAGTCCCTGTGGACATGGACAGCCATGGAGCTCATGGGTTGGTGCAGAGCATGCTGGGTAGACCTGGTGAGTGCACCAGCACCTTCTCCTCACTCTGCTCACACCTGTCCTATTGGGTCCCTTCCACTGGTGCTCCTGAGTTGGACTTCTCATCTCACTGGAACCAGCAAAAGGAAGTGAACTGTTTTTCCTGAGTTCTGTGAACTTTTACTTTGGTATTTTGGGTGATTGTTTGTTGGAGACAGAGTCTCATAGTGTAGCTTTGGCTGTCCTGGAACTCACGCTGTAGACCTGGGTGACTTTGAGCCCAGAGATCTGTCTGGCTCTGCCTCCAGAGTGCTGAGATTAAAGGTGTAACTCGTTGTCCTTGGTTTTAGTTTTTGTTTTTAAATAGAGTTTCCTGTAGCCCAGGCTGGCATCCACTTCATTGTGCAGCCCAGGCTGGCCTGAATTTGTGATACCCGTACCCTTATTTCCCATGTGCTGGGATTACACGTGTACATCACAACTGATCTACTCTAGCAGATTACCAAACTTAAGAAGTGGGGGCACGGGAACCTTCAAGTTAGAGCTACCTGGTCATCTTTAAAGGCTCATGAGGCATGGCAATCTTGGGGGACAGAGCCCCTTTAACTGTAGGGTCTGATATTAATTCAGGGATGATAATGTCAGAATTGAATTGAAAGTTGTTGGCTATCTTGTTGGTGTCCAGACAAATGGACACTAATGAGACCAGATTGAAGCATTACCGCCCCACATAAACTTCTACTGAGCAGCACTATAGGAGCAAGGTTAGGGCCAGGGAGACGGCTCCGGGGTAAGGTGCTTGCCACCAAGCCTGATGACCTGAATTCAAACGCAGAACCCACATGGTAGAAGGAGAGTACCCTCAAGTTGTACTCTGACCTCCACACAAATGCTACAGCAGCATGTCCCCAAGCTTCATTCACAGATACAAAACAAACAATTGAATGTTAAAAAATGAAAGACTGCTTTTGATCTGAATCTTAGAAGGAGGTCTTCAGTGGTTAAAGGATTCTGAGAACAGAATCTGAGAAAGTAATTCAAACTAGCACATCCCTGAATTAAAGATGTTCCATTCCAACCAGACCACAACTAGCTTATGGTATTGCTCAGTCCTTCCGTGGCAGGACATAACTCTATCCCCCTTGGAGGAGCTAGACACACTTTGGAGAAGTCAACCACTCAAGGTTCCCACCAAACCTACACAAGAAGCTAGGATTCAAGCTCACGGTTTCTCCCTAATTACTTGGCTCCCTGGCCCCTTCCTGTGAGTCTCGCACAGCTGTCACACTGACAGATCCACTTGTAAGCTGTCAGCCTCTATCACAGGCACTGTCTGACAGGGAACAGACACGAGTGAGGTGAAAACTGACTGCTCAAATGTAGCAGGCTTTCCATCTCCACCAAGTCCCCAAAGTGTCACATAAATGATCACATGAACTTGGCACCAGCAGCCATGACAGGTACACGAACAGGAAAATCTGTCTGTAGGCAGAAAGAGGGGTGAGTCCTGGGGGTTGGGGTGAGCTCCACCTCCCTAAGTCCCCCAACATAAATCAAGGAACTTAATTACAGACTGCTAGCTGCCAGCTTGAAAGCCAGTGGTAAGCCACCTAACGCAAGGACGAGATACACAGCACTGTTGTCTACCAGGCTAACGAGACAGCTTGATGAAACACAGATCTGCACAGCGTTCTGACAGAAAAAACTGTGAAAGATGCCAAAAAGTGAAAAATCCCTCTCCTGCTCACATCCTTCTCTCAGCAAGCCAACTCCACATAGGAGACCACTGGGAGGAGTTTGTTCCCTGGTGTCTGAACAGACACAATCATTTAAAATACAGAGACACAGGCACATACTCTTCACAAGGGCAAGAGCACAGCATGCCATGTGAATACAACTGCTTTTTATTTATTTTATTATTTTTTTTCGAGACAGGGTTTCTCTGTGTAGCCTTGGCTACAGTGATCCACCTGCCTCTGCCTCCCGAGTGGTGGGATTAAAGGCATGTGCCATCACGCCCGGTTCCAAAACTGCTTTTTAAAATTCCCACTATTTGAGGTTTCTACCCATGTCAATAATGAGATCTGCCTTGTTTCATGCATGCTTTTCTTTGTGGTTTATTACATTTTTTGAGACAGGGTCTTCTCACTAGGTAGCTCTGGATGGCCTGGGCCTCAGTCTTCAGATGAGGGCAGCCTGGAACTCACTGAGATCCCCCTGCCTGTGCTTCCTGAATGCTAAGATGAAAAGTGTATGCTCCCATGCCCAGCTCTAAGTTTTCACTGGTTTCCTGTTAGTACAGATTTTTACTAATTCAATGTGTGTGAGAGACACCCATGTGGAGGTCTGAGGACAATTACAAGAGTTAGTTCTCTCTTCTACCGCATGGGCTCAGCTCACTGACCTGCAGTCCTCTGACTTGGTGGCAGCTGCTTTACCTGCTGAGCCACCTCACTGACCCTGTGGTTGTGTCTGTGGCATGGTCTCACGGCCCAGCTGGCCTCACACTCACTGCAATTCTCTGGCAACCTGCTGTATCCTGGATACAGTCCTAGAAACATGTAGAGGGGTGTCCTGCGTACAGAAAGAGTGAGAGCTTTGCAGTGAGAGGGTTGCCTTCCAATCCTAACTTGGCCACATCCTGCCTGTGCCTTACATCCATTTGTTTCCGTTTGCTGCTATAGGTAACAAAAGATAATCGTCACCCGCCTGACACTGGAGTCCAGCACAGGATGTGCACTCAACAGTGTATAGTTTTTGATGACTTGTTACTCAAAACAACAGAAGTAAAGAGAGGCAAAGGCTGCTAGACTCAAGTGAGGCACTGAACTTGGATCCCTGGAGTGCCAAGGACCGGCTCTGTCGGGGATAGGTCCTTGGGAACGAGAGTTCTGGAAGTGTCAGTGTGCAAAGACAAGGCGAGTGACAAACAGAGCAACCCAGAATTGAGTTTGCGTCTGAGTGTATTTTTCAGACAAGCAGTCTAAATTTTTATACATACATTTCAAAAACATGGGGTGGGAGGTGGTTACATTTTCCCACAGAGTAGATTCAAGGAAGTCAGTGAACAAGCAAGCACACACAGTACGAGCACAGAGTGCAAAGTCATTGTGTTGTCATATTTTGAATTACAACTTTAAATGAAACAATGTAGGGTACAGAACACACGGCGAAGATGTCACCACTTCTAAGTCACTGGCTTGATATCAATATGCCTGTGCTCCATTTGTCCAGGGTCAACGTTCTCCCATAAACGGAACCTATGCCCAACATCTGTGTGTCAAGACAATTTTTTCTTTCAGTTCTCTTTTCTAATATCTGAGTGCCACTATCTGGAGCTTTCTTTTGAAATACTTTATTTCTTTGTAAGCCATAATATAGCTTATTAACTAATGATTAATTTTTCAATATGTTTCTTTTAGTAAGTGGAAGTGAAGCCGAACTACTCCAGCCCTTAACAGTCCCTGGCTGCAGTCCCGAGTTAGGGTCGTCTCATAGCAACGTGGTCATTCCTGAAAAAGTCCTGATCTGGGAGGGACGTAGAGTTAAGTTAGAAGAATAGGGACAGAATCACAATGAGAGAAAAGAGGAACTGCAGTCAGCTTCTCCTGGCAGAAACATCAGCCCCAGTCCAGGAGCCTCTCCCTGGTCGGGGGTCGTAGCCTTAGGCCTGTGTAGTATTTGTCACACAGACTCCACTGGAGGAGTCCTGACACTGGAGCCCCAAGTCTCCTGCTTTACCAAACATCAGCATTACTCAATTCAATATTATATGGTATAGGTTTTATTAAAAATTTCCATCTTCTCTTTATCTATCAGTTTCTTTATTAAATTTTTTGTGTTTTCTTTTGATACAGGATCTCGCACATAGCCAAGATGCCCACTGGTAACCTGTAGAGTTTCCACAGCAGGTGCCACTGGTGCATCAAACCTGGCCTGAGACGATAACACCACGGCTGAAGACTGTGCAGCGGAATCACTTGGCATTCTTTGCGCCTTAGTCTCAGCAGTCAAGGCAACACAAGGTCCTGGTGGATAGGAATGTGTACCTGTCACCAAATATGCAAATCTTACTGCTCCAGCTAGCAGTGAGTACCAACATCCAGGGACTTCTGACCGTTCCCAGCCAGCTGCAGTGAGTTCCATGGTAATGGAGACCGCCATCACCAAGAACTCGGCATCAATGACTAAAACAGCCCCTACAATGCCCAAACCCCAGTGGCACCCACCATGGAAACTCTACAGGGTTATCAGTGGGCATCTTGGCTGGGTTTGGTGCATCCTTATAGAACCTGGAAATCAGTGGTTCCTTACTGGGTCCGCTGACAGAACTATAAAGGTTTAGGACTTGGCTAGTGGCTCATAAAGCTGACATTGACCACATCAGTGCAGTGCCTGGTGTGACGGTGAGGCCGAGGAGCCATCACTTGTTCTCTTATGGAGAAGACAAACAAGTCCAGTGCTGGGATCTTGAGTATTACAAGACTGTGAGGCACTACCACGGCCACGTAAGTGCAGTGTATGGTCTGGATCTGCATCCAGCCAGCGATGGCCTGGTGACTTGTAGTCCAGATTCCACTCCTCACATCTGGGATGTGAGAACTAAAGCCAGTGTACACACTCTGTCTGGACACACCAGTGCAGTGGCCGCCATGAGGTGCCAGGCTGCAGCAGAGCCACAGGTTATTACTGGGAGTCAGGACACCACAATACGGTTATGGGATCTGGTGGCTGGACAGACAAGAGTGGCACTGACCAATCATAAGAAATCAGTCAGGGCTGTGGCCTTACACCAGAGACATTACACATTTGCCTCTGGATCTCCAGATAACGTAAAGCAGTGGACATTCCCTGATGGAGGCTTCATTCGTAATCTCTCTGGCCATAGTGCAATTGTTAACACACTGGCAGTCAACACTGATGGAGTCCTTGTCTCTGGAGCTGACAATGGCACTATGCACCGTTGGGACTAGAGAACTGGCTACACTTTTCAGCGACTTCCCGCAGCTGCACAACTTGGGTCATTAGACCGTGAGTCGGAAATATTTGCTTGTGCTTTTGATCAGTCAAGAGAGATGGCTGCTAACAGCTGAAGCGGATAAAACCATTAAGGTCAGCCTTAATGGCTGGCTCCTGTGTAATTGAGACTGAGTTCAGATTCTAGGGCTGCTCCTGGGACGTTCTGGACTGGGTAGTCTGTCCAGCATCAGATTCTTATTGGTCACCTGTGAATGGTGATAGCAGGGGTGGACAGTCATGGGGAGTTTTTGGAGGGTTCCTGTGTTGGGACTATTTGAAATGTTAGCAAGCCTCAGGGCAGTGGGGCCTCTCTGCGTCCTTTTGTTTTGTTACTGGAGGTGAAGGGATGGAAGGCTCTAGAAAGAACAGCTTAACTTCCTGGTCAGCCTTGCCTACACAGTGAGTTGGAGGCCAGCCTGAATTACCTGAGATCCTCTGTCAAAAATAAATAAATGCAGAGGAAAGATTGGTTCTCAGTTGTGGAACATTGATTTCTTTTTCTTTTTTTGCCTTTATAGGTTGCTATGGTGACAGACTATGGAGCTTTTATCAAAATCCTAGGCTGTCAGAAGCAAGGTGGGAGCCCTTGACTGGAACTTCAGCACTTCCATTGCACTCGTTCTGCTATGGCCCCACAGCGTCTTCACCATAGGACCTAGATTTTTCAGATAGTTGCTTGTTTATTTTACTGTATTTTCAGTGTAGCAATAGGGATCCAGTTTTATTACATGAGTGTTTACACAGAGAGAGAGAGAGAGAGAGAGAGAGAGAGAGAGAGAGAGAGAGAGAGAGGAGAATGTGAGGAATTGAGCTCATATCCCCAGGACCCCCAAACAAGCCCAGCACGGCATGCATTTCTGTAAGGCCAGCATTGGAGGGCAGAGACAGTGGATCCCGAGAGTTCACTGGGCTGCCAACCTGGACTAAACTGCAAATTTCCTGTTAGGAGCGACCCTGACTCAGGGCGCTATACAGAGAGTCATCGAGGAAGACACCTGATGTCCTGCTGTGGCCCCTGCACACACGCGCACATCTGCACATGCACACACCTCCAAACACAAAAAGTATGTTTAAGTCAAGAGACTGTAGCATGAAGAAAGGAAAATGAGCCTTGCCTGGTACAGCATCGCATCCCCAGGAACCACACAGGAGAGATGAAGGCAGCGGTGCTGAAACTGGGGCTAGTCTGGAATACATGGTTAAACAAAACAAAACAAAAAAGAATTTTAGGGTCTGTGAAACAAAGCTGTACATCATAGCTCAGGCCTTTAATTTGAGCTCTCTGGGGTCTGTGACAGGAGTCTTGCAGTGAGTGTGAGGCCAGCTGGGCTGTGAGACCATGCCACAGAATCAACAACAGGGTCAGTGAGGTGGCTCAGTAGGTAAAGCAGCTGCCACCAAGTCAGAGGACTGCAGGTCAGTGAGCTGAGCCCATGCGGTAGAAGAGAGAACTAACTCTTGTAATTGTCCTCAGACCTCCACATGGGTGTCTCTCACACACATTGAATTAGTAAAAATCTGTACTAACAGGAAACCAGTGAAAACTTAGAGCTGGGCATGGGAGCATACACTTTTCATCTTAGCATTCAGGAAGCACAGGCAGGGGGATCTCAGTGAGTTCCAGGCTGCCCTCATCTGAAGACTGAGGCCCAGGCCATCCAGAGCTACCTAGTGAGAGACTTTGTCTCAAAAAAATCTAATAAACCACACACACACACACACACAAAAAGCATGCATGAAACAAGGCAGATCTCATTATTGACACGGGTAGAAACCTCAAGTAGTAGGGATTTGAAAAAGCAGTTGTATTCACATGGCATGCTGTGCTCTTGCCCTTGTGAAGAGTATGTGCCTGTGTCTCTGTATTTTAAATGATTTTGTCTGTTCAGACACCAGGGAACAAACTCCTCCCAGTGGCCTCCTATGTGGAGTTGGCTTGCTGAGAGAAGGATGTGAGCAGGAGAGGGATTTTTCACTTTTTGGCATCTTTCACAGTTTTTTCTGTCAGAACATTGTGCAGATCTGTGTTTCATCAAGCTGTCTCGTTAGCCTGGGAGACAACAGTGCTGAGTATCTCGTGCTTGCGTTAGGTGGCTTACCACTGGCTTTCAAGCTGGCAGCCAGCAGTCTGTAATTAAGTTCCTTGATTTATGTTGGGGGACTTAGGGAGGTGGAGCTCACCCCACCCCCCAGGACTCACCCCTCTTTCTGCCTAAAGACAGATTTTCCTGTTCATGTACCTGTCATGGCTGCTGGTGCCAAGTTCATGTGATCATTTATGTGACACTTTGGGGACTTGGTGGAGATGGAAAGCCTGCTACATTTGAGCAGTCAATTTTCACCTCACTCGTGTCTGTTCTCTGTCAGGCAGTGCCTGTGATAGAGGCTGACAGCTTACAAGTGGATCTGTCAGTGTGACAGCTGTGCGAGACTCACAGGGAGGGACCAGGGAGCCAAGTAATTAGGGAGAAACCGTGAGCTTGAATCCTAGCTTCTTGTGTAGGTTTGGTGGGAACCTTGAGTGGTTGACTTCCCCAAAGTGTGTCTAGCTCCTCCAAGGGGGATAGAGTTATGTCCTGCCACGGAAGGACTGAGCAATACCATAAGCTAGTTGTGATCTGGTTGGAATGGAACATCTTTAATTCAGGGATGTGCTAGTTTGAATTACTTTCTCAGGTTCTGTTCTCAGAATCCTTTAACCACTGAAGACCTCCTTCTAAGATTCAGATCAAAAGCAGTCTTTCATTTTTTAACATTCAATTGTTTGTTTTGTATCTGTGAATGAAGCTTGGGGACATGCTGCTGTAGCATTTGTGTGGAGGTCAGAGTACAACTTGAGGGTACTCTCCTTCTACCATGTGGGTTCTGCGTTTGAATTCAGGTCATCAGGCTTGGTGGCAAGCACCTTATCCCTGAGCCATCTCCCTGGCCCTAACCTTGCCCCTATAGTGCTGCTCAGTAGAACTTTATGTGGGGCGGTAATGCTTCAATCTGTTCTCATTAGTGTCCATTTGTCTGGACACCAACAAGATAGCCAACAACTTTCAATTCAATTCTGACATTATCGTCCCTGAATTAATATCAGACCCTACAGTTAAAGGGGCTCTGTCCCCCAAGATTGCCATGCCTCATGTGCCTTTAAAGATGACCAGGTAGCTCTAACCTGGAGGTTCCCGTACGTACCCCCTTCTTAAGTTTGGTAATCTGCTAGAGTAGATCAGTTGTGATGTACACGTGTAATCCCAGCATGGGAAATAAAGGTACGGGTATCACAAATTCAGGCCAGCCTGGGCTACAGGAAACTCTGTTTAAAAACAAAACCCAAACCCAAATGAGCAAGGGCAATGAGTTACACCTTTAATCTCAGCACTCTGGATGCAGAGCCACCAGACAGCTCAAAGTCAGCCTGGTCTACAGAGTTCCAGGACAGCCAAAGCTACACTGTGAGACTCTGTCTAGAACAAACAATCACCCAAAATACCAAAGTAAAAGTTCACAGAACTCAGGAAAAACAATTCACTTCCTTTTGCTGGTTACAGTGAGATGAGAAGTCCAACTCAGGAGCAACAGTGGAAGGGACCCATAGGACAGGTGTGAGCAGAGTGAGGAGAAGGTGCTGGTGCACTCACCAGGTCTACCCAGCATGCTCTGCACCAACCCATGAGCTCCATGGCTGTCCATGTCCACAGGGACTGTTCTTCAGGGCCCTCTCCACCTGCTCCTTCATTCCCAACTGGGAGTTGGACTGATGGCCCTGAAGTCCCTGCCGTCTCATCACTGGATTCTCCCTGTGACCCTCCCTGACCAGCGACTCAGATAATCATGTTTTATGGATTCTTTGCTGGAAACAAGGAGAAAGACCAAAGCAGTACACATATGAACACACTCACATAGATATATACACACAGATATGTATTTTTAGTTCCTGTTATCATTATTGGCCTTCATGGGTGTTCCGGTGCATATGTGGAGGTCAGAGGGCAATTTCTGGGAGACAGTTTTCTTTTTACACCCCGGAGATGCTGTCTTTTTGTTTTGTTTTTTGTTGTTGTTGTTGGGTTTTTGTTTGTTTGTTTGTTTGTTTTGGTTTTTCGAGACAGGGTTTCTCTGTGTAGCCTCGGCCATCCTGGACTCACTTTGTAGACCAGGCTGGCCTTGAACTCGCAACGATCCGCCTACCTCTGCCTCCCGAGTGCTGGGATTAAAGGCGTGGGCCACCACGCCCGGCTGGAGATGCTGTCTTTTTTCTGCCTGGCTGCATACTCCAGGCTGGCTGGCCTGTAAGCTTGCAGGTGACATCCCTGTCTCTGCCTCCCACTGCACAGGAGGAGTGCTGGGCCTCCATGTGTGGTTGTGTGTGTGCCTGCCAGGGCTGGAGGTCAGGTCCTCAGGCTTGCATCCAGTTAGCTGCTGAGCCAGCTTGTTGCTGTTTTTAATTTTTTGAACAAGATCTCACACTGTATCCTGGGCTAGCACCCACTGTCCTCTTCCTCGGTGATGAGATTATGGGTATTGCACTGGCCCACCCAGCCAAATGCATTTTCTTTCTTTCTTACTTTTTCTTTTGTTTTTGAGATAGGGTTTCTCTGTGTAGTCTTGGCTGTCCTGAACTTGCTTTGTAGACCAGGCTGGTCTCTAACTCACAGTGCTCTGCCTATCTCTGCCTCCCGAGTGCTGGGATTAATGGCGTGGGCCACCAAGCCTGGCCCTCAGCCTACATTCTTATTTTATCCAGGACCATCTTCCTGGATCCATACATCAGGCAGTTGAGGGGCTTTTCTTGGTTGAGATTCCTTCTTCCAAAGTGACTCTAGCTGGTGTTAAGTTGACATGAAAATAGCCAGCACAGAGGCTGGAGAGATGGCTTAGAGGTTAAGAGCACTGTCTGCTCTCCTAGTGGTCCTGAGTTCAATTCCCAAGAGCCACATGCTGGCTCATAACCATCTATAATGGCATCTGGTACCCTCTTCTAGCTTGTATATGTACATGCAAGAAAAGCACTGTATACATAAGTAATAAATCTTAAAGAAAAAACTAGCTAGCACTTATACTATACCAATTGTTAGCATTTCTGAGTCATTCCTTAACATTTTAAAGGTACATTTTAAGCATTTGTAGTCACCCTATATAACTTTGTATTGTACTTTATTTTAACCATGGGAAATGATGGTGTGCACAGTTCTGGACACATTATGACTACAAAATGAATGACTGCTGTGTTTGGTTGGCTCTTGTGGCGACTGCTCAGGATTGAGGCAGTTGCTGTGCTTATGTTGGGTGTTAGTTTGCTTCCAAATTCTGTTGTATTGCGTTGTGCCTCCTGCATGCATCTCTGTAGCCCCAGTTACTCAGGTGGCTAAGGCGAGTAGATGAGTCTGCTTCGTGGTCAAAAGGCAGCCTGGGTGCATAGGACAATCCAACCTGATTATCTTCTTAGTCCGATTCCTAGAAGTGCTTGTAGTGAAACTGTTAGCCAGGTGGCAGACACATGTTCTGCTGGGGACTTCTAGATTCATCCTTGCTTAGCATCAGGTGTATCGGGTGCTTCTGTTTTGTTTTGCTTTTAAGGAAGGGGGTCTTTATACATAGCCCAGGCTGGCCTCAGGCTCTGACCTCTGCCCCAGGTCTTGGATTGCTACAGGTGGACTTAGCTCCATTCATACTCTTTGTAGATGCCCTTTATTTTCCTCTGGCAGACTCATGCCACCTGCTGGTCCAACTGGGTATTGGCAGCACTTTGTAGTTGGTAGGTGTAATTTTGAGACAGATGACTGACATAGGTGATTTCTTGTGTCTCTCTGAAGCAACCAGTTTCTATGGTCAGCAGGATGGAGTGCCTGGATTGACTAGACTCTGACTGGGCCCACAGCTGGGGATTAGCTTGCAATACCGAACGAAGCTTGTTCTCTAAAGGAGTTCACCTTCAACAGTCAGGAAAGGGATAATTTTTAAATTCTTTTAAGAGGCTGGAGAGGTGGCTTTGTGGTTAAGTGCATGGACTGTTTTCCCAAAGGATCCAAGTTCAGTTCCCAGCACATCAGGTGTCTCACACCCACCTGTGAATCCTGCTCTTGTGGTATCTAACACCTCGTTTCTGCAGGTACCCGCACTCAAACACATTCACAATGTAAGAATAATTAATTTTGAAGAATTTTTGGTGGTTTTGGGGCTTTATACTTTTGAGACAAATATCTCTATACATCCCTGGCTGTCTTGAACTTGTTATGTACCAGGACAGCCTTGACCCCACAGAGCCCTGCCTGCCTCTGCCTCTCTAGAGCTGGGATTAATGACATGTGCTACCGTGCCCAGGCAAAGTTGAAACTATTTTAATTACATAACTTTAATTTATTTTTCTAGTGCTGCAGCTCAAACTCAGGACCTTACACATTAGGCAAGTGTTCTACACCTGTGCTACCTTCCACCCCAGACTTAACAGTTTTGATAGTTATTGTTAAGTAACTTCTAAAAGTTAATTCTAAGTGTAATAATTTTTTTTTTTTTTAATATATGAGGACTCTGTCCGCACATACACCTTCATGCCAGAAGAGGGCACCAGAGCCCTTTATAAATGATCATGAGGCATGGTGTGGTTGCTGGGAATTGAACTCAGGACCTCTGGAAGAGCAGCCTCTTAACCTCTCTTAACCTCTGAGCCATCTCTCCCCTGCCTTCTTAGTAGTGTTTCTTATTTTTCCGTTTCCACCAATATTGGTTACTGTTTTCTAAGCATTGCTGGTAACCTTTTTTTTTTTTAACTTAATATGTTAAAAATAGTACTTTGGGGCTGGAGAGATGGCTCAGGGGTTGAGATCACTGCTCTTCCAGAGGTTCTGAGTTCAATTTTCAGCAACCACATGGTGGTTCACAACCATCTATACTGGGATCTGGTGCCCTCTTCTGGCCTGCAGGTGTACATTCAGGCAGAGCACTCATACAGAAAATAAATAAATAAACCTATTCAAGAAATAGTACTTTGCCACTATATTGTACTTTGAACAGACCTATAGTTGAATCAGAAGGCCAGCCTTGGCTACATAGTGAGACCATTTTTTTAAAGATTTATGTATTTATTTTATATGTATTGTATTTCTACATCTAATTTAGTTGTTTCTTTTTCCATTTGACACATTTTCCATCGTTGGCCAAGATGTTTTCCAATTATTAGTTATTAAAATAGATTTAGAATTGTTGTTCTTTTTGTTTTGATACTGGGTTTCAATCTGCAACCTAGGCTGTCTTGGACTCACTATATAGCTCAGGCTGGCCTCACACTTGTGACCCTCCTACCTCAGTCTTTTGAGTATTGGACTAACAGGATAAGCTACCGTGTCCAGTTTAACTCTTGCATTAAATTATTCTAGATTTGCTTATTGTATTTATGCACATTAGGATTTTGCCTATGTGTATGTAGATCACCTGCCCACCTGCCACCTTCAGAAGTCGGGGGAAGGCATGAATCCCCTCAGAACTGGAGTTACTGATGAGCTGAGTCATTATATGGTGCTGGGAATCAAACATCCCTCTGGAAGAGCAATGGGGGCTCTTTTTTTAAAAAAGAGATTTTTGTTTTGTTTTGTTTTGTTTTGTTTTGTTTCGAGACAAGGTTTCTCTGTGTAGCTTTGGCTGTCCTGTACTTGCTTTGTAGACCAGGCTAGTCTCGAACTCACAGCCCTCCTCCTGTCTCTGCCTCCTGAGTGCTAGGATTAAAGGCGTGCGCCACCACACCCAGCTTTTTTTTTTTTTTTTTTTTTTTTTTTTTTTTTTTGAGACAAGGTTTCTCTGTGTAGCCTTGGCTGTCCTAGAATTGCTATATATACCAGGCTGGCCTCGAACTTACAAATATCCACCTGCCTCTGCCTCCAGAGTGCTGGGATTAAAGGTGTGTGCCACCATGCCCTTTAAAAAATATTTAAAGTGGGGCGGTGATGGCTCATGCCTTTAATCCCAGCACTGGGAAGGCAGAAGCAGGCAGATCGCTGTGAGTTTAAGGCCAACCTGGTCTACAAAGTGAGCCCAGGACAGCCAAGATACATAGAAAAACCCTGTCTTGAAAAACAGAACAAAAACAGTTAATTAAAAATAAAAAAATAACAATGTTTACATTTATTCTATGTACATTGGTATTTCACCTGCAACTATGTCTGTATGAGGGCATTGGATCCCCTGGAAGTGGAGGTAGAGGCAATTGTGAGCTGCCATGTATCTGAGAATTGAATCTGGGTCCCCTGGAAGAGCAACCTCCATCTCTCCTGTCCCTGCCACAAGTGCTCTTAGCTGCTGAGCCATTTCTCCAACTTCAGTTCTTAAATTTTTCTCTTTTGTTTGTTTGTGTTTTGAAGCAGGGTTTCTCTGTGTAGCCCTGGCTGTCCTGGAACGCAGAGACTCCATCATCCTCTGCCTCCTGAGCATTTGGGAGGCAGAGACAGGCGGGTTGATGTGAGTTCAAGGCCAGCCTGGTCTACAAGGGAATCAAGGCCAGCCAAGGCTACACAGAGAAACCCTGTCTTGAAAAACAAAACAAACAGAAAAAAGTATGCACCACTGTCATCCAGCTACAGTTTTTACATTTTTAACATTCAAGATAATAATATCTCAAATGGTTTTGCTCATACATTTTAGCTTCTATTGATTTTTTTTCTCTTTTCTTTCTTTTTATTATTATTGTTGTTGTTGTTATTATTATTTTGGTTGTTGGTGGTGGATTTTCTTGAGACAGGGTTTCTCTGTGTAGACTAGGCTGACCTTGAACTCATTAAGATCTGCCTGGCTCTGCCTCCGGAGTGCTGTGATTAAAGATGCATGCCACCAGGCCTGGCTTGATTTTTTTTCTTTGGGAACAGTTCCAGTGATAATTTTCTATCAAATACATGAATGCCTTGGCCAGTGGTAGCATCTGACTAGCATGTGCAGGGCCCAGAAGGAGAAAGGATAATCACCACAGAAGGAGAAAGTCAAAGGTACAGCACCGTCACATCTTTTCTTTTAAAGGAGTTCACCAAGTTGGCTTTCTGTGTACTACACTGTATGAATGGGACTGAGTAGGTGGCTCAGCAGTTAAGAGCAATCGCTGCTCCTGCAGAGGACCTGAGTTTGTTTCTCAGCACCCATGTTGGCTGCTCACAACTCCCTGTAATTCCAGCTCCAGGGCATCTGGTGCCCTCTTCTAGCCTCTCTAGGTACCTGCACGTACAGACACACAATCAGACACCTGGCATGCAAACACGCATACACATAATTAAAAATAAATCTTGTGAGGGGTTGGAGATGTAGCTCAGTGGCAAAATGCCTGCCTAGCATGCAGAAGGCTGGGGTTCAATCCCCAATACCACAGCAAACAAAACTCAGCAGTGTATTGACGTGTTAATTTTGTTGTTGTTGTTGTTGTTGTTTTTTGTTTTTTGAGACAAGGTTTTTCTGTGTAGCCTTGGCTGTCCTAGACTCGCTTTGTAAACAAGGCTAGCCTTGAACTCACAGAGATCCACCTGCCTCTGCCTGCCAAGTGCTAGGATTAAAAGCATGCACCACCACGCCTGGCAGTGGGGCGCAGTTTTAATCCCAGCACGTGGGAGGCAGAAGGTGGGAGATCTCTAAATTCCATGCCAGCCTGGTCTGCAGAGCAAATTCCAGGATAGCAAGACTCAAAAAACAAAACAAAACAAAGCATCAACAACAATAAAAAGGTAGAGACAGATAACTCTGAGTTTGAGGCCAGCTCCAAGCCAATCAAAGTTATACAGTTAAATGGAAAATATAGTGTGTGTGCATCTGAAATGAGGGCAAACACTGTTGCTCCTCCCCTCCACACACAGTTATGGAAAGAGTACTGGGAAAGCATGAACAGGGCTGGAGAGAGAGCTTCAGCAGTTCAAAGCACTGACTGCTCTTCCCAAGGATCCAGGTTCTATCCCAGGCGCTACATGGTGGCTCACAGCAGTATATAACACCAGACCCCAGGGCCTCTGATGCTTTTCTGACCTCCTTGGGCACCAGGCTTATACACGGGGCTCACACATTCAGGCAAAACATCCAGACATGTAAAATGATCGTTCTTTTTATTTTTTGACCTGGGAAGCAGTTTATTGTAAAATCCAAAGCAGCAATGACTTCTGCAAGTGACCTTCCACGGAGGACCTCACATCCTCATCAACAGCAAGCTATGACCACAAGGACAGCCAGGAAGACACTAAAAGCTCTTTCTCCTGATAATTTCTGGTTTCCAGCTGACTGGGTGAGTTAACTCTGTGGCCATCTCACTACCCTCTCTGTAAACCTTAATGCTTTTATCAGCTTCAGCTGTTAGCAACCGACTCTCTTAACTGATCAAAAGCACAAGCAAATATTCCCGACTCACTGACTAAAGACCCAGGTTGTGCAGCTGCGTGAAGTCGCTGAAAAGTGTAGCCAGTTCTCCAGTCCCAACGGTGCATAGTGCCATTGCCAGCTCCAGAGACAAGGACTCCATCAGTGTTGACTGCCAGTGTGTTAACAATTGCACTATGGCCAGAGAGATTACGAATGAAGCCTCCATCAGGGAATGTCCACTGCTTTACGTTATCTGGAGATCCAGAGGCAAATGTGTAATGTCTCTGGTGTAAGACCACAGCCCTGACTGATTTCTTATGATTGGTCAGTGCCACTCTTGTCTGTCCAGCCACCAGATCCCATAACCGTATTGTGGTATCCTGACTCTGCCAGGCTCTGCTGCAGCCTGGCACCTCATGGCGGCCACTGCACTGGTGTGTCCAGACAGAGTGTGTACACTGGCTTTAGTTCTCACATCCCAGATGCGAGCAATGGAATCTGGACTACAAGTCACCAGGACATCACTGGCTGGATGCAGATCCAGACCATACAGTGCACTTACGTGGCCATGGTAGTGCCTTACAGCCTTGTAATACTCAAGATCCCAGCACTGGACTTGTTTGTCTTCTCCATAAGAGAACAAGTGATGGCTCCTCGGCCTCACCGTCACACCAGGCACTGCACTGATGTGGCCAATGTCAGCTTTATGTGCCACTAGCCAAGTCCCAAACCTTTATAGTTCTGTCAGCGGACCCAGTAAGGAACCACTGATTTCCAGGTTCTATAAGGATGCACCAAACCCAGCCAAGATGCCCACTGATAACCCTGTAGAGTTTCCATGGCGGGTGCCACTGGGGTTTGGGCATTGTAGGGGCTGTTTTAGCCATTGATGCTGAGTTCTTGGTGATGCCAGTCTTCATTACTATGGAACTCACTGCAGCTGGCTGGGAACAGTCAGAAGTCCCCTGGTGTCAGTACTCACTGCCAGCTGGAGCAGTAAGATTTGCCTCAACCCTGGCCTGAGATGGGAACACCACAGCTGAGGACTGTGCAGCTGACTCACTTGGCATTGCGCCTTAGTATCAGCAGTCAAGGCAATACCAGGTCCTGGTGTCACCAAATGTGCAGCTGTAGAGACCAACTCAACACCATTTTGTGTGCAGGGCCTGCGCACCTGACCCCACCCCACCCCCGACCCCCAGAGTTCCCAGGGAGAGCCACAAACACACAGCTAACAACTGTTCCTGGGAGCTTGCACCCAGGGCCAACCAATCAGAGCAACAGGTCACAGTGACCAGATCAAACAAAAAAAAATTCCCTCCTGTGGTCTGGCCCTGGTCCCCTCACTTAGCCCTGGTCATGCAGCCAATCAGCTTAAAGGTCACCTTGTTAGCCAATCAAGTTTGTACTAATCGCTGTTGCTGAAGTCGGCTTCTGTAAAGGGTATAAAAACCCACAGCTTTTGCTGCTGGGGTCTCCTCCTTCCCAAAGGCAGATAGACCCCATCGCAACGGATCAATAAAAGCCTCTTGTGCTTGCATCAATCTCGGACTCTGTCTCTCATTCGGGCTTCCAGGAAAAGACTCTCGGTATGATTCTTACACAACACCTTGTCCCTGGTCGGCAGGATACTGCTTGTGAGGAAATGAGTCAGCTGCGTTCTGCGGTCCCTTCTTCTTAAGGTTCTCTCTCTCTCTCTCTCTCTCTCTCTCTCTCTCTCTCTCTCTCTCTCTCTCTCAGATTTATTTATTATTATATATACAGTGCTCTGCCTGCATGTACACCTGCAGGTCAGAAGAGGGCACCAGATCACAGTGGTTGCTGGGAACTGAACTCAGGACCTCTGGAAGAGCAGACAGTGCTCTTAACGTCTGAGCCATCTCTCCAGCTCCCAAGGTTCTCTTTTGAAGTAGCCTGTGCAACTCAGGACGATAGTCACTCCGAAGCTTGAGTGCCATTTTCCACTTGTGACTCTCTTCATCCAGAGGCACAGATTTTCCATTATCAGGTACAAGCATGTCATGGGTCCTCTTCAATGACCTGAACAATAGTGTGTGTGTGTGTGTGTGTGTGTGTGTGTGTGTGTGTGTGTGTGTGTGTGTTCAGAACGCTTTGTATTGTAAGGACCAAACTAACAGCCATGTTCTATATGTCCTGTAACTAATGCCATGGTCAGTATGTTCCGTGAGAGCTTGTCCTCTAGGTGGCCCTTCTCCCTGCATTCCGGAAGTGACCACGTACTGCTGTGAACTGCGCCTGCCAGCAGTCCCCAGAAACTCCACCGGAGCAATTAGATATAATCAGCTCCCAATGTTCCTCTGAGATGAAACAAAAACAAAAACAAAAACTTCCCCTTGAGACTCAGCCTCCACTCAATCCGCCTGAAAGTCAACATTCCTAGGACCTACAACTTCCCCTTGAGATCCAACCTCCACCCAACCGTGACCCACATCCCCACTTACGGTTTTTCTCCCTTATAAACCCACTGCCCTTGAAGCTCTACGCTACTCTCCTATCCTGTTGCCTTAGGAAGGACAGTGGTCCAGGCTGGAGGCCATAATACGGGACCCTGTGTATGTTGCATCGGGATTGAGTCCTGGTGGTCTTTTGGGGGCTCTCGCGATCTGGGCACTACAGTATTGCCCTCCACCACGTCTACACGGTTTGGTCTACTCCTCCACCAAACTCGAAGACCACCTCAGATACTTATAAAATGATACTTCTTAAAAAAAAAATCTAAATAAAATTCTGAAGAGCAATACCCCCCTCCACCATGTCCACCCCCTTTTAACATATTATTTCTATGCCGCTCTGGGTGTTCCTGAACACCATGTACCTGTTCAAACTGCTTTTGCCTCGTTACTTCTCAGATTAAAAGTATGAAACCACTACACCTGCCTAAAGCTTTTTGTTTATTCCTACCACAGAACAGAAAACTTAAACAGTTTTCTTTTTTCTTTTTTAAGTGGTCTTGACTTTCTTTTTTGCAGTACTAAGGATTGAACCCAGAGGTCATATGGTCACATCCCCAGCCCCTGGCTTGGTCAACTAGAATCTCACTATGTAGGGGCTAGAGAGAGATGGCTCCGAGAGTGAGAGCACTTGTTCCTCCTCCCCCTCCTCCTCTTCTTTTTTGGCTTGCACTTGTTACTCTTGCAAAGGACTTGGGGTTAGGGTTTCTAGTTCAAGACAGCCAAGGCCACACAGAGACACCCTGGGGTCGGGGGAGGGAAGCCAGTTGAACCAGTAACAAAAACTAAGTCCGCCTCCTCAGCCAAACCCGACACTGAAACCGGGAGCCCGAGAGTCTTGCTTCCGTTCCTGGGAAATCCAGCACAAAGCTGGATGCAGAACCAGCTTTTTGCAGATCAGCTGTCAAGAGATAGCTGCCTGAGGGTTCCAGTCCTGTGGCCAGAGAGATCCCAAAGCTCTGCTCCAGCCTGCCAAGGGACTATTCTTTCCGAGGACCCCTCTTGCCCCGCACTGGCCGGGCTGTCAGCTGAGAATGGCAGGCTCAGGCCTACCACCGATTCCTGACTTCTAGAATGGAACAGCTACTTGGCTGGTTCCCCACACATCACCAGGGCTCGCTTCCTAGCAAGGGAGCCTCCACGGTGCCAGGAAAACCGAACCAGCTCCGCTTGTGCTCGCCTACAAGTCACCGCACGCCTAGGAGGGGAGCCAGTTCTGCTCCCCAATCCCAGAGTTGCGCTCCAGTGACGTCATCAATGCGGTCCAATCACAAGAGTGTATTCAGAGGGCGTTACAGAAGAAAATGTTGGAACTTGATTGGTCGCTCCTCTCCGGAAGTTCTGGAGGAAGAACTCGGTCGGAGCCAATTGCGCGGCGCCTGAGGCCGGCGGCGCGGTCTGTGGCGGCGCTGAGTATAGTGGATACCGCCATGATCGAGCAGCAGAAGCGTAAAGGCCCGGAGCTACCGCTGGTTCCCGTTAAACGGCCGCGACATGAGTTGTTGTTGGGAGCGGCAGGGTCCGGGCCCGGAGGCGGGCAGCAGCAGGGGACCCCGGGGGCATTGCTGCAGGCGGTAAGTGAGGCAGCATCCCGCCTTCGGCCCTCTGCCCTTCTCCCTACGAATGGTACCGGCTCTGCGGGAACGGAAGCAGGTCTCTGTAATGGTGCTTTGGTTCTGCGTCTGTTTGATTCGTGTTTCACTGTTGGACGCCTGTTTTCAGCCTTTCAATAGCCCTACGAAATAGCATCGAATCATTTAAAACCTTGCCTTCAAAATCAAGACCCAAGCTTACGCATCCTAAATCGTCTTCAGGGATCCAGCATAAAATAAACATTCAGCAAAGTTTGTAGAGTAGACGAATGAATGAACGAGGGAGGGAGGGAGGGAGAGAGAGGGAAAGCTATGGAAATGAGTGATACTGCTCACTCTGCTACCTGGCACAATTTACTTTTTTCTTTCTCTGGCTTTATAATATTTATATTAACCTTAATTAGCATCCGTTGGCTCTCGTTTTTTGGTGTTTGCTTGTGTAATTTCCATTCATCTTGGTAACAGCCTAGAAGGAGCTGTTATTTTGTTTATGGAGAAGCAAACTTTTAAAAATCAGAATCCATGCTCCTACCTACATGCCTTGTAAAACAGTGATCACACCTCCCGTACTATGATATTAGGTTCGGATGAGGAAATAAATGCGCCTCCTGCCACAACTCCTTAGTCAAACCCTACTGGTGTAGTCCTTAAAATATATAAATAAAGTTGGCAAGTGGTGTGGGGCTGTAGTTCCAGCTTTCCAGAAGGCTGACAAGAAACTTGAGGGAAGGAGTGGAGGCCAGCCTGCACATCATAGCAAGATTCTGTCTCAAGAAGAAGAAAAGCTGGAAACACATTTATAATTATCACTCAAGAAGCTGAAGCAGGAAGATCAAGGGTTCCATTGTAGGGTATTATTATAGCAAAATCCTGTTGAAAGAAAGAAAATGTCCAGCACTCGGGAGGCAGAAGCAGACGGATCTTTGTGAGTTCAAGGCCAGCCTGGTCTACAGAGTGAGTCCAAGTCTACACAGAGAAACCTTGTGTCGGAAGGAAAAAAAAATCAAATTCAAGGCAGAGGCAGGCGGATCTCTGAGTTCAAGGCCAGCCTGGTCTACAAAGGGAGTTCAGGACAGCCAGGACTACACAGGGAAACCCTGTCTCAAAAAAACCCAAGACAAAACAAAAGTCACATTCTTTGTAATAATTCCCCTTGCTCATCTAACCTGTTTCCTAACAGGTCACCTTGCTCAAGTGACACCAACATATATCTTCTTAAATTTTCTTTGTTGCATTTGCTGGAATGGCCTTCCAAATGCCTATGTGGTTGGCTGTGGTGACAACCTTGGAATTATGGTTTCTTTAAAAACACAGAAATGTTACAAGAATGTGGTGTTATTTTAGTCCCAGGTGTGGGGATATAGGCTGCTTCAGATTCCACAGCAGCTATGACTTGCCTCATGTTCTAGCAGAGGCCTAGTTTTGCTAGCTGCAGATAGTTTTGTGATTGTGAGACGGCTGAAATTCTGGGAACTTTTTAGAAGCTCTGTAAATACTAGGGCCCCGACAGGCAAGGTTGGTGTTTGGTGGTCGTTTTAGGGAGGTTGTTTGCTGTTTGTTAATAGCTGTGGTCAAAGAAGAAACAAAAGGAAAGAAGTTATATTCAGGGGTTTTTCTCTTTCTTCTCTCCCCTTTATCCTTGTTTCTCTCCTATCTAGTGTTAGGGGGTGAAGCCTGGGTTGGGGAGAAGTAATGGGTGTAAAAGGAAGAACTCATAAAGTAGCCAAGACCCGCTACAATTGCCTCTTGCAGGCCTTTGTTCAGATACCAGCTTTCCTGGCCGCTGTATTTAAGTTGCAGCATCTTGTACTCTGTAACCATATTGTTTCTTTCTATGGCACACAACAGTAGGTGTTTTATCTTTTTTTTTCCCCCTTCCCTTTCTGTCACTTTCCACTAGAGTGCAAGGCCCATTATTTTATTGAGTGCGGTTTCACCACTGCCTAGATATTTTAGGTTTATTTTTATATATGTGTATGTATCTGTGGTGAGTTTTTTTCCCCCATGTATGCCAGGGTGCCCTCAGGGGCCAGAAAAGAATTTTGGATTCCCCTGAACCTGGAGTTACAGACACTTGAAAGCTGCCCAGTGTGGGTGCTGGGAGCTGAACTCTGCTCCCTTAGAAAAGCAGTAAGTGCTCCTAACCACTGAGCCATCTCTCTAGCCAGCATGGATGGGTATGATCATGGTACATTATTTCATAATGAAACTCATCACTTTGTATAGTTAATACATGATAATAAACATAAGTAAGTATGTTGGGATCTACTAAAGAGTTTTCAGGATTATTGGTAGTACACTTGTTTTTATTTGAGAAGATTGTCAGTCCAGAATTGGAAGAATTGCCAAGCCTAGGCTTAGTGTCCAATACCACGATCAAATAAATACCAGCACTCAGGAGGACTGAACATCTAAGAGCAGCCTGGGCTACATATCAAGACCCTGCTCACACCCCAGAAATCTATTTTGCATAATAAGCTGCATCACACGGGCTTCTCAAAGGTTTGTCGGGTGACCTAGACCTGAGAAAAATGGTGACTGACATGGAGAGTGTGCACTCCCAGAGCGCCATTTCTTTGGGGGGCAAACTTCAGGTGGTGATGGGGCCTGGGCAGAGTGCATTGGAGCTAATGGCAGGGAGATGGCTGCTACTTGAGTTTGAGTGATGAAAGAAAGACTCCGGGAGCTGGGCGTGGTGGCACATGCCTTTGATCCCAGCACTGGGGAGGTAGAGGCAAGTGGATCGCTGTGAGTTCGAAACCAGCCTGGTCTACAGAGTGACTCTAGGACAGCCAGGGCTACACAGAGAAACCCTGTTTTGAAAAGCAAAAAAAAAAAAAAAGAAAAAAAGAAAGACAGGCTGACTCCAGGGAGGAAATATTTAAAGGGAACCAAATAGGGAAAATAGAGAAGGGCTTCTGTAAGAGACATCATCCATGTTAAGATGCTGAAGCATAAATGAACTCAGTGTGATGAAGCATTCGGAAGTTGGCCGTGGCACAAGTGCAGACTGACGGAGGGGTGTAGTCATTGCACATATGCGGGAATGGCGAAGGGGTTATCCAGGGAGGGTTGGGAGCTCTGCGAGCAGAGGTGCCATTCCCCAGTCCACAGGAAATGGCTGCCCCCTGCTTCACAGCTTCCTTTGTCTGTGCACAGTGGCTGCCTCACACTTCTCTTTGGTTTAGGGCCCTCCGAGGTGTTCTTCCCTTCAAGCCCCAATCATGTTGCTCTCTGGACACGAAGGAGAAGTATACTGCTGCAAGTTTCACCCCAACGGATCCACCCTGGCATCTGCGGGATTTGACCGGCTCATATGTAAGGCCCAGTTTTTTAATCTGAGTTACTGCTCTCTGCTAAATTATGATTTTTTTTTTTTTTTTAACTTTGGGTACCATAGAAGGCATCAGACATCAGTCTGAATTTGCAGATTAAACAACTATGGTTGTAACACGCTAAAACAGGGCGTTAAAATTCTGAGCAATCATTCTGGTACAGCTGAAGCTCTCCGTGGTAAATAAAAAGGAAGCAAACGTTTTGCTGATTGGAAAGTGCATTGCTTTTGTTGGAGTGGTGGCAGCAGCTGCAGCTGCTTGTCCTTCCTCCTCCTCCTCCTTCATCTTCATCTTCATGCTGGAAACTGAACTCAGGACCTTTGGAAGAACAGTGCTTTTAACTTCTGTCATCTCTATCTCTTCAGCCACTTCTTCCTCCTCTTCTCTCCTCTATCTCCCTCTCTTCCTCCCTCTTTCTCTTCTTCCTTCTCTACCTCCTCCTCCATTCTGCTTCTATCGCTCTCATGTAGCTCAGGCTGTCCTCAAACTGGCTGTGTAGTGAGAATAACTTTGGGACTTCTAATCCTCCTGCCTCCACCTCCCAGGTGTTGGCATTACAAGCTCATGCTACCAAGGACAATTGAAAATATATATATATTTTTTTTTTTAAACGGTTTGTTTGTTTGTTTGTTGTTATGTATACAGTGCTCTGCCTGCGTGTACACCTGCAGGCCAGAAGAGGGCATTAGATTACATTATAGATGGAATTGAACTCAGGACCTCCCCCCCAAGCCATCTCTCCAGCCCCCAAAATATATTTTTCACGGAGCCAACTCTTGAGCTGATTTAGCAAGAGCATCAGTTTAGCTTTAGTGGGCTACTGAAAGTTAAGAAAGAGAGAACATTTCTACGTATAGAAACCTGAGGCCTTAATCCATACCTAGGATCCTAGTCTGTGAGGGGGAAGGATGGGATCCTCACGTGGTAACCACTTGAATATCACCACCTGATACTCAGCTAATCATTAGAAATACCCATCTTTTAAAAAAAAAATAAAGACGGTTTGGGGAGATGGCTCAGCAGTTAGAGCACTTTCAAGCTGGGTATGGTGGCACCTTTAATCCCAGAATTCTAGAGGCAGAGATAGGTGGGTCTCTGAGTTTGAGGCCAGCATGTTCTACAGACAGTGTTCCAAAACAGCCAGGGCTACACAGAAAAACCCTGACTCAAAAAGAAACAACAAAAAAAAAGAGCACTTGTTACTGACTCTTCCAGAGGACCTGATGAGTTCAGTTCCCGGCACCTGACAGCACAGTTATCTATAATACAAGCCAGGAGATCCAGTGCCCTCCTCTGACTTCTGAGGGCATCCGTACGTTGTGTGCACAGCAGGTGTGCTCCACCCCACATGCACAAGGAACCGAATCCCACAAGCCATGTTCTGACCATTCGCACACTTCCATGTACATCAGTAAATAATAAATCTTTTTAAAAAATAAATAGAAAAAGAAGCTGAGAGGTAGTATTACTCAATGGTCCCTTTTTCAGGCTTTTTACAGACTCCAAGCATATGAGAAAAGGTACCAACTTTTTAAAAATTAAAGCTGATGGGGCTGGAAAGATACCTCAGCAGTTAAGTGCATATATTAGTCTTGTAGAAGGCCCAAGTTCAGTTCCTAGTACTTACACGGCGGCTCCCAACTATCTGTAACTCCAGTTCCAAGGATCCAACTCTCTCCTCTGGCCTTCATCATTATCAGGCATGTATGTGGTGTGTGTATGTACCATTCATACAAGTAAAATAATTAAGCAAATCTTGTCTAGTAAGTTAAGGCTGAAAAAAAGAGCTCAGTTAGGACCTGAGTTCAATTTTCTGAACTCAGTTAGGGAGCATATGCTTGTAAAAGCTAGTTAGGGGGCATAGTTTGTAATCTCTGCCCTAGAGTGGTGGACAGGCCGCTCTTAGGGCCCATCAGCTGGCCAGCCTAGTCTACTTGGCAAATTTCTGCCCAATGATCTATCTATAGCAAAAAGAAAAAAGCTGGATGGTGCCTGATAAATAACAACCCAAAGCTGTCCTCTGGCTGCTGTGCGTGTGCACTCATGTGTGTTCTCACCTGCATATGTACAAAGACAAAGAAATTCTAGTGTCAGGAGAGTTGGTCTAATTGGTAGAACCAATGTTGTTTCATGGGTGTATAATTTCAGAGATATTTTTCTGGTCGTTTTACAAGTGACCTGCCTCTGGCTGATGCTGGGTTTTCATCTCTTAACAGTGTTGTGGAATGTCTATGGGGACTGTGATAACTATGCGACATTGAAGGGACACAGTGGGGCAGTGATGGAACTGCACTATAACACAGACGGCAGGTGAGTGTTCTGCATATGAAATGACAAGTGCTTCCATACTGATGCTTAGCGTCCTTTACCCTTCAGCCCTGAGTTTTGTCTCCGGAGACCTTCTCAAAAACAGCTGCGTTTAGCAGGGCATAGTGATATAATCTGTAATGTCAGACTGAGAAAGCTGAGGCAGGAGAATCACAATTAAGGCCCAAGTGGGTGATGTAGTACACAATTAAAAGCATGCGATTATTTATCTTCTAAAATGCCAGTATTCAGACCAGCTCTATAAGACCTGAAGCACATGTAATTTGAAATTAGCTCTTTAAAAGTTTTTATTGCCGGGTGTAGTAGGTCATGTCAGCTCTCAGGAGGCAAAGGCAGGTGGATCTCTTGAGTTCCAGGCCAACCACAGTGACATTTTTATCTATTACTGTGTGTGTGCATGATGTCTCTGTGAGAGGGGTGCGTAGGTAGAGGTCATGACAGCTTAGTGGAGCTGGTTTCTTGGTTTCCTTTATGTGGATTCTGGGAATCAAACTGGCAAGTGCCTTTGTCTAGTAACTGATCTCACAGGGCTGAACATTAGCTATTTATACCCCGAGAGGAATAAACTGCATGTTAAATCAAAATAGCAGGGCGTGGTGGTGCACACTGCAATCCCAGCACTCAGGAGGCAGAGGCAGGCAGATCGCTGTGAGTTTGAGGCCAGCCTGGTCTACAAAGTGAACCCCCACAGCCCAGGCTACACAGAGAACCCTGTCTCGAAAAGAAAACAAACAAACAAAATAATAAATTTTTAGAAATGTAAATAGATGGGAAAATTGTCTACCCCTTCAAAGATACTTACTGTTTAGTTATACATTTCTCTAAAATCTTTTTCAACCAAAATTGTTGAGTTTCTATATACTTATTGGACCCAGATTTACAATATTGTCTACTGATTTTTAAAAATTTTCCTTTAGCCTACATCTGTTGTCATAAAAGTTAAAGCTGCATGATTTTAGGACACGTACAGGTGCTATAGAAATTTAGTTACACCAAGTCAGCCCCATTGTTACACATTTTGTTAACTTACTTCTTCCCTTTTTTTCTTATTTATGGCACTGAAGATTGAACCAACTATGCACGTTTACTCTTTCTCGCTACACACTCTCTTTCTCACTCACACACAACGTTGCACACGGCACAGAATAGTTGTTGAAGTCAGGGGCCATCTTTTAGGGGTTGGTTCTTATTTTCTACAATGTGATTCGCAGAGATCAGGCTTGGCAGTGGGAACTTTACTTTCTTCTCACCGACCCATAATATTTCTTTTTCTTTTTCTTTTCACTTGTCCATGTCCCTGTATTCCAAGACAGACATTGTACTAAGAGAATATGGTGGTATTTGGTGTGTGGAGTGCATGTGTGTGTCCATTTGAGGACAGAGAGGGACGCTGGTGTCCAGCTTTATTGTTCTGTATGTTAATCTCCTGAGACAAGGTCTCTCACTGAGTCTAGAGCTAAGCTGTTGAGCAGCAAACTCCAATAATCCACAAAGAAAGCGTTATAAGGTCAAATTTAACTTAGAAATCACTCCAAGAGACAGAACAAGGGATTGGAATTAGCTCTCAAATCTAAAGTTACTACAGTCAGCCTCATCTTGACCACAGCAGGTAGTGCTTAAATACTTTCATGTGAGAGGGCATTGTGTCCACGTGTATCACAAATAAGGAAAAGGTGCACTGATAAGACCGCCATATTGGTTGTGTGGTGGTGGCCAGCCTGATACAGAGCCTAGAAGGTGAGTAGGATTGCCAAAGACAGGATGCAGCCCCTGGGGCCAGGAGCTAAACCCACAGTGCGGAGGAGTGATCTGGAAGAGCTTGACACATCTTGGCAAGAGATGATGTGTGGCCCCCCCCCCCCAGAGTTATCTTTATTTTATGCATATGGGTAGTTTGCCTGCTTGCATGTCTGTACACCACATGCATGTGGAAGCCAAAAGAGGGCATCTGATCCCCTTGAACTAGAGGTGCAGCCAGTTTGGGGCTATTATATGGGTGCTGGAATCAAACCCAGGTTCTCTGGAGGAACAGCCAGTGCTCTTGACCATTGAACATCTCTCCAGCCCCTGCTGTTTGTCCTATTTTCCTGTGTTCTTCTTCTAGCATGCTCTTCTCAGCATCAACAGATAAAACGGTGGCCGTATGGGATAGTGAAACAGGAGAGAGGGTTAAAAGGCTGAAGGGACACACTTCCTTTGTGAACTCCTGTTATCCAGCCAGGCGAGGCCCCCAACTTGTCTGCACCGGCAGTGACGATGGTACAGTTAAGGTAGGTATTAACTCTTGTCTGTTGCGGTTTAAGTTTGCACAATAAAAACTCTATCTTGTCGTCCTACTAATATTCCAAAGCACACTTAAAATTTTCCCAATTGAAATAATACCCTACAGAATTGTATAGAATATATTGCTACGTGGAATCAGTGGGCTGTGTGGATTTGATCCATGGCTCAGCTATGAATTGTGTGGCTTTAAGCAGTTCATCACTTTCCTAATCTTTTTTGTTTCTTGGTTTTTTTGTTTGGTTTTGTTCTGGGTTTCTGTTTCTTTTCCAGATAGGACTTCTCTGTGTAGCCCTATCCTTTAACTCACTCTGTAGCCCAGGCTGGCCTCCTGAACCGCCACCACCATGACCTAGACAAAGACAATTAGAAGACAAACAGCTGCTTTTCCATCATCATTTCTTTGTTCTGTATGAATAACCAAAAGATTTCCTTCTCAACACTTTTTGTTGTTGTTGTTTTTTCTGAGATAGGGCTTCTCTGTGTTGTATCCTTGGCTGTCCTGGACTCGCTTTGTAGAGCAGGCTGGCCTTGAGTTCACAGCAATCCACCTGCCTCTGCCTCCTGAGTGCTGGGATTAAAGGTGTTTAAACAGGCTGCTCTGTGGCCCAGAGAACTTCAGACTCTTGGCCGAGCCCCTGCAGAAGCTGGGAATACAGGTGCACGTTGTTTACACACTTTAGCAAAAGAATCTGAGCCAAGCTGTGGCATGTGTCTTTAGTACCCGGTACTTGGGAGGCTGAGACAGCAGGGATCCTTGAGACCGGGAGTCTGGGGCCCTGTGCAGCAGCAAGACCTTCTCTTTAGAGAAACAGAAAGAGAGAGACCTAAAATGGCTCATTCCCCCAGCCCTCCATTGTGTGAGAAACAGTGGCCCTCACTTCAGGAGCATCTTGTTTCATAAACAAAGCACTGGAGACAGTAGTGAGATCAAGACAATGAATGACACAACCTTGCAAAGTCAAGCAGTGGCCTAGAATGGCAGGTTTATAAACTGAGCTGAGGGGTAGAGAGATGGCTCAGTGGTTAAAAGCACTGGCTCCAACTTTTAATCCCAGCACTAGGGGAGGCAGGGGGAGGTGGACCACTGTGGCTGGGAGGCCAGCCTGGTCTACATAGTGAATCCAGGACAGCCAAGGCTACATAGAGAAACCCGGTTTCAAAAAGCAAAAAAGAACACTGGCTTCTCTTCCAGAAGTCCTGATTTCAATTCTCAGCAACCACATGGTGGTTCACAACTGTCTATAATGAGATCTGATGCCCTCTTGAAGATAGAGCATTCATAAACATAAAATTAATTAATTAAAAAAAAAAACTGAACTGAGCCGGGTGTGGTGGACGCCTTTTAATCCCAGCACTTCCGAGGCAAAGGTGGACAGATCGCTGTGAGTTCGAGGCCAGCCTGGTCTACAAAGTGAGTCCAGGACAGCTGAGGCTATTACACAGAGAAACCCTGTCTTAAAAAAACCAAAAAAAGGACTGGAGAGATGGCTCAGTGGTTAAGAGCATTGACTGCTCTTCCAGAGGTCCTGAGTTCAATTCCCAGCAACCACATGGTGGCTCACAACCATCTATAATGTGTTCTGATCATACTGTATATAAATAAATCTTTAAAAAAAAAAAAAAACAAAAACAAAAAAAGAAAAAACAAAACACAAGGGGGCTGCAGAGATGGCTCAGAGGCTAAGAGCACTGACTACTCTTCCAGAGGTCCTGAGTTCAATTCCTAGCAATCACATGGTGGCTCACAACCATTGATAATGTGATCTGGTGCCCTCTTCTGGCCTGCAGGTGTACATGCAGGCAGAGCACTGTATAAATAATAAATAAATCAATAAATCTTTATGCCAGGCATGGTGGTGCATGCCTTTAATCTCAGCACTTGGGAGGCAGAGGCAAGCGGATTGCTGTGGGTTTGAGGCCAGCCTGGTCTACAAAGTGAGTCCAGGACAGCCAAGGCTACACAGAGAGACCCTGTCTCGAAAAATACAAAAACAAAAAAGAAAAAAAAAAAACTGAGTTGAACATCAAACTGTCCTCTTTACATTTTACATACTAGTTTTGTTTTGTTTTTTAAGATTTATTTTTAGGGCTGGAGAGATGGCTCAGCAGTTAAGAACACTAGCTGCTCTTCCAGCGGTCCTGAGTTCAGTTCCCAGCAACCATATGGTGGCTCATGACCATCTAAATTGAGTTCTGGTGTGTAGACATATATGCAGGCAGAACATTGTGTATATAATAAATAATAAGTATTTTTTTTTAAGAGATTTTTGGGGGGCTGGAGAGATGGCTCAGAGGTTAAGAGCACTAACTGCTCTTCCAAAGGTCCTGAGTTCAATTCCCAGCAACCACATAGTGGCTCACAACAATCTATAATCAGATTTGGTGCCCTCTTCTGGTTTGCAGGCAGAATACTGTATACATAATAAATAAATAAATTTTTTTTTTTAAGATTTTATTGTTGCCGGGCGTGGTGGCGCACGCCTTTAATCCCAGCACTCGGGAGGCAGAGGCAGGCGGATCGCTGTGAGTTCAAGGCCAGCCTGGTCTACAAAGTGAGTCCAGGATGGCCAAGGCTACACAGAGAAACCCTGTCTCGAAAAATCAAAAAAAAAAAAAAAAAAAAAAAAAAAAAAGATTTTATTGTATGTTTGTAGGTTGTGTTGTCTACATGTCTGTCTGTGCACCACTTTTGTGCCTGGTGCCTGTGGAGGCCAGAAGAGGGAGCCAGATTCTCTGGAACTGGCTGGGAAATGTAGTTGGGTCCTCTACAGAGCAGCCAGTGCTTTTAATCCCTGAGCCATCTCTCCAGCCCAGATTCTGGTTATTTTAAAGTTTAGTAGGCATGTGGCCTTGTAGGCAAGCTTGGCTATTTAGTAATTTGCTGCTCTCAAATTCCTAGTTTGGGTGGGAGGGAGGTAGCTTGGTGGACTTTGTTCCAGGTCAGGAATAGCTGAACTGCCAAGCATTAGCAAGGCCTGGCGTTTCCCATCCATTGGAAGCTGAATGAGGCATGTGCTGTGCTTGCTCCTGAGAATGATGTTACTGATGGTGCCTGTTTTCTGCTTCAGCTTTGGGACATCCGGAAGAAAGCAGCTATCCAGACATTTCAGAACACATACCAGGTGTTAGCTGTAACCTTCAATGACACAAGTGATCAGATTATCTCTGGTGGAATAGACAATGATATCAAGGTATGTTTGCTTATATCATATTTGCTGTTCAGAATGATGAGATTGTAGGAGGTTGATACTTAATGCCAACCAAAAAGAACGTAGCATGGTGGCGCACACCTTTAATTCCAGCACTCGGGAGGCAGAGGCAGGTGGATCTCTGTGAGTTTGAGGCCAGCCTGGTCTACAAAGTGAGTCCAGGACAGCCAGGGCTACACGGAGAAACCCTGCCTCAAAAAACCAAAAAAAAATAAAAATAAAAAAAGAACATTTCTTTTTGTCCTGTTCTAAGTACTTCCTCAGTCAAAGGTTACATTTAAATGTATAAATGTTCATATAAATGCTACCAAGAGTCGCGTGGTCAATATGACGTGTGAGGGGAACTGTGAAAAATACAGAGTATTGTAATCCCAACACTCGGAGGCAGAGGCAAGTGGATCTCTGAGTTCAAAGCCAACCTGGTCTTACTACAGAGTGAGTTCGGGACAGTTGGAGCTACATAGATACTATCTTGAAAAAAGAATACAGAGTGTTTTCGTTCCCAGCTAGACGTTGGTCTGTTCGTCCTGTTACACTCATTTCTGTGTGTGGAAGGTGGAGAACAATTAGCAGGAAGTTCTCTTCTGTCACCAGGGTCCTAGGAGTTGACCTCAAGCTGTCAGCTTGGCAGCAGGTGGCACTACCTGCTGAGCCATCACAGCCCACAAAAGACACTGCAAATCACTCAGCTCTCTGGTCTAATGAGACAGTGACTGGTCTGTGACTGTCCTTGTCCCTCCATGCGGTTCTTCCTGACACTATGGAAAGGACATTTCTATACTTGCCCAAGAAGAGACAATTTAAAGATGTTGGAGAAGGGCCATGGAGCGTCCAGCACTTGGATTCTACCTCCAGTCCCGGCATTTTCTAGTTTTGTGATTGCTGTGTGGTCTTCAGCTCTTTTATGCTCCAGTTTCCTCACACGAACAGCTAAGAGGGTGATGACCCAGTGTCTGTCTCTCAGGGTTGTGAGGTTCAGTGTAGTCCAAGATGTAGCAAATGCCAGTTGACTAGCAGTTCTGGAGCTACACTTGATGCCTCTACATCTCTACTTGGTGTCTTTGAGGTGTTCAGAGACTTTATCTTTCCATCTGCTATGTGTTAGTTAGGTCATACTCAAGGTCCTGTTGTGGCCCTGCTTAGAAGCTATTACTTCCCTTTCCCTCTCTCCTTTGCTTTTACTAGATGAACTGTCCTTACTTTTGTCTAACAGTGGTCCTATAAATGGGGAAAGGGCTTCAACCTTTTTTTCTTTGTCATGCCATCAGCCTCCTGATTTCCTTCGTTCACATGCACACGCTTGCAGGCGCACACGCTTGCAGGCGCACACGCCTTGTGTAGCCCTAGCGGTTGGCCTGAGTCAAGCTCTCTGTATAGCTAAGGGTGATCTTCCTGCCCCTCCTATTAGAGACTTAGCCATAACGGAATGGTGAGGGAAAAAATACAGGTGGCTGGAGATGCAGTTCAGAGGGTAGAATGGAGCCCTGAACTTGATTTCCAGGGTGGTGAGGCATGCTTGTAATCCCAGAATTTGGGAGGTGGGCACAAAATCAGAGGTCCTCCTAAACCTCTTGCTGTCATCCTGTGGGTTGTCCTTCACAACCATAGAACATTGATTGTGATGATGATGATGATGATGATGGTGACGATAACATTGTCTCCAGTCCATGAAGTGTAGACAGACAGACAGAACCCAGAGTTTTATTCACAGTCATCCTCATATTTATAAAACGCCCCTGAAGAGCTTTCTGTACTATTTTAATTTCTTCCTTCCCTTTGATTCTTCAGTCCCTTGTCCCCTGGTTATCTCTGATGGCCTACCTCTGCTACTGTGCGTCCATAGCCGCAGTTCTTTGCAGGGTTACCTGTGATGGTTAGTATTGGGCCATGACAGGAGGATGCTTGTGAGGGAGGGAGTGTCTTAATTAGTGTGGTTGAGGTATTGAGATCACACTAAATGTGGAGGTTCGGTTCCTTGCATAAAAAGAAGAAAGCTAGCTGAGCACAAGTATTCATTGTTTTCTGCTTCCTAATGCAGGCACAGTGTGCCCAGCTGCCTTGTGTTCCTCATACCCTAACTGGCAACCTGAGTGCAACCCCTGGAAGCCATGTGGTGAGAGGAGAGAGCAGATGCCTGTAGTTGTCCTCTCACCTCTGCATACGCACACCACTTAAGAGTCGTGCATGTGCACTGCCTCTTTAAATAAACAACTAAATGTGAACAAAGTAAATATGCTACTTTGGTATATACTTATAAAAATGTTGAGCCAGGTGTAGTGGCGCACGCTTTTAATCCCAGCACTCGGGAAGCAGAGGCAGATGGATCGCTGTGAGTTCGAGGCCAGCGTGGTCTACAAAGCGAGTCTAGGACAGCCAGGGCTACACAGAGAGACCCTGTCTTGAAAAACCTAAAATCCATCCCCCAAAAAATGTTAATGCTGGGGGCTAGAGAGATGGCTCAGAGGTTAAGAGCACTGTCTTCCAAAGGTCATAACTTCAATTCCTAGCAACCACATGGTGGCTCACAACCTCTATAATAAGATCTGGTGCCCTCTTTAAGTGAGCAGGAGTACATGCAGGCAAAAACACTGTATACATATTAAATAATTTTTTTTAATGTTAATGCTCACATGGATTTCCTATGACTATCAAAAGTGAACTGGTATGGTGGTTCACATCTCTAATCTCTATAAACCCAGCATAAGAGGGCTGGGGCAGGAGGATCACAAGCTTGAGAATACCCTGGGCAACATAATGAGAACTTATCTTAAAAACAAAACAAAAAACTGGTAAATAAATAGTCAGAGTTGGGCTAGAAAGATGGCTCAGTGGTTAAGAGTACTGGCTGCTCTTCCAAAAGACCCAGGTCAGTACCCAGCACCTACATGCCAGCTCTCTACTGTCTTTAACTCCAGTTCTGGGGGCTCCTACATCCTCACTGAGGTGTACATGTAGGCAAAACACGAATGCACATAAAATAAGAATAAACTGTAAATAATCAGAGTGTAGGGCAGTTTCCATCCCCAAAATGTCTCCAGTGTCGCTCTTTGTGCCAGTTCCCACCGCTAATGTTTATCAACCATTGGTAACAACCATTGTTCTGTAGTTCCTTATGAAGCAGATGGTGTGTAGCTTTGGGAGAGCAAGGTTCTTCCTAGTAAGCTATGAGGATTTGCTTCTCCTGTCTTCACCACGGGAATAGACAGACAGAAGAACAGCCTTGTGTTAATGCCGTCATCTTACTACAAGAGCATGGGTGCTGCTGCTGCCCTCTGTGAGCCATGGTGCAGGGAGTCCAGGGGCCCACCTTGTCCTGTGTTGGAGCTTTCTGCGCCTTCTCAGAGGGCGGTGGCTCACACCTTCCCTCAGGGCAGGTTCTCTGCAGAGAGTAAGTCCTAGCCACTGAATGTTGGTATAAACCAGTTTGGCTTTGAAATTTGAACTTATCTCAAATATGAGGATTATATAAATAGAGTCCCATGAATGCTGCAGTTAAATTTAGCTCTGTATTCTAAAATATCCTTCCTGTGTTTTTGGAAAGTGTCCCGATTCACATAGCCATGCAGTCTTCATCTTTCTAAGCTAAGTCTTTTGGTTTTGAGATAGTAGGTCTGGCCTTGAATTCACTGATAGTCGCTGCCTGCTTCCTGATGCTGAAATTAAAGGCGTGCACCACCACACCCAGCTTGTTTTGCTTTATTTGGGAGGCAGGTTCTCAAACGTGCCATCCTCCTATCTTCACCTTCTAGATGCTCACATTGTAGGCATATATTTAAACATTCAAGGTGGGTTTTTATAAGGGGTGTGTGTGTGTGTGTGTGTGTGTGTGTGTGTGTGTGTGTGCATATCAGCATATGTTTATGAGTGTGTATGAGTACACATCCCTTAGGAGGCAGGAGAGGGTATCTCATTCCTTAGAGCTAAGTTAACATGTAGCTGTGTTAACATGTTGTGTGTCCTGGAAAATGACCAAGGGTGCTATTCATTGGATACTCTGGAGCAACAAGTGCTCTTAACCACTGAGCCAATAAACCAAGAATTTTTTATTTATTACATATATAGTGTTCTGCCTGCATGTATACCTGTACACCAGAGGAGGGCACCACATCTCATTATAGATGGTTATGAGCTACCATGTGGTTGCTGGGAACTGAACTCAGGACCTTTGGAAGAGCAGACAGTGCTCTTAACCTCTGAGCCATCTCTCCAGCCCCCCAGATTTTCACTTCGGTACATGGGTTCATTAATTCCTTTTTGAAGAAAAGAAAGTGCCTTGCTTTAGGAGATGTCAAACATCCTTTTTTAAGTCAGAGAATGCCAGGCCTCCAGCTTTGTCCTATTATTATTATTATTATTATTATTATTATTATTATTATTATTATTATTATTATATTTTATGTGCAGCGGTGTGAAAGTGTCAGATCACCTGGAACTGGAGCTAAAGACAGTTGTGAGCTGCCATGTGGGTACTGGGAATTGAAGAGTCCTTTGGAAGAGGAGACAGTGCTATTAACCACTGAGACATCTCTTCAGCCCCCCAGACATCTTATTTATTCAGAAAAATTACATGGCAGCATTGAATGGAGTCTTTCATAATACCAATGACCTTCACAAAATTGCTAATCTTTTTCCAAGTGACATCCAGGTTATTTCCATTGCTGTTAATGTTTCTTTTTACATATTTGCTTAATCGCCTATTATATAAATATTTTTTTATATTTTGCCTCTAGAGTTATTCTTAGGAACTGCTCAGTAATATTTAGAGCCTGCCATGTACCAGGCATATGCAAAGTATTCTTATTTATAATCTTTCAGAATGGAAGAGCACTTGCCTACTGAGCCTGAAGCCCTGGGTTCAATCTCTAGCCCCACAAAAAATACAAAAGAGAGACAGACAAGAGACATGTAGACATTGTTGAGGCTGGAGATGTAATTCACTGGTGACTCACAAAGCCCTGGACTTGAGCCTCGGTGATGAAAAACAGCAAAGGACAGAACGCCTACATATCCTGTGTCTGTCTTCAAGAAGCGGCTCTAATGGGTTCTTTGCATAAATATGCTTTCCATTCTCTCTTTTTTTTAACGTATGTATGCACGTATATGTATGTGTGTATTTCTTCTATATATGTGTTGTGTGTGATATAAGATTTTTAAAAAACCTTACCGAGTGTTCTTTTATTTTTTGCTTTTTCAAGGCAGGGTTTCTCTGTGTAGCCTTGGCTGCCCTAGACTCCCTTTGTAGATCAGGCTGGCCTCGAACTCACAGAGATCCTCCTGCCTCTGCCTCCCAAGTACTGGGATTAAAGGTGTGCGCCACCACACCTGGCTCCTTACATAGTGTTTTTTAATTTTATGTTTACTTTATATAATGTTGGACTTTGTTTTCATTTTGTTTTGTGTTCAGTCAGTTTCTCTGTGTGTCCCTGATTGTCCTGGAGCTTGCAGTAGTCCTGCCTCTGCCTCTTAAATGACATTCCTAAATCCACCACTGGGCCTACCTTGTGTTCTTTTATTTATATGTTTTTATTTATTTTATTTTATTATTATTATTATTATTATTATTATTATTATTATTATTATTATTATCTTTTTGTTTGTTTGTTTTTTGTTTTGAAACCCTCGCCTCAAATGCACTTTATAGCTAAGAGTATCTTTGACTCCTGATCCTCCTGCCTCAGGTGGATGTGGTGCCACACACATGTAATCCTAGTGCTCAGGGAGGCAGAGGCAGACAGATTGCTGTGAGTTCTGGTCTACAAATAAGTCCAGGATAGCCAGGGCTATCCTGACAAAAAAAAAAACCTTTCCACCAAGTGCTGGAATTCAGCACTTGGGTTTTGGGTTTTGTTGTTTTTTGTTTGTTTTTTGGGTTTTGTTTTGGGTGATTGTTTTTGGTTTTTTAGATGGGTCTCATAACCAAGTAATCCAGAACTCTGTGTTGTTCAAGCTGGCCTCAAATTTAAAATCCTTGTTTATCTGTCTCCTGATTGCTACAATTAGACATATACCACTAAGCCTGGCATCTGATTTTTTTTTTCTCATTTTTTTACAGTTTTAAATATTGTTTCTTTTAGGTTTTTTGAGAAAGAATTTCTCTGTGTAGCTCTTACTGTCCTGGAACTCACTCTGTAGACAAGGTATATATGTATGTGTGTGTATGTATGTATACATATATGTGTGTGCATATATGCGCGTGCGTGCGTGCGTGTGTGTGTGTGTGTGTGTGTGTGTGTGTGTGTGTGTGCGCGTACCACATATGTGCCAAGTGCTGGAGAACTTCCAAAGAGGGCACTGGATCTTCCTGGAATGAGAGTTACAGATGGATGTGAACCACCATATGGGTGCTGGAAACCAAACCCAGATCCAGCCTGTTTGTTGTTGTGTTGTGGTTTGTGTGTGTGTGTGTGTGTGTGTGTGTGTGTGTGTGTGTTTGGTTTTTCAAGACAGGGTTTCTCTGTGTAGCCTTGGCCATCCTGGACTCACTTTGTAGACCAGGCTGGCCTCGAACTCACAGCGATCCGCCTGCCTCTGCCTCCTGAGTGCTGGGATTAAAGGCGTGCACCACCATGCCTGGCTTGTTGTGTTTTTAAGGCAAGGTCTCTCTATGTAGCACTGTTTGTCCTGGTACTGACTATTGTAGACTAGGCTGGCCTTGAACTCACAGAGATATGCCTGTCTCTGCCACCCAAATAGTGGGATTAAAGTCATGAGCCATCATGTCCTAAGCTTCTCTGCTATTCTTTTGTTTTCTGGAACAATGTCTGCATAGTCCTGGTGGTTCTAGAACTCACTATGTAGACCAGGCTGGCCTCACAACCACAGAGATCCTCCTGCCTCTGCCTTCTGAGTGCAGGGATTAAAGGTGTGCACCAGCACACCTGGCCTTTCTTTGTAATTTTTCCATTTGAAAATTAGTTTTGTGTTTTTCCAGGTTTGGGACCTGCGTCAAAACAAGTTAACCTACACCATGAGAGGCCATGCAGACTCTGTAACTGGCTTGAGTTTAAGTTCTGAAGGATCTTATCTCTTGTCCAATGCAATGGACAACACAGGTAACCTTGGAGAACAACACTGTTCTGGGGCTGGTGTCTGTTGACTGTAAAAACAGGCAGAGCACTTAGTATGATGTCCTGGGGGAGGTGGTGGTGTGACTCAGCTAGTTAAGCTACCTGTCATCAGATGTGACTACTTGCATTAGATCTAGGGGCTCCCGTGATAGAAGGAGAAAGTCGGCTCCACAGACTGTCCTCTGACCTTCATATACATTCCGTGGCATGTGTGCGTCCTCACTCACTCGTGTTTTTTCTCTCTCTCACACGTGCACACACTAAATAAGTACATTTTTAAAATTTTTTTTTTTCAATTTTATTTTATATGCATTGGTGTTTTGCCTATGTGTATGTGAGGGTGGACTTTCAGACAGTTAGGAGCTGCCATATGGTGCTGGGAATTGATCCCGGGTCCTTTGGAAGAGCAGTCAGTGCTCTTAACTGCTGAGCCATCTCTCTAGCCCCTAAAAATATTTTCTCAGAGGTCTGGGGAGTTAGCAGTGGTAGACTACTTGCCTCAAACACATGCAGCCCTGTGCTCTCTCTCTCTCTCCAGCCACATAGAAGAACTGGAGGGAAATGTGCATCAGAGGAAATGAAGTGCAAGGGGTAAAGGGTGCTAGACCATTTGCATGAGGTGATCTAGACTCCAGGACTGTAGTCCTAAGTCTCTTGTATAATCTGAGCTGTTGTGCCCACAGTGTTCCTCTGTGACTCAGGCATTCCTACATAGGTAAAGTCGTAGAGGGCTACATTTTACCTTTCATCTCTGCAATGCTGTGGATCCAAACAGGATACAAGAGACTGCCTCATTAGCTGAATGAGATGCTTGGCCGTTTGTGGTCCATTTGAGGCGTTTTTCTGGCTCTTTTCTGTGCTCTTTTCTGGCAGCTGTCTTCCCTCCCAGTAGCACTGTTATGGGAGTCCTCAGGAAAACATCTCAGCATTCTGGACTTACAAGCCCATTCTCTGACCCTTTCTCTTTGCTTGTTTTTGAGTTACAGAGTGGGAGGGTGGGTTTACTTTAGTAAAATGGGCAGTAATGAGTTTGGAATGTCCTTGGTGTACCAACTCATAAGCTTGTGGGAACTAAAACACAACTTGCTGACATTTTGTAACAAAATTGGTGCTTAACATGCCACAGATGCTCAGCAAATGTTTCCTGGATACCTATGCATCTTTCTTCCTGCTTGTATTCTCATATAGTAGCAGACTGTGATGTGTAGCTGACCTTGATTATAATGGCTCTAACTGCTGCTTACAGTGGCTGATTATATGTGTGTCCTAAGCTCAGAGGATTTACCATTGGCCAGCCTAGCATTCTGAAAGTAAGGAACACGAAGTTTCCGTATTTGTTATGGTTATCCTTGAAATAGGCTTTTTTTTTTTTTTTTTTAAAGTTCAAAGTTAACCTCAGCTACATAGTCAGCGTTGCCCTGAGCTACATGAGACTGTATAAAAACAAAAACAAAAACAAAAAAAACCTGGTGCTTTCTTTGTTTTTTTTTTTAATTTTGCAGAGCAGGAAGCCAAGCCAGTCTCGCTTTACCTGACATTACTCATATTTTTACATACATAACAGAGTGAGATTCAGAGTTCATGTCTTCTGAGGCAAGAATGTACGTAGAACACTCACTTGGTGTGTGTGAGGCCCTGGATTAAATCCCATCAACTGGGATGTGTGCTGAAGATGGGGACACATGTGTCCTAATTCTCATTGTGGTGGTTTCTTGCTTTGTTCAAGTTTAGACTGTTTAGACTGTCAAAGTGCCCATCAAAAGGAAAGGGTACGTTGGGTTTTACGGATGTGTGATCACAGCAGTCAGTGGCATTTAGATTGTTATGTGGAGGCTGGGGAGATAGCTGAGTAGATACCTTGCCTGCTGTTCAAACATGAGATGAGTTCAATTCCCGGCACCTGTGTAAATCCCAGACATCTGTAACCCCAGCCCTGGCCTACAAGGAGGCCCCTAGAGGTCACTGGCCAGCCAGTCTAGCAAATTGGTGAGTTTAAGGTTCAGTGGACCCTGTTTCAAAAAATAAAAGTAGAAGCTTAGAATGGTGGTTCACACCTTAAATTTCTGCTCTTGGGAAGTAGAGGCAGGGGAAGATCTGTGAGTTCAAGGCTAGCCTGATTGATCTACATACAACAATGAGTTTTAACCTTCCTAATGCTGCAACCCTTTAATATAGGGTTGTGGTGAGCCCCAGTCATAGAATTACTTTCATTGCTACATCATCGCTGTAATTTGGTACTGTTATGAGTTGTATATAAATATTCTTGGAGATAGAGGTTCGTCAAGGGGGTCAAGACCCACAGGTTAGGAACCTCTGACAGAGAGTTCTGGGCCAGGAAGGGCTACAATATGCGACCCTGGAGGGAGGAAGGGAGGGAGCGCGCACAACTGAGAAAGAAGAAAGCCTCTGATATCTACACACACGAATGTACACTCAAGCATGCACTCACATTATATACCTAAAAATATTTTTAAATTTTTATTTAATATATATGAATGTTTGTCTACATGTATGTATGTGTTCTGTGTACATGCCTGGTGCCCTCAGAGGTCAGAAGGGGCCATTGGATCTCCTGGAACTGGAATTACAGGTGGAAAGTTGCTGGGAGCTGGACCCAGGTCTTCTCTGCAAGAGCAACAAGTGCTCTTGACCACTGAACCATCGCTTCAGCCTCCAAGATTTTTTATTTGTTTTGTTTGTTTTGTTTTTCGAGACAGAGTTTCCATGTATAGCCTTAGCTGTCCTGGACTCGCTTTGTACACCAGGCTGGTCTCGAACTCACAGAGATCCACTTGCCTCTGCCTCCCGAGTGCTGAGGTTAAAGGCATCTCCACCATGCCCGGCTCAAAAATTTTTTTTTAATTAAAAAAAAACTGTTGGGGCTGGAGAGATGGCTCAGAGGTTAAGAGCACTGGCTGTTCTTCCAAAGGTCCTGAGTTCAATTCCCAGCAACCACATGGTGGCTCACAACCATATATACTGAGATCTAGTACCCTCTTCTGGCATGCAGGCACATATAATAAATAAATAAATCATTAGAAAAAAAAAACTGTCATATTGAAGTGTTGCTGGATATGACTCTAAATTGACAGAGAAATCATTTGGAAAATGTTTTTTTATTTTGGATGATGTGCATGTGAGTGTGTGCGTGTGTCAGGCTGACAGAGAGATCTAACTCTATTCTGTTGGAAATCCCCAACTGTTTTTCATCTCTCCTTCCTACTTCCCTTAGCTCCCCTGCTCTGTGCCCTTACTTAATGACAAGGACGGCCGCACTGGCCCCAGCTGTAGTGTAGTTTATTCTCACTAGAAGAGTGAAAAGGCTTTGGCAGTTGGCATCAAGTCGTGTTGGAGACAAGATTTTTTTACTGCATGCTGCTGACTCCTAGTTGTGTGTGTTGCTTGACTGGTTTGGATTTGCTTTGTAGTGCGCGTCTGGGATGTCCGGCCATTTGCTCCCAAAGAGAGATGTGTGAAGATATTTCAAGGAAATGTGCACAACTTTGAAAAGGTGAGTGGTTCCTTCCGAGGGAGTTGGTTTTGCTGTGCATTTGATCTGAAGAAACAATTAACGTGATGCTAAGGACAGAGAGTTGTTGACCCACTAACACTAAGAATGAGTGAAGTCTGGTAACCTTCCCTCATCAGAGCAGCCTCTGTCCTGCCTCAGCCCCCATGTGCTTAGGTTACAGGAATGTGCCCACATGCTGGTCTCACAGCTCTTCTTGCAGAAGGAAAACTAGTACAGCCTATTGGACATGTCAGTCACATGGGTCCCATCCTCACTCAAAGGACTGCTGACTTCAGTACAGGGCATTCCTGGCCTTTTATTTATTCCTTGGGAATCTCAACCTTGTAAGTCCCTGTCTGTGGCCCAGGCACCCATTGCTGCTACCCAGATACCAGTTGATGGGACCCTGGATTCACAGCCATTCCCTTTGTATCATGTTGGCCCAAAGCCAGCAGAATTTTCTCTAACCCTCAGGTGTCCAGATCAGCTCCTTTTCTGTCATAGTTTGGTAAAAGAGGTCACTGGTTTCCTCCTGTGTGTTTACTGAGGTTGCTTTACCTTATAAATAAGTCTTACTTCTTTTTATTTATTTTCCTTACTTAGTTTTTTTTTTTCAAGACAGGGTTTCTCTATGTTGCCCTGGCTGTCCTGGACTCTATTTGTAGACTAAGCTGGCCTTGAACTCACAGCAATCCTCCTGCCTCTGCCTCCCAAGTGTTGGGATCAAAGGCATGTGCCACCACGCCCAGCAATAAGTCTTATTTCTGTTGTGTTTGTTTTGTTTTGTTTCCTTCAGGATAAACAGCTTAAGTATTTTAATGAGGATCAAGATAAATGGAGTTAGGGCTAGAGGCTAAGAGCACTGTCTGCTCTTCCAGAGGTCCTGAGTTCAATTCCCAGTAACCACATGGCTCACAACCATCTATAATAAGATCTGGTGCCCTCTTCTGGTGGGTGGGTATACATGCAGACAGTACATTGTATACATAATAAATAAATAAGTAAATAAAATTTAAAGATAAATAGAGCTAAGGGAACCTTCATTTAAAGCAGAACAAATTTTTGTTGCCTGGTCTGTTCTTTTTTTTCTCTCCCACCCCCTCCCCCGCCTGCCTCTCCCTCTCTCTCTCTCTTTTCCAAAACAGGGTTTTCCTGCATAGCCTTGGCTGTCCTGGACTCGCTTTGTAGACCACCCCTGGCCACCACCCCCAGCTGCCAGGTCTGTTCTTAATAACTGGAGATTTAGGATTTCTGCATCTGGTTTTCATGTAGTATAAGATTACAAAGCAGTCTGGACAATGTCTCAGCAGTTAATAGCTCTGGTTGCTCTTACAAAAGACCAGGCTCTGGTTCCTGGCAACCACAGGGCACCTGACAGTTGTCTAACTCCAGAACCAGGGAATGTGATGCCCTCTTCTGGTTTCCTCAGTCACCAGGCACACATCATGTGCCCAAACATGCTTGAGACAAAACACCTAAAGCAGTACACTTAGAATATTAAAATAAGCTGGACAGTGGTGCTGAACGCCTTCATCCCAGCACTCAGGAGGCAGAGGCAGGCGGGTCTCTGAGTTTGAGGCCAGCCTGGTCAACAGAGTGAGTTCCAGGACAGCCGGGGCATTAAACAGAGAAAACCTGTCTCAAAAAAACAAAATAAATAATTGAAAAATTAGATAAATAAACATTTAAAGAAAGACAAGTAAAGTTACAAAGCATGCTGTTTTGAGCAGGAAGATGATAGCTGATGGTCATTCTGGGAGCTACTCAAAGTCTAGTAGGAAATGTAATGTCAGTCTGCTCCTAGCACAGCAATAGGAGTTTGCCACATTAACTGAACAGGGGGTTCCTGTTATTACAGAACCTCCTGAGATGTTCTTGGTCACCTGATGGAAGCAAGATAGCAGCTGGCTCAGCGGACAGGTAACGTTTCTGGGAATAAGGTAGAGAATGACATGTCTCCCTCTCTGCTCTCCAGACTGTATCTTCCCAGTAACTGTTCTGCTATTATCTGTGAATTTTACCTGCATCTGTCGGTCTGTCTGTGTGTCTCTCTCTCTGTCTCTTTAACAAAATATATTGCTTTTCACATCATACATCTAACTTTTATTAGTATTTCCCCATCTTATGTCTAGACAAACATTGGTACACCCGTGAATTACTCTGAGCAGTTGGGTTGTCTTGATATTCTCGTTAAACCCAGTGTACTGCTAGTTGGTCCTTGAATTGTGAGTATTTGCTAACTATTCCAAGAATGAATTCAATTGTCAGAGATGACAATCAAATTCCACTCTTGTGGGCCTGGAGAGATGGCTCAGTGAATAAGAGCGCCGCCTGCTCTTCCAAAGATCCTGAGTTCAATTCCCAGGAACCACATGGTGGCTTACAACCATTTATAATGTGATCTGATGCCCTCTTCTGGCATGCGGGGTACATGCAGATAGAGCACTGCATACATAATAATAAATAAAATCTTTTAAAAAAAAATTCCACCCTTGTATCATCCCAACATCTGGTCATAGAAGCTAGTAAGATGATTCCAAGCCGTGAGAAGTGCCAGTGTTGCTGAGTGAAGTAGGCTGGGTGTCTTCTATCTCTGCCAAGCCATAGACCACGGCTTTCTTAGGTGTGAGCTCAGATTGGTTCAGTGCCTTATGTTGTGAATGAGACACAGGAGTGAGTTCTCCTATCAGATACTGTCGGGTTTGGTGTCAGGTAGTGTGTACTTGAGGGGAAATCAGATGGAGTAGGGATTCTGAGTGCGCAGGTCAGAGGACCCCTGAGGTTCAGTGGTAGAGGCCTGGAGGTGGGGCTCTTCCCTAGCTCCTAGCTTTCAGCACATCTCAGGGTTCCCTTTGCAGACATGCTTGGAAACTTTGTCTTTTTTGTTTTTTCAAGACAAGGCTCTGGCTGTCCTGGAACTCACTCTATAGACCAGGCTGGCCTCAAACTCAGAGTGATCCTCCTGCCTCTGCCTCCCTGAGTACTGGGATTAAAGGCGTGCACCACCACACCCTGCTTTTTGTCTTTTTTTTTTTAATGTGTCTTAGGCATGAAACAGCTTTGGCCACCAAGCCAGACATAAAGCTAGGATGAGCAAGGGACTGCCATCTGTGCTGCCTCTGACTTATATATAAGAATAACAGCATTGCCGGGCGTGGTGGCGCACGCCTTTAATCCCAGCACTTGGGAGGCAGAGGCAGGCGGATCGCTGTGAGTTCGAGGCCAGCCTGGTCTACAAAGTGAGTCCAGGATGGCCAAGGCTACACAGAGAAACCCTGCCTCGAAAAACCAAAAAAAAAAAAAAAAAAAAAGAATAACAGCATTGATAAGATGTCTCTTTGCCCATTGGGAGGGGGTTAGTTTTTTGTTTTGTTTTGTTTTGTTTTGTTTTTTAGTTTCTCAATAATGGAAAATCTCTTAGATTCCTCAGGGTTGCTTTCTAAACCAGAGACTCAACCATCATTTTAGCCCTGTTTCCCCTAGGTATCCAATTTCCCCAAATACCCTTAATACTTCTCCAGTTTTCCTGGCATTAAACTTGGAAGGACTTAAACATTTTCAAGCATAATAGCGGGCCGTGGTGGTGCACACCTGTAATCTCAGCACTCAGGGAGGCAAAGGCAGGCAGATCGCTGTGAGTTCAAGCCCAGCCTGGTCTACAAAGAGACTCCAGGACAGCCAGGGCTACACAAAAGACAAAAAACAAACAGACAGACAGACAAAAACTTAAATAGACCAACAAGCCAGGCATGGTACCTGCCTATAACCCAGCACTCAGGAGGCTAAAACAAGAGACAGAGTTTCACTATGTAGTCTTGGTTGTCAAACTTGCTATGCAGACCAAGCTGGCCTTGAACTCAGAGGGTTCTGCCTGCCTCTCTCTTCCTCCCAAAATGCTAGGATTAAAAGTGTGCACCAGTGTGCCCAGCTCATACTTCCTGTTATAATGTCCTCTCATCCCCTCCCCCCCCCCATACCACTCCTTACAAGAGGATGCACGGCTTAGTCAGAAAGCAAGCCTGTCTCCTCTGCACAGGCCACCCTAACAGCTTAAAGTCAGCAAGCAGCTCTGTTACGTAAGCAGCCTGCTTCCTACCAAATGGTGACAACATGCCCAAGTGTGGAGAGGACAAGGAACCCCTCTAAATTTAGCATGTTATTGGCAGCTGTGGAGTGAGGCCTTGAAGTAAACCCTTGGAGATCTGGGTTTCTTCTGGCTTCTGTACTTGAGAGGTAATATCCAGCTCTTTGCAGCTTTGCAGCCGAGCCTGCATCTGGCAGATGTCCCCTTCCTACTCACAGATCACGGTCTTACGTGCACTTTAACCCTCCATAGCCCTGTTAAGGACACTGGCTGGCAGGGCCAAGAGGACTCAGGCGAGCCTGCTGACTTTGTAGGGGTCTGGCTTTATAACGCATATACTCATAATAACAACAGCAGCCTAGTCTATGTCCCAAGCACTTTACACATATTCTTACTTTTCTTAAAAAGCTATAAAAATCTTTTTTTCATTATTATTATAACAAAAGAACAGAGTTGTCTGGTTGGTTGCTCAGCCAGGGACCCACTGCCCTGGAGCTTGCCCCAGCTTTTCCGACTCTAGCACTGTTGGTCTCCACTCTGCCCTTGGTGGGGCTGGTGAGGGACAATGGTTTGTGCGTGGTGGAAGAGGGTACCACAGAGGGCATGAGCACCAGCTAAGAGGTAGAGGTAGCTGGGGCTCTGCCTCTTGTGTAGAACCATTTAGTTTGGGAAACAGGGTCTCATGTAGCCCAGGGTGGCTCAGATTCACTGTGTAGCTGGGTGTGGTGGTGCACGCCTTTAATCCCAGCACTCAGGAGGCAGAGGCAGAGGTGGATCTCTGAGTTCGAGGACAGCCTGGTCTACAAAGTGAGTCTAGGACAGCCAAGGCTACACAGAGAAACCCTGTCTCGAAAAACTTAAAAAAAAAAAAAAAAAAAAAAAACAATGTGTAGCCAAGGATGGCTTTGAAATCCTTATCTTTCAACCTGCTCCTGCCAAGTGCTAAGTTTATACCCAACTACTCCAGATCTTTTATCTGGTTGCTCTGGAGACTAAGAGCATAAGGATCTAATTAATCAACCTTTGTTTATTGTTTAGAGGGGTTAGAACATCTCACAGTTTATCCCAGGCTGGTCTCAAACCCACAATGCTCTTGGCGTACCCCATCCCAGTGCAGCTATGATCTCTGTACTTTCAGAATTTTCTAAATTCTGTAAATAACAAAATCACGGGCTGTATAAATTTTGTTGAGGTGGGGTTTTTGTTTGATTGATTGATTTTGTTTTGTTTGCTTTTGAGACTGGGCTTCTCTGTGTAGCCTAAGCTGTCCTGGACTCAATTTGTAGACCAGGCTGGCCTCAGCCTCAAACTCAAAGAGATCCACCTGCTTCTGCCTCCTGAGTGCTGGGATTACAGGTACACGCCATCATGCCTTCTCAGTTTTGTTGGTTTTAAGCCACCAGATACTCTCCTGATATAGTCCTAGTTTCTAAACCCCAGAGCATACTTCAGTAAACAAACACTCCCCTAGCCCTCTTCTAAGGAACCGCACTTGTTTGTTTTGGCACCTTGTAGGTTTGTGTACGTGTGGGACACCACAAGCAGAAGGATCCTTTATAAGCTGCCTGGTCATGCTGGCTCCATCAATGAAGTAGCTTTCCACCCGGACGAGCCCATCAGTAAGTCCACATCTGCCCTGACTGCTCCAAGCTCTCCCTGGGGTCTTAGGAGTCCGTTATGTGACTCCAGTGCTAACACTTGGGTTTTGAGGGTGTTTTGGTGTGGGATTTTTGGTTTTTCAGTGGTTTGTGGGGGGTGGGGCAATTGTCAACATAAAGCAGACACCAGTGCCATAGCAACCTAGGGGCTGCTTTTTCCGTGAACACTCAGATGAAGCTGCAAGTCCTTTTGGGTTTTTTTGTTTTGTTTTGTTTTGTTTTTGGTTTTTTGTTTGTTTGTTTTTGTTTTTTTGTTTTGTTTTGTTTTGATTTTTGCAACAGGGTTTCTCTATGTATCCCTGGCTGTCCTTGAACTCATTGGCCAGGCTGGCCTCCTCTCAGAGGTCCACCTGCCTCTGCCTCCAGAGTGCTGTGATTAAAGGCGTGCGCCACCACTGCCAGGCAAAACTGAAAGTCCTTTTCCTTCGGCTGGTGTCTTACTATGTTAACCTCTGTTTGGCTGGTGCTCACTACCTGTTCCATGCTGCTCTCACACTTGAAGTGATCCTCCTGCCTCAACCTCCCAAATACTGGACTCTTCAGGTGTGAACCCAGCACTCAGCACAGGAAGGGATCTCAGGAGAGTCAGTATGAGGCAGTTTATTGTGGAAAGTTTACTCTGGATCTAAGTGGGGCTTTAAGAATGAGCCTAAAGGGGCTGGAGAGATGGCTCAGAGGTTAAGAGCACTGCCTGCTCTTCCAGAGGTCCTGAGTTCAATTCCCAGCAACCACATGGTGGCTCACAACCATCTATAATGTGATCTAATGCCCTCTTCTGTCCTGCAGGTAGAGAACTGTATATTTATTAATAAATAAATCTTAAAAAAAAAAAAAAGAAAGAAAGAAAGAAAAGAAAAAAGAAAGAATGAGCCTAGAGTGGGCACATGCTTCTCAGGAAGGTTGCTGCCATCTACAGGTCAGTCTTGGAATTACTGTGGGGTTGCATCCAGTCCTCACCTGAGAAGAGCCTGCCTAGACTGAATCCTCTGGTCAGGTTTTCTCCATGCCTTGGTCTCTTGGAGTGACAGGGACTGTAGACAAGAATGACTTGTGAATATTTAGATTAAAATTATAATAAATTTGATTAGCTAGCTAAGCCAAGTAATGTGCCTTAAATTTAGAGAAAAAAAAATCTGGCCTGGGCGTGGTCGGCGCACTCCTTTAATCCCAGCACTCGGGAGGCAGAGGCAGGAGGATCAATATGAGTTAGAAGCCAGCCTGGTCTACAAAGTGAGTCCAGAACAGCCAAGGGTACAGAGAAACCCTGTTTCAAAAAACCATTTAAAAAAAAAAATCTGCTAGTGTTCCCTGGGGCTTTCTGTAAGAAACAGAGGCACACTGACGAGGTGGGATGGGCACTTGTAATCTCAGCTCTGGGTGGATCACTGGAGGTTTGAAGCTAACCCATCTACATAGCAAGTTCTAGATCAGCCTGGGCAGAATAAAGAAACTGTTTCAGGAACCTTGTCTGTGATGGCCCTAGGCCTAAATAGACATACACCCCCCTGTGGAGGTGGGGGGTCTGGGATGGACATAGACAAGGAAGATCTTTTTCTGGGTTTGACTTGCAAGAGCATCAGGATTTGAGTCTGGTTGTGTTTCCCTGGCACAGCAGTCCTCACAGATTCAAGGGGACTGGAATCGAAAGCCAGGCTGCAGTGTCCTGTGTGTGCTGTGTAGGAGGAGAAGCCAAGCTAAATCCAGTTGTTCTTTGTCACAACTGTCTCCTGGCACAGGACACTTGAGCCCCAAGTATCCCCAAGCCTTCATGGTCTTACGTCTTGTTCTTTTCCCTCAGTCCTGTCAGCATCCAGTGACAAGAGGCTGTATATGGGTGAGATTCAGTGAAGACGTGGAATGGAAGCTCCCAGGCTGTGTGACCTGAGGCTCGGACTGCATCATTGGCCAGGGTCAGATGGTGTCCGGGCTGACCTGCCTTCGGATGACCAGCATTAGCCGGCAGCTGAGGAGGTGGCCATATTCCAGCAGCCACTTGTACCCATTTACCAGAACAACTGTGGCCTCTGGTACCACCTGCCAGATTTCAGGGATTGGTTTCTTCTCTTTAAAAAATAAGATTTCTTCAGAGGGACAAACATTGGTTTGAGGTTTCCTGTTTTTTAATCTAGGTTGGAGACAGGGAATGTCAGTTGAAATTTGCTGGTTGGATTTGTTTGCTGATTTATTTTAAATTGAGTCACTGGCTTGTATATTTTTCTTTCTGTGTTTGAGTCATTTTGTATTAAAAATCCGAACAGATACCTTTTTACAAGAGCCTCGTAGCCTGGATCTACTGCTGCCTTTTCTCTGAGGCCTGATTGCTGTCGGTCAGGGCACACATGCATGTAATCCACTCACATTTCAGAGGTGTTGTTTTCTAGAACCCCCACCCCCTTCTGTTTTTAGATTTCTTCACTCCTGTGAAGATGACAAAGTATAATTATCAGCAGCAAGTACTTTCCTGTAACTAGCAGCAGAGCATCCCAAAGGTGATACATGAGGTCCAGAAGAACCTGGTTCTCGGATATTTAGACAGGGCCTGCTGCCCCGCCCCCTGCCCAAAGCGCTTTTCTTACACAGTCTTGTGCTTGGGCTCCTGGGGTAGGCAGCGCTGTGGCAGCCCTAGCTGGAGCTCTTGGCCAGAATGCAACCCACATGGAAGATGGGTGCTTGATAGGCTTTGGCCACAGCATTTTCTAAGGCTTTTTATGATCCTGTTTTCTTGTCTGATTTTCCTGCTCTGACAGAGATGTTGAGAAATGCTGTCATGTGCATTCTGCTGAGACTGGCTCCTGCCTCCCTGAGGTCTCTAGGTGACTGTCCAACACTGCAGCGTCCATATGCTCCTGGGAAGTAGATTGTATATTTTTGAACCTTCTGTCTCAAAGCAACAACTCTCATTATGTGTGTGTGTTTGACTTTACACTTTGAGCTTACCAACTTAAATCATATCTATCACAAGCCACCCTGGGTTTAGAACATAGTCATCCAACAACACCAAGCCCTGTTAATGTGACAGGCAAAGTCATCATTGCTGAGGACAGAGAGACAAAAGATCTTGTCCTTGCCACCATGAGTGGTGCACAAGCCAATAGAGAGTAGTTGGAAATAAACTGCTTCTTTTTTTTTTTTTAAGTGAGCTCATGCCAAGATTTATTTAACTTATTAATGAAGAAGCCAGCAGGATGGTAAAGCCCCCAGAGCAATCACTTTTAATGCAGTGGCTGAAGGTTGAGTAAAGCGCAGTGGAAACACAGGGGGAAGCGATTTATGGCGCCTTCGAGAGAGCGAGGAAGCATCGTGGGTGCTGCAGTTATGCTGGGATCTGGACAGGAAGTGAGAGGGCCGTCTAAAACCACGCAAACTCGAGGGTGCGGTGCTGTGTTTCACGAACCAGGGGACAACAAACCCAAGGACCCGGATCCCAAGGAACGGAAAGCAGGTACTTGATCCATAGAGGTTCCTGAGGTGTGTTCCACAGACTCTGGGAAAGATGGGCTTACACATGAAATTCTTCATTACTTTGAGGCTTTACACACAAAGTACTGTGTACTGTGAGGTCAGGCCACACATGGCACACAACTGTCATCCCAGCACTTGGAGCCAGGGGACAAGAGAATCAAGTTCAAGGTCATTCCCTGCTACATAGCTAGCTGGAGGCCACCCTGAGTTTGATCCCCAAAAACTGAATACAAATCCAGATGCAGTGTTGCTCACTTATAATCAAGCACTCGTACAGCAAGATTAGAGCTAGAGACAAGGGGATCGTCTAAAAGCTCATAGGCCAGCTAGCCTGAAGCACCCACACAGCGTGATGGACACACGCGAAAGACTCTGCCTCAAAACTAATAAAGTGGAAGAATCGGCCACACAGATACATAATAGGGAGTCTGAAATCTGGCCTGAGCACAGTTAGCTACATATACGGCTATGGTGACCTCCAGGAAAAATGTGTCCCCAAAAGGCATGCAGCCTGCTCTCAGATCTCTCTCTCTCTCTCTCTCTCTTTTTTTTTTTAAGATTTGTTTATTATGTATACAGCATTCTGCCTGCATGTCAGAAGAGGGCACCAAATCTTGCTGTAGAAGGTTGTGAGCCACCATGTAGAAGTCAGGATTGAACTCAGTGTTCTTAACCTTTAAGCCATCTCTCCAGCCAAGTTTCTTATTCTTTCAATCTATGTGTGTCTGCTTCTCTGTATATCACCCCTCACATACACATAGGCCATAAAGGCCAGAAGAGGACATTGGGTCCTGGGGATTGTAGTTAACAAGTAGTTGTGAGGCACCTGATCTGGGTGCTGGGCTTGGAATTCAGGTCTTCAGAAAAACTAGCAAGTGTGCCTTTTGTTTTTGTTTTTCGAGACAGGATTTCTCTGTAGTCTTAGCTGTCCTAACTCAGTTTGTAGACCAGGCTGGCCTCGAACTCCCAGCGATCTGCCTGCCTCTGCCTCCCTAGTGCTGGGATTAAAGGTGTTCACCACCACACCTAGCCTGCAGAGCCATCTCTCCAGCCCTGTGGCCCTTTTTAGCACCAGGTCCACATGCCTCAGTCCAGGCCCTTCAACTCATTGCGTGTGTATGTGTGGACCTGTGACATGGCACACGTGAAGAAGAGAAGACATTTGGTGGAGTTGATTCCATCTACCTTTAAATGAATTCCACAAATTAAACTTGGGTACCAGGCTCTGAATGGGGGTGAACACATGTGGAGGAAAGAGAACTACTTGGAGTTGGTCTCCCCTACCATGTGGATCTTTTGGTCAAATTCAAGTTGTCAGGTTTGGCAAAGCCTTTATCCACTGAGTCGCCTCACCAGCCCTTACCGTGCTCCTAAAAGACTCTCAGGTCCCTTGAGAGTTGATGGTGACTGGAGGGTGCAAAAGCCCCAGAGACAGGCGGTGTTTCCTCTAGGTTCAGTCCTTCCCAGTCCCTTAACAGGGCTGAGTAGGAGCCATTAGCAGGAAATGGCAGTACCACTTAGGATTGAAGAGAACAGAGCCCTAGCCTGGGAATAAAGATTTAAGCATAAAACATCTCCAGGGGGGTAAAAATTGTCTTCTAACTTTGGGAGAGATAGATCGCTCCCGAATGAGTAATGGCATCTCTGGCTTTCAGTTAATTTCCCTTTATGGCTTCCAGTCTCTAGCACTTAATACCCTGGGCACTTAAAGAGCCAAACTTCCTCTTCACTGGGTGGCTTTTTGTAGACTGAAATGTGAGGAAGGTGGGTCTTAAGTCATTGTTTTCTAGTCGGCTTCCCCCACCCCCAGTTATTTCTTCTAACCCTAAGCCCCAGTTCTATTTACCCCTAATTCTTGTTTACAAACAGGTGTTTGGTTTTGGGTGTTTTGTTTTTTTTTTTCCCCTCGAGACAGGGTTTCTCTGTGTAGCCTTGGCCATCCTGCACTCACTTTGTAAACCAGGCTGGCCTTGAACTCACAGCGATCCGCCTGCCTCTGCCTCCTGAGTGCTGGGATTAAAGGCGTGGCCACCACGCCCGGCTTTTGGGGTTTTTTTTATTCACATTACATCTCAATTGTAGCCCCCTCTCTCATACAAACAGTTCCTGGGAGTACAGGAGAGCCCTGTCTTTCTTTCCTGTCTTTTCATGCTGTACAGAGACAGTTAACCCTTTAAGAGGAGAGAAGTGACTCCCTAGAGTTGTCAGTAGCCGCAGTCTGGGATGAGTCCCCAATGAAGATCCTGCCATCCTTCCGTCCAATATAATCAGATGGCAGGCAGAGATGCTACCTTGTCCCGAGTCAGCTGTCCTGGAACTCGCTCCGTAGACCAGGCTGGCTTCAAACTCGGATCCCACCTGCCTCTGCCTCCCAAGTGCTGGGATTAAAGCCGTGCACCATCACTGCCCAGCCTGAGCCAGCTGTTTCTTTTTTGTTGTTTTTGTGCTTTTGGGTTTTTTTGTGACAGGATTTCTCTGTGTTAGCCTTGGCTGTCCTAGACTTGTTTTATAGACCAGGCTGGCCTCGAACTCACAGCGATACACCTGCCTCTGCCTCTCCCGAGTGCTGGGATTACAGGCGTGCGCCGCCACGCCCGGCTGCCAGCTGTTTCTTAATGACTCAAGATGGGGTGAAACTGAGGTAAGTCTCCCCTGAACAGTTGGGGCTGCGGGAATTTGAGCCTTGAGGGGAAACTGGTCGGGAACTTAGGTTGTCAGGACTGATCCTTTCAGGGGACTTAGGATGTGTTCACTGGGGCTGTGGGTGAGGCTCTGGGTTTGATCCCCAATAGCAAAGACTCAAAAACAAATCAAGAGACTTTGAAACTAGACAGCTATTATCCCAGGCCAGGTTAGGGGGTGGAGTTTAACATGGCAGTCTCTTTCTGTGGTTCTAAGTAAAGCCCTTAGCTCTCATCAGCTATCTCCACCTACCCCATGCATCTCGCAACCCTTCTCTGAAAGCATCCTGACTGAAGCCCTACCCTCGACATTGAGCCCTGGGCTGGACTAGTTTTCAGGCTTCAGGGGTTTTTTCTGTTTTTTCATTCCACTTAGAAGGTCATCTAGACTCTAGCATTGTTTTTGTGTGTGTGTGGGTTGGTTGGTTGGTTTTGGTTTTGGGTTTTTGAGACAGGGTTTCACTGTGTAGCCTTGGCTGTCTTAGACTCTCTATGTAGACCAGACTGGCCCCAAACTCACAGCGACTCGCCTGCCTCTGCCTCCCGAGTGCTGGGATTAAAGGCGTGCGCTGCCACGCCCGGCTCCAGCATTGTTCTTTAACTTGGGTCAGTTTTGTTTCCTAGTGGACATTAGATGATGTCTGGTCAGCAGAGACCAAGGATACGTGAAGAATTTGCTGCTGCAGAAAGCTGTCTGTGATGCTGTTGAGAAAACCTGCTTTTGAACAGTGGTATTCATTCATTCTGTTGCCATAGAGTTGACTGAACCCAGGGCTTCAGGGATGCTGTGCCAGTACTTTATAACCCCTGGGCAGTGATTCTCAAAGTGGGCTTTCCTGGGCCAGCAGCAGCAATAGCAACACTCAGAACTTCTTAAAAATACAAATTCTAGGCCAGGCAGTAATGACGCACGCCTTTAATCCCAGCACTTGGGAGGCAGAGGCAGGTGGATCACTGTGAGTTTGAGGCCAGCCTGGTCTACAAAGTGAGTCCAGGACAGTCAAGGCTACACAGAGAAACCTTGTCTTAAAAAACCAAAGTCAAAAACAAACAAACAACAACAACAAAAAAAACCCCACTAATTTTAAAGGCCAGATGGTGATGCACACATTTAATTCCAGCACTCAAGAGGCAGAGGCAGGTGGATCTCTGTGAGTTTGAGGCCAGCCTGGTTTACAGAATGAGTTCAAGGACAGAGCTACACAGAGCAACTCTGTTTCAAAAAACTATAGAGGAGAGGAGAGGAGAAGAGGAGAGAGAGAGGGAGAGAGAGAGAGAGAGAGAGAGAGAAAGAGAGAGAGAGAGAGAGAGAAGTGATGTTTAGCAATCTAGAGGAATCTTCTTGTTTTTTAAATAATTTATCTAATTTCTATTTTATGTGCATTGATGTGAGGGTATCAGACCTCTTGGAGCTGTACAGTTCCAATTACAGACAATTGTGAGCTGCCGTGTGGGTGCTGGAAATCGAACCTGGGTCCTTTGGAAGAACAGACAGTGCTCTTAACCACTGAACTATCTCTCTAACTCCCTGGAGGAGTCCTCTTAAGTACTTTGGGGGGCTCTTTGTTGTTGGTTTTGTTTTTGTTTTTGTAGGGCTAGTGACTGAACCCCTATCTCATATGCTAGACAAGTGTTTAGCCTTAATATGCTTTGCAGCCTGCATCTTCCTGGTGCACCTGATTCACCTTCAAGAAGCATCGTGCTCAGAAAGCGCTGGTCTTTCTGGTCCTTCTGAGGAGCACTGCAGAAGCTTCTCCTATTTGCTCCACCATTGTCCTTTTCTGTCCACTAACCTTTGAGGCTCAGCCCTGCACAATGCACCATCTCATTGAGAAACAAGTCTAGTGAAAGGAGAGCTGGCTTTTAACCTAGCTGGAGCCTATCCAGTCATCACAGTGTGGACTGTAATGGCGTCTTTTAGTCTTGACTACACACTGGAGTCACCTGGGGAGCCTTTAAAAGCCCAGACTCGGGGGATTGGGGCATGGGGGAAGCCCAGACTGGGGCTGTGCCCCAGAGCAGGCAAGCCTGAATCTTGGAGATGGACTCAGGAAAGCTCCTTGGGTGCCTCCAAGGGATAGTCAAAGTTGAAAACACTGGTGCTGGCCATCCTGCAACTACACCAGAGGGCAGCATAAAGCCAGCAAACACCCGCCTACGTCCTGCCACATGCAGGCACACACACAAGCATGTACACACACACACACACACACACACACACACACACACACACACACCGTGTGTTACCCATCATCTTGCAGGAAAGCCACTGGCTCTCACCAATGCTGTGTGAGCTGCAGAACCTCTACCAAAGCCCCTGGCTGAACTAAATGTAGGAGTTTGCGGTGGTCATCTCCGCCTGGTGGACTAGAACTTGGTGTAAAATAATACCCTAAAAAATGCTTCCAACTGGAGGTTGGAGAGATGGCTCAGAGGTTAAGAGCACAGTCTGTTCTTCCAAAGGTCCTGAGTTCAAGTCCCAACAACCACATGGTGGCTCACAACCATCTATAATGAGATTGGGTGCCCTCTTCTGGTGTGTAAGCACACATGTGGGCAGAATACTGTATAAATAATGAATAATCTTTTTGAGATAAGGCTTCACTGTATAGCCTTGGCTGTCTTGGACTCCCTTTGTAGAGCAGGCTAGCCTCAAACTCACAACAATCCACCTGCCTCTGCCTCTCAATGGGCCATCACACCTGACTAATAAATAAATCTTAAAAACAAAACAAGTACTATATGTTTCTTTTTTTTTTTTTTTTTTAAAGATTTATTTATTACATATACAGTGTTTTGCCTGCTTGTACCCCTGCAAGCCAGCAGAGGGCACTAGATCACATTATAGATGGTTGTGAGCCACCATGTGGTTGCTGGGTATTGAACTCGGGATCTCTGGAATGGCAGTCAGTGTTCTTAACCACTGAGCCATCTCTCCAGCCCTATATGTTTCTTAAGATTGTCTCAAAGGAAAAAAAAAAAAAAGCCTAGATACAACATAGTGCTGGGCAGTGGTGGCGCACACCTTTAATCCCAGCACTCAGGAGGCAGAGGCAGTTGGATCGCTGTAAGTTTGAGGCCAGCCTGGTCTACAATGTGATTTCAGGACAGCCAAGGCTACCCAGAGAAACCCTGGCTCTAAAAACAAAAACAAACAAAGAACAAAATAGTTCCAAAAAGACCCTGTCAGTCAACCTATAGCAGTCCTTCCTCAGTTTGCCCGAAAGTAAAGGGAGAGTCCCCAGGGGCACACAGATAACACAAATAGAGGTTTTGGTCTTCCTGAGAAATGAGGGTGCTGGGGATTGAGCCCAGAGCTTTGGTTAAAGCACACCCTACCTGCAACGTCACGAAACTTTTTATTAGACAATTTTTTTTAGACAAAAATTAAAGCTGGGCTTGATGGTGCACACCTTTAATCTCAGAATGGTAGGCAGAGGCAGGTGGATCGCTGTAAGCTCTGGGCCAGCCTGCTCTATGTAGTGAATAGCAATTCAGCCAAGGGTACAAAGTGGGGTAGATAGGAATACATACACATACATACATTCTCAACTAGGTATTTTCAGAGACTTCCCTGAAAGTAGAAGATGGTGGCTAGAGACAAATTAGGTAAAGTTTCACTGAGAAAATGGCATTCCAAGTGAGTCGTTTTAAAAAGATTTATTTATTTTTATTTATTTATTATGTATAGAATGTTCTGCCTACATGTGTGTCTGCAGGCCAGAAGAAGGCACCAGATCTCATCATAGATGGTTGTGAGCCACCCTGTGGTTGCTGAGAATTGAACTCAGGACCTTTGGAAGAACAGCCAGTGCTCTTTAACCTCTGAGCCATTTCTCCAGGCCCCAAGTGAGTCTTTTTTGTTTGTTTGTTTGTTTGTTTTGTTTTGTTTTTTCCAGACAGAGTTTCTCTGTGTAGCCTTGGCTGTCCTGGACTCACTTTATAGATCAGGCTGGCCTCGAACTCACAGGAATCTGCCTACCTCTGCCTCAGACTTGTATACCACTGTAGCCAGCTTGTGAGGTAGATTTGTGTGTGTGTGTGTGTGTGTGTGTGTGTGTGTGTGTGTGTGTGTGTCGAGCTGGGGAGAGGACTGTCTATTGAGGTAACGGAAAAACAGCAGCACAGTTGGCACTGTCTTGGTGGATGTGAGTAAGGCTGACACAACACACTGTCTTGGAGGAGAAACAGGTAAGCAAGAGCTTTGGGAACCACTGGGACAGTTGCAAAGGGCTCCAGAGACAGTCGGAAGCTCACACTTCCTCCTAGGAAGAGAGCGGCTGCAAAAGGCTCAGTGCCAGTGCGTGCCACAGGAGAGCCCCAACTGAGGATGCTCTTGCTAAGGGCTGTCCAAGCACAATCACTGAGGAAACAAGACAACTGGGCGTGTTGTACATCAAAGAGCTACCTTGCAAAGCCACAGGCTTTTATTCTAGGGCACCTTAAAGCACACAGACAGGAGCAGTGGGTTATAAGAAGTTTTACACTCAGGAGGCAGAGGCAGGTAAATCGTTGAGTTTGAGTCCACCCTAGTCTACAGAGTGAGTTTCTGGACAGTGAGGGCTACACAGAGAAATTCTGTCTCAAACAAACAAACCAACAAACAAACAAAGCTGGGCATGGTAGCACTTGCCTTTAATCCCAGCATTCAGGGAGGCAGAGGCAGGTAGATCACTGTGAGTTTAAAGCCACCCTGGTCTATAAATCGAGTCCAGGACAGCCAAGGCTACACAGAGAAACTCTATCTGAAAAAACAAAAGCAAACCAAAAAAGGCATGGAAAGCTAGGCATGCTGGCCCACTTGTAATCCTAGCATTCAGAAGGCTGGGGCTGGAGATTTTGAGCCCAGGCTAGTATATAACAAGATTATCAAAAGAAAAAGAGAAGAGGGGACTGGAAGGTGACTCAGTGTGTAAAGTGTTTGCCACACAAGCTGAAGTCCTGAGTTCCGTCCTTAAAACCCAAAATAAAAAAAAAAAAAAAAAAAGAAAGCCAGATATAGAGGCGACATGAGGATTCGTGGCTTCAGCAGTGCTAGTCCTGTCAGTCAGTGACAGAATGTCCCAAAGAAAGGTTACTGCTGGCAAGATGGCTCAGCATGCAAAGGAGTTTGCCTCTGAGCCAGACAGGAAACCCACTTCCAAAAAGTGCCCTCTCACCTAAACACACCACACACACAACACAGAACACCCCCACACAACACAACACACACACACCACATACACACCACACCACACCATACCACACCAAACACATACACAGCACACACACACACACATACACACAAACACTGTGTGTACCCTACCTGCAGAGATATTGCTTAGCCTTTCCAGGCCTGGGGCTTTGGGTGTTCAGGTCACCAACCTGTCAGGGAGATGTCTCTGGGGCCTTTTCAATGCTGCCACTCTTTGATTTTTAAGGTGGCCTTTCCTGAGAGCCTATCATGGTCATCTCAGGCACCCCCCAGACTGCTAAGAACAGACACCTGGTGATAGAAAAGGACAAGACATGGACAGCCAGCGGGGAATGTGAATCCCACCAGAGCATCTGAGACCCTCTGGAGGGCCCAGCCTGAGCCCACCCCATCTGCCTTCCTGTCTGATGTTGGCCCTGGGACAAGCTTAGTGCCGCATAATAAAGGGCCGGCAGCAGTGTGCGGCTGCGGGCTGCTGGGAGAGGGCCTCCCCTCATCCCTCAATGTCCCAGCTCAGCTGGCCTCAGGGCCTACTTGAGCTGAAAGCCCGTGTGTCCTCCAGGGGCTGGTGGGAAAGGAGATTTGTCTCAGCTGTCAGCAGACACTGTGCAGGAGATGTGGGGCCCGCCCAGCCCAGTGGAGGTCATTTTCTGCAGCACCATTTAGGATCCTGACCTTCCATCTCTGTACACCCCCTCTAGCCTTTTCCCCTGGTCCATCCTCCCTTTTAAAGATAGGGTCTCGCTATAGGGCTAGCTCCTGAGCTGCAGTGACATACTTGGCTTCTTTCGTGGCTGATGCAGAACCCAGTCAAGCGCAGGAGTCTCTTGAATGATAAAGGGAACTTTGGTTTCTTGAAGCCACGGCCTGGTACATGCCAGGCAAGCACTTTAACATCAAGGATGTTTATTACTTACGTTTACAGGTTTTTGTTGTTGCTGCTGCTGCTATTTGAGGCAGGGTCTTCCTCTGTAGCCCAGGCTGGATTGGAAGTCACCATTTAGCACAGGCTGGACCCAAACTCCAGTCAATCCTCCTGCTTCAGTGTCTCAAGTGCTGGGGTGACACCAAGCCCAGCTATTTAGTTTTCTGGGGTTTTTTTTTTTTCTTTTTTTAACATTTATTTATTCTTTATTGTGTGTATATTCATGTGTACTTTTTTATTGGTTTTTTGTTTTATTTATTTATTTATTTATTTATTTATTTATTTATTTATTTAAGACTGGGTTTCCATGTGTAGCTTTGGCTGTCCTGGACTCACTTTGCAGACCAGGCTGGCCTGGAATACACAGTGATCTGCCTGCCTCTGCCTCCCGAGTGCTGGGATTAAAGGCGTGTGCCACCACGTCCAGCTTGCAAGTTGGAACTTTTAACCCTACCCACTGTTCTTCCGTGAGGACTGGAGTGAAGGAGTCCTGGTGATGAAAATGTCTGAAAACCCTTGAGCAAAGAGCTTCTTCTAGACAGTCCATGCTGTTGAATGTTGGGCACACCAGCTCCACAGACACAGAACGGCCTGTACTGAAGGCCATCAGATCCTACCCTATGAACCTCTTTTCATCTGGCCATCCATTGGTATCCTTTATAATAGACCCAGTAATATAAATCCAGTACCTGCCAACATACTGCAAGCCACTCTAGCTAATTATGGAGCATGAGGAGGGGGTCGTGGAAGCCCCACAGACAGCCTGTCCATCAGCAGGACAAAGAGCAGCAGGAGGCTTGGGGACTGGCCTCTTGCAGGGAGTGCTGGCTTCTGGGAGCAAGCCCTTCCCCTGTGGGGTTTGGGCTGAGTCCCAGCTAGTTCAAGCCATAACTGAATTGAATCGTCAGACATCCAGCTGGTTTGAAGAATTGGTTAGTGACAGAAAATGCCCCCAGAAGCTATAATTAGTGAGCACGGTAGGCCCTCCAGTGTGAGAGGAGGGGGAGTTATCAGACTTACCACTCAGCCAGGTCATGAAAAAAAAAAAAAAGTGTTCTCAGGCCTTCAGTTTCTCACCTATAGAGGGTGAACCCACAAACTCTGCCTTGCCTCGGTATAGAGCACAGGGGACTTCCCACTCCTGGTTTCCCATTCATCTATCTGACCTCCTTCTGGGCCTGACTGTGATGCTACCTTCACACTCAGGAAATGGAACAGTGTTTCCATCCTGACTCCTGCTGCTTCTTTCCGCACAGCCTTCCCTGAAATGCAAGTTTTGGTTTCTTTATAGACTCGGTTACGTTATGTAAATGTGTTTTTGTTTTAATCCCAAGTGTGGAATTTTAGTTTGGGCTTTAGTGTGTCCACACTGATAATTGCCTCCTGCAGGGCATGGTCTTTGCCAGCTGGTAATGCCTAGCTTGTGCGGCACAGAGAGGGGCGTGGTCTGGGACTCTGAGAAAGATAAATAGGAGAGCCCAGAGAGAGAAAGTGTGGCATGTGGTGGTTTGGAGAGACCAGAGATAGACAGTGCAGCAGACAGATAGAAACATTTCAGTACAGCACCTCAGAGGAGACTGCTTGCTGCATTTGCTGTTGACAGAGATTGGTATTGCCCCAAAAGAACCCATTGACCCTAAACAGCCAGGAGAAGTAAAGGGGTCTGCGCCCCCTCTCCCCACTAACCTTCTTTCTCATACCCAGGATTAAGGGGTTGGTGGAAAGGAGGTAGAGGCTTCAATACTCCAAATAAAATAGAATTTAAAAACAAGCATCAGGCCGGGCGGTGGTGGCACACACCTTTAATCCCAGCACTTGGGAGACAGAGGCAGGTGGATCACTGTGAGTTTGAGGCCAGCCTGGTCTACAAAGCGAGTCCAGGACAGCCAAGGCTGTCTTGAAAAAACAAAAACAAAAAACCAAAAAATCTCATGATACCGATAACAATTGCAAGCCCCACCCCCCACCCCACGTTATCCCCAGTTATGAACCTCTTGCTGGAGATGACAGCCTCTGCTTGTTCAGTTGTGTTGCTCCTTCTGAGAACCTTAGGCTTCAGGATAAAAAGGGACCCACTGGGACCCAGGGCTGGGCACAGCATGTGGTGGTTAGTTTTATGTCAACTTGACACAGGCTAGCACCAATGTGAGAGGAAGGAACTCCCGTTGAGAAAATGCCTCCCTAAGACTGGGCTGTAGGCAGCCTGTGGAGCATTTTCTTAATTCGCAATTAATATGGGAAGACCCAGCCCTCTGCCATGGCCTCTGCATCAGCTCCTGCCTCCAGGTTCCCATCTTGGATGAGTTCCTGTCCTGAGTTCCTTCCGTGATGGATTACAAATGTGGGAGCATAAACTAAATAAGCCTTTTCTTCCCCAACTTGCTTTTGGTCATTGCGTTTCATAGTTACCAGATTAAGACACAGGGTCTGTATGACAGGTGTGCCCCTCAATCCTGTCACATGACGCCTATCCATGACTAAAGGCCTGGGGAGCCTAGGGTAAATCATCAAGGTAGTATCCTTATAGTGCTCGCAGTCTACTTCAGGAAACAAAAAGCTAAGAAGGTTCTAGATTGAGCTATCATGAAAGTATAGAAGGCTGGAGTGAGCTAGAGAGGGGACCTCCCTGGGTCACCAAGGGTCAAGGAGTCAGGCCTCAGCTGAAATATTGAAGATGAACCAGAATCCACTGCAGATGAGGACCCCAGAGCAGAACAAGCTTGGGCCTGAGAGATGGCCACTTGCCACCAAGCCTAGAGATCTATGTTTGATCCCTGGGACCCAGATAGAGGATGCTATCTCCTACACATTGTCCTCTGAGAGCCACAAGGGTGCTCTAGCATGCGTGCGTGCAAACACAGACATACAACATAAATGAATTGAAAAGAACAAACCGCTGGGCGGTGGTGGCGCACACCTTTAATCCCAGCACTCGGGAGGCAGAGGTCAGTGGATCGATGTGAGTTCGAGGCCAGCCTGCTGTCCAGGACAGCCAAGGCTACACAGAGAAACCCTGTCTCAAAAAACAAAAACAAAACAAACCTAAAGTCAGAGAGGGGCTAGAGGGAGTGGTGGCCCAGGATTCTGTAGAACAGGATGTAGACTGGATGACCTGGGACAGAGGTTAGTTCAGACTTGGAGTGAGGTGGTCAGGCCTTCCTTGGGCCTGTGGCATAGGGACATTCGAGAGCCTGGGAGGACTGGTCAGAGAGGAACAGAGCCCTGTTACTGTAAGGACAGTGACAGTGTGTGTCCAGTTTTCCAGCCAGTGAGGGCTTGCTAACTGACCACAAGGCTGTCTGAGCACACTGTCAGCATGAAGGAAGGACTGACAAGAACTCACTGGAAAGGCTGCAGGGGGTCCCCTGGGAATCCAGGTCACCTATGTTGGATCTGCATGGATTGGCTTTTCTTTTGTGGCAAACAGGACTCTTCGGAGACTTTGATAAAAAGCTGGGAGCCGGCCCCCACATACAGTTATGTTCTGTGTAACATTTTAGGGAGTTCCCAGATTACAGGAAGCCTAGCTACTCGTGGAAACCGGCTGGACACAGCTGCCTCCCTAACAAAGGCTGAGAAAAGTCTTCACTGTTCACTGTTATCCCAGTTGCAGTGTGTGTGTGTGTGTGTGTGTGTGTGTGTGTGTGTGTTGGTGGCTGTTCTGAGCATGTGCGTGGTTGACTTTGGAAATTACTTGCGAGGCCTTTTGTTCTGTCGTTGTTGACAGCATTAGAAATCAAATCCGGGGCTTTATGCATATTTGTCTAAGGTGTTTTAAAACACGTTTAGCTGGGCACGGTGGCTTACATATGTAATCTCAGGACTTGGGAGACCGAAGCAGGAGGATCTCAGAGAAGCCAGCCTGGGGCCTGTCCGGTCCCTGAACTATGAAGATTCGTGGGAACTGAACAGTACTTCAAGCTCACCTCTGGCTTCCAGAAATCTAGGGATACATCAGGAGAAAGAAGAGAGAAAGAAGAAAATGTGGCGGAGAAACTAGGTGGGCTGGCAAGCTGAGCTGAGGACACAAATGAAAACAGAGGGCAAAGTTTGAAAGACAAGGCTCTCCAGGTAGGGGGGCTCCAGATCCCTCAGCAGACCAGGCTAAGGGCTAAAGCTGGGTTCACAGGACAGCTTGCAACGGACTTTTTTCTACTTTGCTCTGGACGGCCCCGGAGGGGAATGGTCCAGAGAGGTAATATGATCTGCCCAAGGTGACACAGCCAGCGAAACAGCAGTCTGGATGCGACCCAGTGCTGCCAGCGCGCAGGACCCGCACTCTTCCACTTGGCTCCACGCCCCTCCCCTCCCCCGCCCCCCTCGCTCTTCCGCCCCTCCCTCGCCTCCCTCCAGGGTGGCGGCCGAGCCACGTGGTGGGTCGGGAAGCGGCGGCTGCCGAGCGCCCCGGCCGCTGCCCCAGCTGGGCAGTGCTGCACCGCGCTGCGCTCGGTGCCTGCGGGGGCCGCTGCGCGCTGGCCGGCGCCGCGAGCGGGAGGTGTGCGGACGAACGGCCGCAGACAAAGGAGGCGCGGCGGAGCCCGCGCGGACCGGGCGCACCATGCACTCGGGGCGCGGGCGGCCGGCCGCGGCTTTGGGGATCCGGCCCTAGTCGCGGGCCCCGCCGCCCCGGGGCGCCACCGGAACGACGCGGTCCCGCGCGGCGCGAGGAGGAGCCATGGGCAAGTGCAGCGGGCGCTGCACACTGGTCGCCTTCTGCTGCCTGCAGCTGGTGAGCCGCGCGGAGCGGGGTGGGGCAGCGGCTGTGCGTGGGCACCACCCGGGGTGCGGGGTGGCCGGGCGGAGCCTGCCCCGCGCGGGCCGGCTTGTCCCTTTGTGTGCGCTCCTTGCTTCAGCCCTGCGCTCGCGCGCACGGTCCAGCGCGCCCTGGCTGCACGCGTCCGTTCGCACTGTGTGTGCGTGGGCTCCCGCTGGGGGCTGCGGCCCGGGACTGTGGTTCCCTTGGGGCTGGGGGTGTGTCCGAGGCTGGTCTTTGCACTCGGTGAGGTCCCTGGCCGCATGTTCCTCTCCAGATATCTGGTTCCGTGGGTACCCCATCCCTCTGGGCTCCGCCCCTGTGAGCGTCTCTTACAAAGTCTCTTTCTGCTCCTGTGTATGTCTCTGGGATGTTTTTAGATATCTAGCCATTTCGGTTTCCTGTTTGTGTGGTGGGACCTGAGACTCTTGAGAACCCTCAGCCGTCCTTTGTGTTGCTTTTCTGTCTCCCGGCACCCCGCTGACTGGGTGGCCTGAGATGGAGAGCTTACCTCCTTGAGAAGGGTTACCAGAAATGGATGCATCTTGAGCCAGCCTGACCTAGCAGACACGGGACCTACTCTGTGGCATTGGTCAGGCCTCCGAGGTCCCTAACGTCCCGGGAGCCATCTGTTCTATCAGCAGCGGGGTTGGGGTCAGGTAAAGAGTTCCCTGGTTTCATTGGATGGGGACCCTTGGGTATCCTGGGAAGAATCAGAGCATCTGGGGGCTGTGTGCTGGCCCCAGTTTGGGGGATATGAGTCCTTTGACTAAGAGTAGGGGACAGCAGAGTGAATCTGGAGGCTAAGTGACTGAGGTCCTGGCCTGTGAATTGAGAGGGTGTTAGAGGAGAGCGCGGGTCTCTTGCCTCCCTTAGAGCTGGGGTCCAACACCTAGGGCTTTGATTCTCTTTTAGGCAGTGTTGGATAGAACTGCAGACAGCATCAAATCTGAGGAGGAGCAAAGGGAGCCTCGACCTCACTCCTGTGGGTCCCATTATCTGAGTCTGCTTTCTGGCCTGCACATGCCGGCTGCTCCTCCCCACAGGTGCTCTGTCCTCTCTTACCTTCCCTTTTGAGCACCCAGCCCAAGCCTGCTATCCACAGCATTGTCTTCACAAGGCCACCTGATCTGTCAGGTGTCCATCCTCAAGGATGGCAGAATCATCACCAGGTAGGACAAAAAAAAAAAAAAAAAGCCTCCAAAAGGGCAGCAATAGCCATTTTGTTCCGGCCAAATCCCCAGCAGCTGGACAGAGCTTGGCACCTCATTAATATCTGCAAACTAAGCAGAGAACCAGTTATTTGGCAGATCTGAGCTTATAGTTAGAAACATTCTCCTTTATCTATTTTCAGGAACATAAAATGCCCAGAAATTCAAGAACTTTGCAGAGGATTTGTTTTCTTTAAAATGTTTTTTAAAATTATTTATTTATTTATTTATTTATTTATTTATTTATTTATTGTATATGAGTGCTTTATCTGCAGAAGAGGGCATCAGATCACATTACAGATGGTTTTGAGCCACCATGTGGTTGCTGGGGATTGAACTCAGGACCCCTGGAAGAGCCGGCGGCACTCTTAACCACTGAGCCATCTCTCCGGCCCCTTTTTTTTTTTTTTTAATTTATTTATTTTTAAAATTCTGTGTGTCTGTGTCCGTGTGTGTGAGTGCAGGTGCACAGGGCGTCCAGAAGAAGCCACCAGGGCCTCTGGACCTGGGGTTACAGGTGGTGTGTACTGAGAATGAAACTGAGTCCTCCGCTGAGCTTTCTCTCTAGCCCCAAGGGTCCCTTTCTGGTTTTGTTTGCTTGTTGTGTTTGTTGTTTGTTTGTTTGAGATATGTTCTAACTCTCAGTCCAGGCTGGTCTTGAACTCAAAGCAATCTTCGTGCTTCAGCCTGCTGAGTGCTGGGATAACAGGATGACTAGCTTACATTTTATACTACTGTTTTCTTTTGTTTGTTTTGGTTTTTCAAGACAGGGTCTCACTCACTATGTAGCCCTGGCTGTCCTGAAACTCACTATGTAGACCAGGCTGGCTTCGAACTCACAGAGATCTACCTGCCTCTATGCCCAGCTTACACTACATTATTTAAATTTAAGAAAAGGGAGGTGTAGCCAGGCGTGGTGGCGCACGTCTTTAATCCCAGCACTCGGGAGGCAGAGGCAGGTGGATCTCTATGAGTTCAAGGCCAGCTTGGCCTACAAAGTGAGTCCAGGACAGCCAAGGCTACATAGAGAAACCTTGTCTCGAAAAACCAAAAGGGGGGGGGCAATGTGCATATATAATGAGTGAATAAACAAGCCCTCAGAGTGGAAAACAGGGCAAGTTTTCTCCTCTCTGTGCCTGATGCTCTCCGCACAGGTGGACCTGTAAATAGTTTGTCCCAAGCTCTCTCTCTCAAATGCTAACTCAACTAGGTGCCAGCTACTCTTGGGAGTGCTTTTCCATGAGTTAACTTATTTAACCTTCATTGCATCCCAGTGTTGTAACTTGCTCAAAGGGATCTGGGATCCAGGAACTGGGATTCAGGCATGGGACCAGCCTCCTCTGTTGTAGCTCTGGCCTTGGAACATAAGGACTCGTAGGGGCACCTGTCTTGGAAGGCAGAAGTGCTACGGGGGGGGGGGGGGCTCCCTCAGCCTCCACGCTCTCCCAGCCAAGTGATGCCCACTCTTTCACTGCACAGAGTAGCTTAGCCAGGACCTGGGTGGGATTCGGGTTCTCCCACACCCTGCCTGGGTGGCTTGGGCAGCTTGTGCGGGCTACATGAGACAATTTAGGAAGCGCTCGAGGGGGGGAACTCGAAAATTGGTCTCTTGGCTCTGATGCTCTGTCTGAGCTGATTGCAGAGAGGGTCCCTCCAGCTGTCACTCACTAGCCCCCTAGAGCCCCTGCAGCCTGGCAGCTTCCAGAATACACTCTCAGGATGGTGAATGTGCCAGCCTTGGGGCGGAGAGATAGGCTCAGCTTTCTTATCCAAAGGACTGAGGTATTAAAAGAGGCAGTTAGATATTTTTTTTCAGCTGGAAAAAGGTAAGAGAGAGGATCTTTTTCTTTTTCCGGTGGAGTTTCGGCATTGTAGGGAAGCAAGCCGGTGCAAGGCCTTCTGTATTGGGATAGACTTGTTTTGGACAAAGGGTAGAAGAAGGGGATGGAGCGTTAGAGGAAGCAGATTGGGGCTGTGCCACTGAGGTGGGCAAGTGTAGGGTGATAATTAAGGCTTTGGAGTTTTAGTGGAGCCATCTGGGTTCCTCACCTCTCTGCTTTTAGTCACTTCCTGCCTTGGGTGATCTTGGATAAGTGGTTCTGCCTTTCTCTTTCCTGTTTTTGTTTTTAGTTTTAATTAATTTAGTGTGTGTGTGTGTGTGTGTGTGTGTGTTTGCGTGTGTGTTTGCGCGCGCGCGCACTTGCACACAGATGCCACAGCGTGCATGCGGAGGTCAAAGGACAACTTGCAGTGATCAGACTCAAGGTACCAGGCTTAACAGCAAGCACTGTTAGCCTGTGAACCGTCTTGTTGGCCTGGTGTTGGTTTTTTTGGTTGTTGTTCTTGTTCTTTGTTTTTTTGTTTTTTCCAAGACGGGGTTTCTCTGTTTAGCCTTGGCTGTCCTGGACTCATTGTGTAGACCAGACCAGGCTGGCCTCAAACTCACAGCGATCCGCCTGCCTCCCAAGTGCTGAGATTAAAAGCGTATGCCACCATGCCTGGCCTTAATTGTAGTCCGTGTCGTCTCATGTCCCGTGTCCCATGTCCCCCCCCCTCCCCCCCCATCCCGTCCCTGTGTGTGTGTGTGTGTGTGTGTGTGTGTGTGTGTCCCGGTCATCTATGAAGTGCTAAGAACTTGAAGCCTGGCTCCTGGGCTCCCAGCTCTGCTTGACTGGGATGTGAGAGGACATCTGGGCAAGTGTGAAAAGGGTTTTGTAGCTCCCTTCTGTTCCCAGGTCCTTTGGTTTCCTGGGTTCTAATTACTGTAGCGTGCTGACGTTATTAATTCAGCTCAGCCCCTGATTTCCACTCATTTGCATATTTCTTCTCCCTCCCTCCTCAACTCCTTCCCAAGCTCTTGTGGCCACTCCGTTGTTCTTCCGGTAAGGGGATGAACCGGGGGACGTTTGCCCTGGGGACTCGTCATCGGTTTCTTCATCATCATCATCATTATCGTTCCGTTTCAGGAGGCCTGTGCTAAGCACTTTGTATGCATTACCTCATTTAACCAAATGAGCTTACATATGTAAAGTGCTTGGCAGAGTGCCTGGTACATGTTAAACGATCAATAAATGCTAGCCATTTCCCTGCCTCTACCCTTCACGTTGCCTTAATTCCACACCGTGGGGTGGATGGTTTTATTATCCCCTTTTTCGGATGAGGAAATTGAGGTGCCCAGGGGTGAGGAGGTTTGCCCAAGGTCACCAAGCTTGTTGGTGACAGAACCTGAATGCCAGCCCTCCTCCTCTGCCTTTGGGGGGCGGGGAGTTCGTGACGTCTACAGTTTCAGCTTTCAGTTTCCTCATCTCAAGTGAGGTGTCAGTGGTCTTGTACTCAGTGTTCCCACTATGTGCTGGCAACGGCTTCCTACTCTGTCCCAACTCTGTGTGACCTTGGACTGATGCATCCTCCATGGGCCCCAACTTCTGAGTCACCTCCCCCACCTCACAGAGTGGTAGGAAGGCTTTTCTTAGCCAGGTGCCAGACACATAGTAGGTACTCAGAAGAATATGAGAATCATCACCCCACATCCCGCCACCGCCGCCGCCGCCACCACCGCCTCCTCCTCCTTCTGGAAAGCTCTTTGCTTTCTGGAAGATGGTGGGTGGGTGAGGGGGAAATAACTGGGCTTCCAGCTGAGCCGCGAGTAATGGCGTGAAACATGGTCAAGCTGATGGATGTCGTTATTAGCGATAGTGATGGTGAGGATGGAGGGAGGCGGCTCTCCAGGGCCTGGGCTTCCCAGCAGCTGCCGCTGGAAGCTCATGGCTCCTTCTAAGGATCCGACTCTTCTTCGCCTGGGCCTTGAGTTAGGAGTGTGGAATTGTCCAGGTCTCTTCTGTTCTTCAGTCTCTTGTGGACACAATGAAGCTGGGATACCTACTCCCTTGAACAGATGGACAGGTTGAGGCCGAGGGCTCTAGGGGAGAGTGACTGCTCATGGGCATTGAATTTTGTGGTAGGGGGAGGGGAGGGGGCCAGAAGTACAACTCTGTGAGCATGTAGGCGTTGCTGCCGTCTTCTCACCTATGAAATAGAGCAGCACGTGTACTGCGTGGCAGTCTGGGGGCATAGTGACATGATGTCCTGATAGTGTCAGGCACTAAGCTGGCTGGGGAAATGCTCCCACAGTTGGATGCTCTTTGGACAGGTCACTCAGCCCCATCTCTGCCTAGATCAGAGGTTTTACTGAATGAGGTCATTCCCACAAAGGCTCCTGTTTATCCAAGTTTGTCACAGTCCTCTGCCACTTCCCTTTGTCGTTGTTGTTTGAGACAGGGTTTCTCTGTGTTACTTTGACTGTCTGGGAACTTACTCTGTAGACCAGGCTGACCTCGAACTCACAAAGATCCTCCTGCCTCTGCCTCCTGGGATTAAAGGTGTATGCCACCACCGACCGGTCTTCCTCCTTTTTACTTTTTCAAAGATTTTATTTTTAATTATGCGTGTGTGTGAGCGTAGGTTCTCTCAGAGTTCAGAGGTAGCTGGAGCTACATGGATGTTGGCAGCCACCTGATGTGGGTGCTGGGAATCGAATTCAGGTCCTCTGAAAGAATAGCACGTGTTCTCAATAATAGAATCATCTCTCCAGCTCTCCTCCCCCTCTCCTCCTCCTCGTTCTCTTCCTCCTCTTCTTCCTCCCCTCTTCTCCCTCCTTTTCTGTGGTTTTTGGCTTTTGTTATTTTGAAGATAGGGCCTCATGTGTTCCAGGCTGGCTTCGAACTCCCCATCCTTTTGCCTTCCTGTCCCAGCTGTCGACATTATAGGCATGTACCGTGCCCAAGACTTCATTTCCTGAAATAAACCTGTCTTTCTATGGGGTGTCTGCCGTGAGCCTGGCCTAGGAAACAAAACATTAATAAGAAGTTAAGAGGCCAGTAAGACTGCTTAGCTGTCTGGTAAAAGAGCTATGCTAAGCAAGCCCCCAGGACCCGCATAAGGCTGAAAGGAGAGAAATCACCTCCATGAAGTTGTCCTCTGACCTCCATTTTGTGCCCCATGACACATACACCTGTCCCATCATGTGTACACAGAGTAATATTTATTATTTTATTTTACTTTGTGTGTATTGGTGTTTTGCCTGTGTGTATGTCTGTGTACCATATGTGTGCCTGGTACTCAAGTTAAAAGCAGTTGTGAGCCACCATGTGGGTGCTGGGACTGGGATCCGCATCTTCTAGAAAAGCAGCCAGTGCTTTTAACTGTTGAGCCATTTCTCCATCCCCTACAATAATAATATGGCTGGTTTTTTTTGTTTTGTTTTGTTTTGTTTTGTTTTTTTTAAGAGACAGGGTTTTTCTGTGTAATAGCCCTGGTTGTCCTGGAACTCTCTTTGTATGTCAGGCTGGCCTCAGACTCACAGCGATCCACCTGCCTCTGCCTCCCAAGTGCTGGGATTAAAGGCGTGTACCACCATGCCCGGCAATAATAATATGTTTTAAAAGGAGGCCAGTGAAATGGTTCAACTGGTAGAGGCACTTGCTGCTAAGCCTGATGCCCTGCATGTGTGAAGCCTTGGGTTCAGTCCCAGCACCATGTAAGGCCAATGTGCACATGCGCACTTCAAGAACTTTTTTTTTAATTTTTTTTTTTTTTTTTTTTTTTTTTTTAATGAGACAGGGTTTCTCTGTGTAGTCTTGGCTGTCCTGGACTCGCTTTATAGACCAGGCTGGCCTCGAACTCACAGCGATCCACCTGCCTCTGCTTCCTGGCACTTCAAGAACTTAAGGTAGGAGGATCAGAAGTCAAGGTCAGCCTGCGCTGCTAGAGACGCTATTATAAAGGAGGAGGGGGCGGGTCCAAGCCATGCAGTAGAGCTGAGTGCCTTGTGCCTGCCTCCTGCGCCCCCCTGCCCCCCCCCCGAGAGCTACAGGTGTTTTTCGGGGACTGAGGCATTGAGCCTCAGCACACACCTTGCCTCTGCTGGGAGATTGAACGCAGAGGTTTGGGATGAGCTGTTAGCCATGGAGATACGTTTCTAGTCTCCTGGTCCTGCATCTCAAAAAAAGCTGGTGGGTGTAAGGGGGTACGAATGTGGATTGGGGGGACTCTGGCTCAGCCTGGGCTCTGAGTTCCAGTCCTGCTGTTTTGTGGCCGAGGTAGTTACCTTGGACAAGACAATATTTCTGAGCTGCCACCTGTACTGTTCTAAACTGAGCTAATCATAACCTGCCTCTACATAATTGGGTCCCCCCCACCCCACCCCCCATGAGTGCAGAGGATCAGAGGTGAAAGGTCCCGCCTGTCTGAGAGGCGGTAGGGCAGGAAGAGCTGTGCCCTTCCTCAACAGTTGAGGAGCAGGATGGAGCGACAGCCCTATTTAATCTCGGACTTGTTGCTCCTTGATCTGTAAAATGGGGTAATGATAGCAGCAGCTTCATAGAACTGTAAGCGTGTGACCTAAACCTTGGCTGGCTCATGAAATACACCCTCAGCGGTGACCCAGAGTCCTGGGTCCCGGTATTCACTTATGGTACAGCTTTCCAGACCTAATTTCCCCAGTCTGTGAAATGGGAAATTGGAAAAGGCTACTGGATTCCATAAGTATTTTCAGACTTACACAGACCTAGCTGGGGTGGATGGTGGTGGGTTCAAGGGCAGCCTGGGCTACATAGACCCTGCCTCAACCTCATCCTGTGCTGGTAACCAGTTGGTGAGTAACCTGTCTGTCTACTGTAGTGATTAAGAGTGTTTGCAGCTGGGCGTGGTGGTGCATGACTTTAATCCCAGCACTCAGAAGGCAAAAGCAGGCAGATGGCTGTGATTTCAAGGCCACCCTGGTCTACAGAGCAAGTCCAGGACAGCCAAGGCAAACACAGAGAAACCCTCTCTCCAACAACAACAACAAGAAAAGAATTTGTATGCAGGGCTGGAGAGATGATGGCTCAGTGTGGTTAAGAGCACTGACTGCTCTTTCAAAGGATCCAGGTTCAATTCCCAGCACCCACATGGCAAGTCACATCTGTCTGTAACTCCAGTTCTAGGGTATCAGCACCCTCACACATACACCATGCAGGCAAAACACCAATGCAAGTTAAAAAGTTATAAATAAATTAAAGAAAAAGAATTTGTATGCAGGCTGGGTGACTGCCCCAGCCTGTGGGGTTCAGCTAAAACTTGGGAGGAAGTTCACCTGTTGGAATGCAAGACACAAAGAAGGAGAGCAAGTCTGATTGATCAAACTCTCAAACTTTATTAGTCAGGCAGCAGCTTTTATAAGTCAGAAGGCAGGGAAGCATATTGCTGTAGCAACCCAGCTGCAGGCTTTTCTCAAAACACAGGGAAATCCAGGCAGGGTCATAATGTCCTGCCACACAGGGTATCTGACTCCATCTTTGTCTAGTCTAACTGCTAAACCAAAACAGGGTTGCTCCGTCTCTATCTGTCTTCAGTCTGACTGCCGACCCACAACAGGGTCAGCTAGTTTCTGGTGAAAGGCAAGCTCTGGGAAAAACAGAGACTTAAAGGTGCAGACTCTGACAAGATGGCTGAACATTGGCCATATGGCCTATTGTCCCCAACAGGTGACTTTCTGGATATATAAATAAATATATAATAAATTTGATATACATACACACACATATATATGTGTGTGTGTGTGTGTGTGTGTGTGTGTATGTATATTGGAGTTTGGGGGGGTTGTTCTTTTGTTTGTTGCTTTTTTCTTTGAGACGGCGTTTCTCTGTGAAGCCTTGGCTGTCCTGAACTCACTTTGTAGACCAGGCTGGCCTCGAACTCACAGCAAAACGCCTGCCTCTGCCTCACGAGTGCTAGAATTAAAGTCATACGCCACCACATTTAGCTATATATTGGTTTTTAAAGACAGGTTTTCTCTGTGTAGTCCTGGCTATCCTTGAACTCACTCTGTAGACCAGGCTGTCCTCAAACTCAGAGATTTGCCTGACTCTGCCTCCCAAGTACTGTGATTAAAGGCGTGCACTACAAAATGTGTGTGTGTGTGTGTGTGTGTGTGTGTGTGTGTGTGTGTGTGTGTGTGTGTATGGTACTGGATATATAATAAATCTGAAGATGACCCAGGTTTCTGGAGCTACCGGATGCTGAGTCTTGAAAGGACAGTACCAGTAGCATAAAACAGTGTAACAAATAGTAAAAAGTGTATTCTTAGGTCCCTCTGCCCTAAACCTGTTTCTTCCTGACCCCTCCCTAATTAGACGCCTGTGGAGCTCTGGATCCTAGAACCAGAGAAGGGAGAGTATGTGGACATTTCACTCCCTGCCTGAGAAGAGGCAGCCTGAGTCTCTCAGAGTAAGGTTAGCTCGTAAGTCTTCTTTGCTTTGGGGAGGGGGGAAGGTTCTGCAGCCCCAGCCTGAACCAGAGATGTGGGTTTTCAATTACACAATTAAATGCACAATTAGGCATAATTACCAGTGCTCCGAGCCCGAGACTGCTCATAACAGGCGTGTAATCTACTGCAGCCTCTGTTTATACTACTCGACGCGCTCCCTAATGATGCTGAGATGCCTCCACACAGCACTGTTGCCATGGAGATGAGCCTGCCGCCACCACGTAAAGCTGACAAATCGTGCTGTGGTCCTGGACCCCTGGATTGCTTCCCCGGCCTCTGCAGCCACCTTGGAAGTGGAGGGGCTAGCTAGGTGGTTCGGGAGGGCAGGTCCACCCTTCCTGTTCTCCAACACTCTTCCTTGTACAAGCCAGGCTTGGATCCACCAGGGAGCCCCTAAGTGGCCCCTGAGCCACTGGGGAGCTTCAGGTCCACCAGAGTCCTCCAGTCATGAGCAGGGTGGTCCAAATCCTGTGCAGATCTGTTTCAGCATCTCTGAATGTGGACACTCCTGCTGTTCCCGGCTTTTAGATGCATCTGTCCCTGGCGCTCTGTTTCCCCACATATGAAATGGACCACATGGGCTCTCCACAGAAGTTTACCAGGCGTTTAGGACACACCTTGCACTGTAACTGCGCTAACTGCTTTAGCCCATAAAGCTGCCCATGCGTGGTAGACAGCTGGCATCCCTCTTTACAGAAACAGCATCCTAGGCCCACGGCAGCCACATCAGGAGGCAGCGGCAGCGCTCTGGTCCAAGCTCACAGAGTTTCACCACAGCCACGTCGATGCCCCTCCCCCCGCCCCCAGCAGCTGTACCTTTTCCCATCTGAGAACCACAGAGACCACAGAGCTGCATATGCCTAGTGCCCAAAGTCAGGGTTTCACATTGTGGTTTCTTTTCTAAAAAATGCGTGTATAAGTGTTTGGCCTGCATGTATGTCTGGGTACCACATGCACGCAGTGTCTTCAGAGGGCAGAAGAAGGCGCAGATCCCTCGGAACTGGAGTTACAGTCAGTTGTAAGCACCACACAGGTGCTGGGCATTGAGTCTGAGTCCTCAGGCGGAGCAGCCAATGCTCTTAACCTCTGAGTCATTCCTCCAGTCCCATACCCTGTGGCTCTTAGTAGAAGTAAAGACAAGTTTAAAAGATTTCCTTCTGATAGTGTGTGCTGAGGGTCTCTCTGTCCCTGCCATCTCCACCTAGCCTGATCCAGCTGTCCAGAAGGTGAGGTGTCCCCACCCCCTACCCTGTCTCTCAGACCTAGCACTGTGCTGTGGTCCTGAAAAAATTCCTGAATCTAGTTATCCATTCGGGCAGCCCTACCTAGGTCAGTAGAAGCTTTGCTACTGTTGTTGGCTTGGATTTTCTCTCTCTCTCTCTCTCTTTCTCTCTCTCTCTCTCTCTCTTTTGTTTGTTTTTTGAGACAGAGTTTCCTGGCTGTCCTCAAACTCACAAAGATCCGCCTGCCTCTGCCTCCCAAGTGTACAGCCATGCCTGGCCTGATTTGGATTCTCTTGTAGCCCGACTAGCCTGGAAATTGGTAGCTGAGGGTGACCTTGAACTCCTGGTCCTCTGCTCCCACCTCCGATGAGAGGGGATTACAAGTGTGTGCCACCTCACCTGGCTTTTCTTTTTGGCGTTGCTCTCTTTTTCTGTAGTTGAAAATATTATATATTTGGTGTGTGTGTGTGTGTGTGTGTGTGTGTGTGTGTGAGAGAGAGAGAGAGAGAGAGAGAGAGAGAGAGAGAGAGAGAGAGAGATGTTTGTGTACATGTGGAGGTCAGAGGACAACTTTGCAGAACCGATTCTCTCTTTTCACCTGGCCCAGGAACATAATTTGTACAAAAAAAAAAAAAAAAAAAAAAAAGAGAGAGAGAGAGAGAGAGAGAGAGAGAGAGAGAGAGAGAGAAGAATCTCTGTGTATGTGCGAGCCTGCCCAAGTATATGTGCATCACATGCATGCAGGAGCCTGAGGAAGCAGGGAAAAAGTACCCGCTGCCCCAGAACTGGGGCTACAGGTGGTTGTGAGCCAATCCCAGATCCACTGCAAGAGCACCAAGTGCTCTCGTTAAGAGCTAGCTCTCCAGCCTCTTGATCCACCCCATAATATTATTTACGAGCACCTACTGTGTGCTGGCTCATAAGAACACAGATGGGTCAGACAAAGTAGGCCGCTCGATTCGTGGTGCTGATCACAGTGCCTTGACGTCTGTGTAACTTGGTTGGGGCATTTGTTTTTGTTTTTTTGTTCTGTTTCTGTCTTTTTTTCTTTTGCGCTGATAATTGAAGCAGAACCTCACTCTACCTGTGAGCCACACTCCCAGCCCTACCCCTTAAGTGCCCTGATCCATCATGCAGCCGGCACTTTGTTGTTATAGAGTCGGGGTGTGAGCAGTCCTGACTGGCATTGTGTGCTTCCTGCTGTCTGATGCTTATCTGCCCTTCTCGAACCTTCTCCACACACCCTGTCATTCCTGCTTAACAGATGGAGCAGCTTGGAGTGCAGAAGGCTTAAGAACTCTGCCCAGGGCCTCACAGCCCCTGAGGGTCAGAGCAGACATCCAGCTGCCATGTAGCTCACCTCCCGACTGAGGTATTGCTTCTCTGGAGCATCCTGCCAGTTTTCCTGAAAGAACGCAGCATTTGGTTGGAGGGTCAGTTGCCTACCTGGCAAAGACCAGGACTCTCCTAAATTTACGGTTCCCTAATTAGCATGTGAAAAGCTCAATTTTTTAATTTTAATTTTATTTATTTATTTATTTTTGAGTGGCCATCAGACACCCACTTCACCCTGGTGCTAATCAGAAAACTAAAACCTGGAGTTGATTTATGATCTGCCCAAGACTACATTGTAAGTTAGAGGTAGAAATGAAACTGGGACCCAAAGTAAGTTTGCAACACTTGTTCCAGCCTTCCTCATCATAAGCCCTCCCAGTTTGTTTTAAGACAAAATGGCATATAACGCGCGGCAGCCTGAGACTCAACTATGGAGGTGATGATGACCTTGAACTCCTGATCCTCCGTCCTCAGCCTCTCATAGTGTTGGGGTTGCTGGTACAGCCAGCAGGGTTACAGGGAAAGGAGTTTGACAGTGGCGTGTGCGCGCGCGTTTGTACACATTCCAAACTGCGCCCGGCTGCAGACCCAAGCATTTGTGGGGCAGACTCTGGCACGGAGAGATTTGTGGATCAATAAACATTTTTTTTTCTTCCTCCCTCTTCATTTATTCATGAACTCTGAACTCCCCGGCTCCCAAGAAACTGCCTGGAAGAAAGCAATTAGGTGGTAATTAGAGCCACTCCTAACGCCGCCGGCAGGGGTGGGGCAGCCCTGGGAGTCCCCGGTAGCCCCAGCTTCTGCTCGCCCGCAGAGACAGGGACACCCTCTGCAGGCACAAGGACTGCTCTCCGGAGGCGGCGGGGCGAAAGCACTCAAGTGCTGCCCTGGCCTCCAGAGGAGGGCTCTCGGCGTCTCACGCTGAGTCAGGCATTCAAATGAGGAGGCTCCCGGATAGCTGCGTGCGGAGCTCCTGGGCTCACCATGTGAGGAATCCCCAGCCATGCTCCGCAAGAAAACTAGAGTCCCATGGCTCCTGCTTTCCAGCAAGCCCTCTTAGCATACTGTAGTGAATGAGGACGGCCAGGATGGCAGCGTGTTATAAATCACCTGGAGGGGGCCATTTTCCAGTCAAGGCTCCATTCACTGCCAAAGGACAAATATGAATAAGCCGGGTGTGGTGGCCTACGCCTATAATCCCAGATCTCTGGGGACCAGGGCAGGAGGATGAAGAGGTTGAGGCCAGTCTAAGCCATATAGTAAGACTTTGCCTCAAACACCGACAGAAGTGGCACTCGGCCACGCAAGCCTCGGAGGGCGTGGGGGTGCACGCCTTTAATCGCAGCACTCGGAAGGCAAGAGGCAGGTGGATCATCGCTGTGAGTTTGAGGCCAGCCTGGTCTGCAAAGCGACTCCAGGACAGCCAAGGCTACACAGAGAAACCCTGTCTGGAAAAACAAAACAAAACAAAAGTCAGCCTCAGCTACATGGGAAGTGTGAGACCATCCTGGGCTACCTAAGACCCTGTCTCTAAAACAAACAATTACAAGAGAAGTAATAATACGGGGGTGGGGGGGCATTGTTCCAAGCCTACTGTGTGTTTTTTTGTTGTTTGTTTTGAGATAGTGTAGCTGGCCTGGAACTTGATTTTTTGTTTGTTTGTTTGTTTGTTTGTTTTTGTTTTTCCAAGACAGGGTTTCTCTGTGTAGTGAGTCCTAGACTCACTTTGTAGACCAGGCTGGCCTTAGAACTCACAGTGATCCGCCTGCCTCTGCCTCCCGAGTGCTGGGATTAAAGGCATGCCCCACCGCCGCCCAGCTTGGAACTTGGTATTTAGACTATCTGGCTTCAAACTCCCAGAGATCTGCATGTCTCTGCCTCCTGAGTGCTGGAACTGAAGACAGTTTACGGGACATTCCGGCTGCTCTTCCCCATATAGTGGCAAAGATAGAGCTGGCTGGCAGCTCTCTTCCTCCTCCATCTCCGTTGTCTTATTTTTCTGGTAACCTTGGCTGGTGGCACCATTGTATAGATGTTGACTCTGATGTACAGGTGGGGAAACTGAGGCTCAGGACATGACAAGATCTGCCTGATGTTGGGCTCTCGTCATCCAGAGCTGCCTTGCTGACGGCCACGGACAGTTTATCGTGCCCTTACTTGGGAATGGCACAACCCAATTCTACTTTCCCGAGCCCTGCGCCCCACCTCTGGTTTGAGTCACCATTCCCAGACTGACCACTGCCCCCCTCCCCCAGCATTCTTGGCAAAGGAAGGCCAAGGCCTAGAGGGTGAGAGGACCTGGCCTCTTGAGGCGAGGTCACCATGGAGTCAGGGGCTGGTGGTTCCTGTCTTTTCTTCTGCAAATGAAGGGCTATGTCCGGCACCTGGAGACATCCAGCCTTCCTTCTTCCCTTTCCCTGACCTACCTTGGGGGAAATTGCCATGACAACCAGCTTCCCTGCACTGACCTCTCTCTCTTAGACCCTGCCCCTTTTCTCTGAGTGACAGGCAGTCACCCTGGCAACAGATTTTGGTGCCCAGCAGGGGCCTATGATTTGCCTCTCCCTTTCAAATAGAAAGCTACGTTGTGTGGCTGGCCTCTGTCTAACTGGAGATGGGTCCTCTGCAGCTTACCTGCCCCTCACCATCAGCCCTGGATCTCTTTCCACCAGTACTGAGGGATCTTTTCTTTCTAATAATTTATTTTTATTTGAAAGCCGGGTGTGGTGGCGCATGCCTTTAGTCCCAGCACTCACGAGGCAGAGGCAGGTGGATCACTGTGAGTTGGAGGCCAGCCTGGTCTACAAAGTCAGTCCAGGAAAGCTAAGGCTAACACAGAGAGACCCTGTCTCAAAAAACCAAAATAAGGGGCTGGAGAGATGACTCAGAGGTTAAGAGCACTGACTACTCTTCCAGAGGTCCTGAGTTCAATTCCTGGCACCCACATGGTGGCTCTCAACCATCTATAATGTGATTTAATGCCCTCTTCTGTCATGGAGGCAGAGCACTGAATATGTAATAAAAAAAATCTTTAAAAATAACAAAATAAACAAGTAAATAAATAAATAAATGTATTTATTTTTATTTTATATGCATTGGTGTTTTGCCTGCATGTATCAGTGTGAGGGCACCAGATCTCCTGGAACTTGAGTTACAGTTGTGAGCTGCCATGTGGTTGATGAAAATTGAACCCTGGTGCTCTGGAAGAGCAGACAGTGCTCTTAACCGATGAGCCATCTCTCCAGCCTCCCACACCCCCCAAGCCCCCAGACAGCGTTTCTCTTTGTAACAGCCCCAGTTCTGTCCTGGAACTCACTCTGTAGACCAGGCTGGCCTTGAATGCACAGAAATCTGTCTGCCTCTGTTCCCGAGTGCTGGGCTTAAAGGTGTGTGCTACTGTGCCCTGTTTTGTTTTGTTTGCTGCTGAGGATCTTGTTTTTATTTTTTGGGACAGAGTTTCTCTGTATAGCCTTGCCTGTCCTGGACTCGCTTTGTAGACCAGGCTGGCCTCGAACTCACAGAGATTGACCCGCCTCTGCCTCTGGAGTGCTGGGATTAAAGGCATGCGCCACCACGCCTGGCTGCTGCTGAGGATCCTAATGGAATACAGAGGATCCTAATGGAATACAACGTTGATTCTGTCCATCTGCCTAAAACCCACCATGGCTCCTCATTGCCTTCAACCTGAGCAAGCAGCAGGATTGCCACAGGCCTTGCAGATTTCTCAGAGGTGAGAAGTCTGTAATCTCAGCATCTGGAGACGGGCCCCGACAATCGCCACAAAACTGGCATGGGCTACGTAGTGAGATCTTGTCTCAAAGAAGCAAACAAAATATTTTTAGGTCTCATCCCCCCAGAGTCTCTGGTTTATTTAGTAAGTCTGGAGCAGGACCCTTGGATTTGCATTTCTAACGATTTCCTAGCTGGCGCCTGCTGCTTCTGGTCCAGGTACTAAATAGTCCAGACTGTGGTTCTCCCAAGCTGTCCTACTGAGCTTGCTTTTCATTTTTTTTTTTTTCATTTATTTATTTTGTGTGTACAAGGGTATGTTTGCACATGCACTTGTGCTCACCATGGCTTGCCTGTGGAGGACAGAGGACAGCTTTAAGGAGTTGATTCTCTCCTGTCACTTGGGTCTCGGGATCTAACTCAGGCTGTGAGTCAGTCAGGCCTGGCAGTGTGTGTCTACACACTAAGCCATCTCACTGGCCTTTGACCCCAGTCTTGATCTCCCACCATATCCGTGTCGCCATGTTCAGCCATGCTCACCCCAACACCCAGGTCCTTCCGTGGTGTTCACTGTTTCCTCCTCATCTGCTAGGCCAACCGATCCATCTTTTCTCCTTGGCTCCTGCTTCCTGCCTCTTCCCAGGTTGAAATGGGATCCTTTCCCAGAGCTTGGCACCAAGCATAGCATACTGAATGCCCTTGATGACTACAGGGTACTTGAGTGAAGGGCTTCATGGTTCATTTGGCTGGTAAGACGTTGGCTGGTTTCACTCCATGCCAGGTGCTAGGGTTGAGTGGTGCCAGTGGTAATGTGGAGGCACTGAGTGCAGGACCAGAAGAGGGATGCAGGGCAGAGAGTGGAGCTCAGTCAGGAGAGTGCTTGCTTTTTGTTTTGTTGTTGTTGTGTTTTGTTGTTGTTTTTTTCCCCCCAAGACAGGGTTTCTCTGTGTAGCTTTAGCTGTCCTGGTCTCACTTTGTAGACCAGGCTGGTCTCGAATTCATAGAGATCCACCTGCCTCTGCCTCCCAAGTGTTGGGATTAAAGGCATGCACTACCACCGCTTGGCGAGAGTGCTTGCTTAACAGGCATGAAGTCCTGAGTATGGCTCAGCTTAGCATCAGCGGGAGGTGAAGGTAAGAAGTTCAGAAATGCAGGGTCATCCTCGGTGTAATGTTCAAAGCCAGCCTGGGCTTCATGGGATTGTCTGACAAAACAAAACAAAGGGCAGGCTGGATGGTTCAGGGGAATTCCGGCCTTTGTCTGGAATTAAGTTCTTGGAATCCATGTAAAGGTGTAAAGAAAGAATTGATTTTACAAAGCTGTCCCCTAACCCCTAACTTCTACATGTTCTCTCTCTCTCTCTCTCTCTCTTTCTCTCTCTCTCTCTCTCTCTCTCTCTCTCTCTCTCTCTCTGTGTCCTCTCTCTCTCTCTCTGTCTCTCTCTCTCTCTCTCGCACACACACACATGTCCGTGCACACATACACTTGTATAGCAGTTTCGAAGGGAATTGATAAGTCTGGATGTAAGGAGGGCATGGGCCTTCAAAAGCCATTGCATTCACCCCTCAGTCCAGCGAAGCAGCAAGCTGGACCCAACAGAGGGGTTCTCTGGGCCACACTTGTTCTGTGGTGGAGCTGGGACTTGAACCTAGTATTCCTGATGCTGAGTCCCAAGCTCTTCAAACCCTTCACTGATCCCCACCTTCACCCCATGTAGCCTGAACCTGAGTCTTTCCTCTGAAATTGTCCTCCTTAAGGATTTAGCAGTTTGCTCATAGCAGACACCTCCTCTGGCCAGACCCCTTGCTGTTAGACCGAAATCCTGCTCACTCATCTGCAGAGGCAAACCAGCTGCTAAGGGATAGGGCAAGCCCAGCTGTTGCTGACAGTGGGTCATGACTTGTACATGAGATCCTTTCCAGAAACAGCAAGGCTGCCTGGGACTGTGCCTGGGACTGCCTTCCCCACATATCCAGAGATGCCCCTTTCTCTGGGACAGGACCCCACAGCCAGGGGAATGGAAACTCTGCCCGGCTTCCACACCACTAAGTAACGAAATAGAATATGCCTTATTTAAGGGCTTGTTGTCTTAGTTCATAGCTTCTATTTTGTCTGTTTTTTAGAAAGGGGTCTTGCTGTATAACCCATGTAACCCAGGCTGGGCAGCAGCTTGGTAGATCGCTGAGGCTGGTCTCACACCTACAGCCATCTTCTGGCCTCTGTTTTCAGAGTCCCAGGATTACAAGCACGATCCATTACACACAGCTGTTTTTAACTTTTAAATGTTCGGATACAAGTGTGTGGGCCTCTTTTGTTACTCTCCCCAGATGTAGAAGAATACAATGCAGACAGACACAGGCTCCCCCGGGGGCTTGATTAGCCTCCGGCACTGCCAGCTAGCTGCTCGTCCTGACATTGCCTGAGAGAACTGATTTTGCAAAGCTGTCTGCTGGTCAGTAGCCCATAAGCCATCTGAGTGGACTGCTGTCCCCAAGCTGCCACAAGCTGTCATCCCCAAGACAGGACCCCATCCCTTCATACCCACCTTCTGGCCTGGCAATGCCTCCCCCTCCATGGAAGCTATAGTGTATCACAGTGTGTCACACAGTATACACTTGTCCACACATCTTTACTTGGAAGCGTTCATTGCAGTGCATCATTGGTCATGTTGGAGGCCTCTGGCTTCTGTCATATCATCAATACTGGATCCTAACCTGGACTCTTCTCGGATATCCTGTTGTTTATTACTTTGTTTCATGGAGATCCCTCGCTTTGGGTCTGCAGGATGGGTCCCCTTCACACACCCCTACATCTCATAGATGCGGTAGATGTTGGGGTGGGGCCAACTCATACCCTTGGATCTGGGCCTGGGTGATAGTTGAGGTGGTCAGCCCAACAGCTCTTCCAAATCCACATCATCAGGGCGCGCTCTCCAGCACTGCCCCAGCTAGCTCACTCAGGGCTGTAGCCGTCAAGGGCAGGGCCAGCTCTCCCACTCTCATGCTCTTGGGGCTGGCTCACCCACACCCATGCTACCAGGGGTCAGCTCTTCCTTTCTGCCCCAGTGAGGGGCAGGAACAGCTCTCCTGCTCTCATAACCCTGGGGCCAACTCTTCCAACCTGCCATTTTGGGGGTGCATCTTGCCTGTGCCACCACATAGCAGAGAAGGGGCAGGGCCAGCTCACCATCACCCAACCCCCACCACTGTGCAACCTAGGCAAGGTGCAGATCTTTTTTTTTTTTTTTTTTTTTTTTTTTTTAAGATTTATTTATTCATTATTATGTATACAGTACTCTATCTGCATGTACACCTGCAGGCCAGAAGAGGGCATCAGATCACATTATAGATGGTTGTGAGCCACCATGTGGTTGCTGGGAATTGAACTCAGGACCTCGGGAAGAGCAGGCAGCACGCTTAACCACTGAGCCATCTCTCCAGCCCAAGGTGCAGATCTTATGGAGGCATTTTCTTAGTTCAGGTTTTCTCCTCTCAGATGACTAGCCTGTGACAAGGTGACATAAAGCTATTGAATAAAAATTGTGTGTGTGTCTGTCTGTACATGTGTGTGAAAGAGTAGGTACTTACATGCCATGATGCATGTGTGGAAGGAAGGTCAGAGGACAATTTGGACACATTGATTCTCTCCTACTCCATGATAGCTCTGACAACTGAACGGGGATCATCAGCCTTGGCAACAGATCCTGTTTGCTATCCATTGAAGCCATTTCTCAGGATGGAAGACTGTAGCCCATCCTGTTGCTTCGGTCTCCTAAGTGTTGGGTTACAGATGTGAGTTCCTGTGTCCAGCTGGCATTCAACTAAGGCTTTGCAAACAGTGGCTGGAGTGATACTGGCCTTTATCCACCACCACCACCAGGCTCTCTGAGGTGTGTCTGTGAAACCTGCAGTCATGACTGCTGGATAGAATTTCCCCAGGCACAGGGTCCTGGAACACAGGAAGGGTCCCTGACAGGCTGACAGGATCCCTCTAGCACAAGCCCAGAGAAAGGGATGGGATCCAATCCCTATCTCCTTTCCTCATTCTTCCAGGGGAGGACAGGGCCCTGGCATCAGGATCCTTTAGGGACTCTTCTAGAAAGTAAGTTCCTGCCCATGCAGGAAGAGCACAATTTCAGACAGTACTCCAAAGAGTGGAAGCTACTGGCTCCTCTCTTCTGGGTAATGGTGGGCAGGAGTTTCCTGTTTAGCCTTACCCTGTGGTTTTGGTGCTTCTGAGGAGGGTCCATGGGGAAGGGCAGGTGGTCCACAGCCAGGAAGTCTCACTGAATAAGCCAAAACACCATAGACATTGCTGGGAGGGAGGGAGGGCAAGCAGGCGGTCGGGTGGGCGTGCTCCAACCCACTGACACTCATGAACTCAAGAAGGGTCTCCGTCTCATTCATGGAGAGAAGCCGGGTCAGCTCACAGGGCAATGAGTGTGGTCAGAGCTGGGACTCCAGCCAGAGACCCTGGCGGAAATCCTCAGCAGCCCCGTGGTCTTAGCTGATTACTTTGTTTCCCTTTTCCCAACCGCAGAGATCCGAGTCTGCAGGGCACGTCTGTGAGGGCCAAATGGACCAAGGCTTCCTAGGACCAGGAGACAACATGGCATAGAGGTGTTTCTTCTGTTAAGATCTCTTCTTGGCATCCTAGAGCCATAGTGCAGTGCCTCATGAAATGAGCCCTTCTCCGTGTTTGCACACAGTAGGCTCTATGAAGCAGACCTCCTCCTCTACCTGCTCCCCTCCGGCCTCCTTTGCAGCAAGCCACTGCCCCCCCCCCCCCATTCTGCTAGAATTCTGGCTCAGGGTCAGGAACTGATTGCAAAAGTTAGCTCCCTGCCCCTCCGGCACTCCTCTCCAGTCTCCAGGCCTACCAGGGCAGATTGTAGGTGCCAGGCTAAGTAAGAGCTTGGGCTCTGGTCACACCACCTGGCTTGCTGACGACTGCCTTCCGTCAAAGGGCGGGATGGCCCATTCGTCACTATGTAGTTCTGAGGGCTGAGTGCAAGTGGTTGGCAACAAGGCCTGATATGGTCAGTGCTCACAAAATTGTAGCCATTGTCAAAAGTTCAAAGCGGAAGTCTGTCTGTCAAGTCTACTCGATGGGGGTACCTCCTTAGGATTCCCTGTGCAACCCTCCCTTCTCCCACAACCCCCCTCTCACAGTCTGTGCCCACAGGCCCCAAAGAAAACTCTTAACGCGGTCAGAGTGGAATAAAGCACCCTCACCCCCTATGGCAGGTAGAGAGCGGGTGTGTGAGGCACACTCTCTCTGTTTGTTTGTTTAGCCAGTCCTTAATGGCATGGACTCTAACACCTATGCAAATAAACCCTCAGCTTGTAAGGGCAGTGCAAAGGAAAGGGTGCCAAGGGGTCAGGTTCCCTCATCCCTTCAAGCCTCTGTATCTTTATCTGTCCCGCGGGCTAATTCTAACAGTGACCCAGGGTGTCATGACCCATGGCCTGCCCCTTTCAGGGCTGTCCAGATGTTGGTGTTGGTTTGGGATCCTGGGGAGGAGGGGCTTTTGTGCACCTTTGCCTGCTGCCTCCTGACACCCAGAGCTGTTGCTGGGCAGAATCCCCCACCTGGCTCTTAGGCAGAAGTGGTTGCGGTTGCCATAGCAGTGAGCCTGGTTTTCATCAGCATTTCCTTCCCGGGAGCCTCCAGGCAGGAGGGCCACTAAGTCAGCCAGGGAAAGGGCGTTTTCCTTCCCCTGCTTAGGTCACAGGAAGGGTGGCATCAGTCAGGAGAGGTGACCCCACACCAGGTGACTGATGCGTCCCAGGTGGCATTTAGCCCCACTGGAGTAGTCCCCAAAGCCAGGGTGCGTTTATGCTCTGCTCAAGCCTGCCTGGTCTGTCCTCTCGACACAGTAGCCCCTTCCATTGTGTCCTCCATGGCCTCAGCTCAAGCCAGATGGGTATTCTCCAGGCCTCCTCCCTCCACAGGGCCTTTGCATTAGTCCTATTGCCTCCTCGCCTTCAGACCCCATCCTCCACAAGCCTTCCTGACCACGCCTACTGCAGCTCTCTCCTGGCTCTTTCTTCAGAGCACTGAGCGCAGAGTAATTTTGATGTGTGTGTGTGTGTGTGTAAGTCTCTTGCTGAATGAGAATTCCTAAGGGCAGGAGCTGGGTCAGGGTCTGCACTTTTTTTCTTTGTTTCCTTTTTGTCTTTGAAACAAAGTCTCATGTAGCCTAAACTTGCCATTTAGCTGAGGCTGGATTTTGGACTCCTGATCCTCCTGTTCCCACCTCCCAAGTGCTAGGATTACAGGTATGCATTACTACCATTCCTGGTTCCCTTTTTGACAATTATAGAGGCTGGAGAGATGGCTCAACGGTTGAGAGTACTGGTGACTTTTCCAGAGGACCGGAGTTTGAGTCCTAGCACTCACAAAAGGTGGTTCGTAGCCTCCTATAACTCCAGTTCCGAGGATCCAACACCGTCTTTCGGCCTCCTTGGGCACTACACACATTTGGTGCCTATACATATACACATACATTTAAAATGCCCTTAAAAATTAAGATTTAGCCGGTACTGTGGTGCATGGATTAATCCCAGCACTCAGAGGCAGAGGCAGGTGGATCGCTGTGAGTTCGAGGCCAGCCTGGTCTACAAAGTGAGTCCAGGACAGCCAAGGCTACACAGAGAAACCTGTCTCAGAAAAACAAAACAAAACAAAATGAGAACATACACACACACACACGGGAGAGAGAAAGAGTCAACAGGTTGTAATTGATGAGGTTTTCCAGTTGCACTAATATGGATATTGAGTTTAATGCCAGCACTGCGCCGTCATCACCGCTGTTCTTTTGTTGTTGGTTTATTCTAGATATGGCCACACTATAGCCTTGGCTAGACTGGAACTCAAAATAAAGATCCATGTGCCTTTGCCTTTGTGCTTGGTGCACACTACCACACCTGGCTGTCTTAGGTTTTAAAAATCAATACATGAGCTGGGCGTGGTGGCGCACGCCTTTAATCCCAGCACTCGGGAGGCAGAGGCAGGCGGATCGTTGTGAGTTCGAGGCCAGCCTGGTCTACATAGTGAGTCCAGGACAGCCCAAGGCTACACAGAAGAACCCTGTCTCAAAGAAAAACAACAACAAACCCGAGTAGGTTTATAGACCTACTTTGTAGAATCAGTTCCTTCTTTCCACTTTTATGTGAGTTTCAATCTTGAACGTAGGCTTTCAGGCTTGCATCTTCTGATGGGAAGTGGCTTGACATGCTGGACCATTTTGCCAGCTCCAGTATTTCCTTTTTAAAGATTATTATTATTTAGGCATCTTTACATTCCCATATGATTTTTAAGACCCAGTTTCTCTTTATAGCTCTGGCTGGCTTGGAACTCGATATGTAGACCAGGCTGCACTTGAATTCATAGAGATCCATCTGCCTCTGCCTCCTGAGTACTGGGTATATGCCACTGTGCCCTACCCATTTCTGTCTCTGTCTCTATCCCTCTCTGTCTCTGTTTCTGTCTCTGTCTGTATCTGCCTCTGTCTGTCTATCTGTCTCTTTCTCTGTCTGTCTGTCTGTCTGTCTGTCTCTCTCTCTCTCTCTCTCTCCAAGACCTGCCTCAAACTCTGCGTCCCAAGTGCTGGGATTAAAGGTGTGCACCACCTCTGCCCATCTCTCTGCCCATTTCTTTATAAAAACAAAGGTTATTACTATTTTGATGAAGGCTGTGCAGAGCATTTGCATCAATTTGGAAAATACTGTTGGTCAGTTACTATCATGTGGCCTCTGGCAAGTGTGAAAACCTCTCTTGGTCTCTGTTTCTCATCTATAAAAAGGGGGAGGGTCCTGGCAGGTTTTGTTCTGGTTCTCCCCTCCACCCTCCCAGCCCCATCGCCATCCCACTCACCACTCCTGCACTTCTGAGCTCTGCCATAATTAATTCTGTGCCTAAGTGCCAGCTCCATTAAGGTGCTTTCTGTCAGGAGTTTGGGGCTTAATTATGGGGTGGCGCACATTGTACTTAGTCAGAGAATCTGATTAATCACCGTTTTATTTATCTGAATGTTTGTCTGCAGCCGGCATCTCTGGGGAGGTCTTTGTGCTGAGTTTTCCTGGCTTGGAAGATCTTCCCACTGCCTCCTGCCTTCAGAGCTCCCCTTCAGAGGAGGTTCTCCTCCTCGGCCTTCCCTGCCTGCCCCAGAGCCTGCTAGGACCCTACATCTCTCTGGAAGCTGGGCCCTCAAGAGAGCTCATAGCCTGGATATAGGAATATAAAGCAGTGTGGGCATTGCCAGGAATTGAGAGTTCTGAGAGAGTTGGAACCCAAGCCTGGAAAGGAATTCTGGGTGCTGTCCTCAGCTTGCCTAGAATATCCCACATATGTTCACCTCATCTCCCATCTTCAGTTCAGCCTCCTCAAAAGCTCTAACTTCCTTAGCTGTCAGCCGAGAATGTCTCTCTGCTCCAGGAAGAGTTGGCTCAGTAGTTAAGAGTGAATTAGGATCCCAGCATCTACATCAGGTGGCTCACAACCGCTTGTAATTCCAGGTACTGGAGACTTGCGCCCTCTTCTGGTCTCCATCGGTACTGCATGCACATGTGTGCACACATAATTTTAAAAAAATTTTTTTGAGAGAAAAGAGAAATTTCTCTGCCCCTTAGACCAACAGATGAGCCCTGAGCCCGAGATCCAGCCTCAGCTTCCCCTTCCTGTCACCTCTCCATTGCATCCATCCAGTCATCTATGCTATCCCAATGTCATCTATACCATCCTAGTTTGGTCCAACTTGCCCAAGATGTTGTTTGTCTCTAAAAAGTGCAATGCCCCAAGAAATCTCACAGTCCCCCTGCCTCAGGCTCAGGGATTCACTTATATATATTTGTCATCTATTACTTTTTTAAACTTTCCTACCCTGTTTTTGCTTCCTTATGCAAGATACTCCTCAAAGGAAAAGCCTTGCAGAACTGTGACTGTGCCTCACACCCCATCCTTCCTCCTTCTTTCCCCGTCTACATAAAAGTAGCCTCATACTGCTGCCCACAAGTTTCTGCAGCCTGCCTTTATATCATACATAGCCTGGCCCTCTTTTCATACCCTCTTGTAATGACTACACTGTGTCCTGCTGGTTGCAAGCTTCGTGCTCTGCCAAATTCAAATGTCATCTCCTCTGTCACTGTCTTTTCATAGCCGAGGTACTTGGTGTAGAGGCCAGGGGTGGTTGACCTTGGGTGTTCCTCAGAACCATCTACCTTGTTTTTGTTTGTTTGTTTGTTTGTTTGAGACAGGGTTTCTCTGTGTAGCCTTGGCTGCCCTAAACTCGATTTGTAGACCAGGCTGGCCTCGAACTCACAGCGATCCGCCTGCCTCTGCCTCCCGAGTGCTGGGATTAACGGTGTGCGCCACCACCGCCCGGCTATTGTTATTGTTCTGTTTTAATAGGATCTCTGTTTAAAATGGTGTTTTTTGGGGGGGGATTTGCTTATTTTTATTTTGTGTATATGGGTGTCGTGCCTGTATTTAGGTGCACCATGTGCATGCAGTGCCCTCAGAGGCCAGATCAGGGTGTTGGATCTCCTGGAACTAGAGTTTCAGACTGTTGTTAGCATTTATGTGGGTGCTGTGAATTGAACCTAGGTCCTCTGGAAGAGTAGTCAGTGCTCTTAATCATTGAGTCATCTCTCCAGCCTCAGCCTCCTGTTTGTTGTTGTTGTTGTTTTCTGAGACAGGGTCTCTTATTTGGACTTGAGGCTTACTGTTAAGGGTGGTCAGCAAGCCCCAGGGATCTGCCTGTTTGTTCCTCCTCAGCGCTGGTATTGTGAGTGTGTGCCATTGGACAGTAGAGGTTGCTGAACCATTAATACACTGTGGTGCTTAGTTTTCTATGTAAGTTCTGGGGATCAGAATAGGTCCTCAGCCCTGTATAGCGAGGACCTGATGGGCTGAGCTATCCTCACCCTGCCCCTCCCTATTGGTAACTTTTTTTTTTTGGTTTTCGAGACAAGGTCTCTTTGTGTTAGCCTTAGCTGTTCTGGACTCACTTTGTAGACCAGGCTGGCCTCGAACTCACAGTGATCTGACTGCCTCTGCCTCCCACGTGCTGGGATTAAAGGCGTGTGCTATCTTAATAATAATGTACTGAACTCATCTTCTTTGCAACTCCGGCAAGTAGGGAGGCCATAGGATGGAGAAGCTGAGGTTTGTAGGGAAAATGAACCCAGGTTCACACACAGCAGGCAGGGTAGCATCATAAACTCATAAGCATAACATCATAAGCAGTCTGACTTCGCAGCTTTCACCATAAACTGCTTCCACTGTGAGTGCTGCTGGGGCCAGAGCAGGGTTAGAGCCCACTGCTTCACCAGGGAGGGGGTGGGGTACGGTGGGAATGTGACCCCACAAAGGCCAAGCCCATAGGAGGTATCCATAAACAAGTCAATGGCACAACTTGGCAGTCAAGTTTGAATCCATGTCATGCCAGAACCTAAAAATGAAAGGCCAGGTCCAGAGCCGGGCGTGGTGGTGCATGCCTGTTATCCCCAGCACTCACGGAGGCAGAGGCGGGTGGCTTTGTGAGTTTGAGGCCAGCCTGGTCTACAAAGTGAGTCCAGGACAGCCAGGGCTACATAAGGAGAAACCTTGTAACAAAAAACTGAAGGGGAAAAAAGAAGAAGAAGAAGAAAGAAAGAAAATCCAGGTCCAGGCAGGAGTCAACCAAGTGGGAAGTGGGTGGGGCATTGCAGCCTCAGCTTCAGATGCAAACTCTATAGGACTTTCTGGGACCTCTCCTGGGTACACAGTGGGTGATAGGTGTTAAGTTACTTAGTCTGGGGCTGGAGAGATGGCTCAGAGGTTAAGAGCTGTTCTTCCAGAGATCCTGAGTTCAATTCCCAGAAACCACATAGTGGCTCACAAACATCCGTAATGAGATCTAATGTCCTCTTCTGACATGCTCGCGTCCGTACAGGTGGAGCACTGTATTCATAATAAATAAAATAAATCTTTTTTTTTTTTTTTTTTTTAAGTTGCTTAGTCTGGGGTTGGAAAGCAAATCTAGACAGCACTGCAAGGTGTGTGGCCTTGTCTCCATCTTCAGGGGAAGAGGAGTAAACTGAGTCACAGAGGTGTGACTGGAGACTGCCTCCCCTTGTGGCTTCTAAGGGGTTATTTACCAGATGGTGAATGAAGAAACAGGCCCAGTGGGGTGGTGAGGGTACTTTGATTTTTGTTGGGTTTCCCCTCATAGTTCTGCCCAGGGCTGTTCTGGGGTTTATGCAAATTAATGTAGATGTATGCTAATTGAATCACTACCAGTCAGCATGCTCTAATGGAGCTGCCAGCTCAGAGACATAGTGAGGCAGAGCTGTCCAGAAGGGGCCCAAGGAGCCCCCAGCTGAGAAAGGGGTATGGGTCAGTGGTCACTGAGATGAAGGGGGTGGGGTTGCCATGGATACAAAGGCCAAGGCCCTGCCTCTTGACAGGACCAGACTGGCCAGATCAGCCTGCTGGGGCCTCACTGAAGCTCCAAGCTGGTCTCTCAGGATTAATTACCCAGAAGGTGATGCCCAACTGCTTTTCAGCTCACACACCCCTCCCCCACCCCCCCCCCAGCCCCACCCCCACTCCTACCCCTGACCCAGTCCAAGTGGGGAGCTGGGCCACAGCAGGAAGGCCCAAGGACAGACAGATTTGCTGGAGTGTACAGACAGGCCCAGTCACTCAGCTCCAAGAGCCGGTGAGAGGGTGGAGTGAGCTTGGGATGCAGAGTAGCTAGAACCTGAGGTTTTTTGGTGTCTTCACACATGAGCCTTCTACAGCTCTGGGGCCTCAAGTCCCCTCATCTGTACCTTGGGATGGGACTAGGAGATGTAACATGCATACAGCAGTACTGAGCCGGGCGTGGTGGCGCACGCCTTTAATCCCAGCACTCGGGAGGCAGAGGCAGGCGGATCGCTGTGAGTTCGAGGCCAGCCTGGTCTACAAAGTGAGTCCAGGATGGCCAAGGCTACACAGAGAGACCCTGTCTCGAAAAACCAAAAACAAACAAACAAACAAACAGCAGTACTGGGCTGGAGAGATGGCTCAGCGGTTTAAGAGCACTGGCTGCTCCTCTAGAGGACCCGGGTTCAATTCCCAGCACCCACATGGTAGCTCACAACTGTCTGTAACTTCAGTTCCAGGGGGGGTCTGTCACACCAGGCATGCATGTGGGGCGCATATCTGTGCGTGCAGGCAAAATACCATACACATAACATAAATCTTAAAACACACGCGTGAGCACGTGCAAACACACAGCCGTACTTAGTAAAGAACACTGAGGTAGACCCTTAAGGTTGTCAGTTGGGGTTTGTTCCTTTGTATGAGAAGCGTGCACCTCACTTCTCTGTGTTTCTTCTTCTCCTTCTTGGGGTTTGGACATGTGGTACTGGGGTCCTTACAGTTGAGAAATGATGCAAGCAGCGTCTGTAGGACAGGAGCTCAGATCATTCGTCACCACTGAGTTTTCAGGACTCGGCCCACAAAAGGCACAGGGTTCGCTCAGCAGGAAAAGGCGCTTGCTGCCAAGCCTTGATGGCCTGAGTTTGACACAGGGGGGCCTACATGGCGAAAAGTGAGAATTGATCTCTGAAAGTTGTCCTTCGACCTACACACACACACACACACACACACACACACACACCATATAATATTAAAAAGCAAATTTTTTTTTTTTTTTTTGAGATAAGATTTCTCTGTGTAGCCTTGGCTGTCTCTGTAGACCAGGCTGGCCTTGAACTCACAAAGACACACCAGCCTCTGCCTCCCAAGTGCTGGGACTAAAGGTGTGCGCCACCACTGGCCAGCCTAAGAAGCAGTCTTTAAAGAATCATCTACAGAATGAATGAGTGAATGAATGAATGAATGGGTGCTGTGCTTTCAGAACAGTGTGTCTGGGAGAGGAGGGCCTGTCAGTGGCAGGGTTATTCAGTGGGTGCGCTTGGTCTATTCTCTTGCCTCCACTCCCGCCCCCCACTGTCTGGGAAAGCAGTTAGATGTGGGACCCGGTTCTAGAGTCAGCCGCCTCCTGTCTGGGTAACAGCAGCAGGGTGAGGTGCCCTTAACCCGCAGCACCTGATAGAGAAGAGGGCATGATCTGGGTGAAATCAGGCTGGAGGAGGCAAAGCTGTGAGTGCCAGGAAGCTTCTGGAATAGGCTGGCCCAGGGGCTTGTAGTGTCACGTATCAGGCTTGGCAGCGACTACTTTATCCAGTGAGCCCTCTCACCAACCAATTTGCATGTTTGTTTTGTTGTTGTTTTGAAACAGTTTTATATAGCCCAGGCTAGCCTCAAATTCAGGATGTAGCTGAGGCTGACCTTGAATTTTTTTTTTTTCTTTTTTAAATTTTGAGACAGGGTTTCTCTGTGTAGCCTTGGTTGGTCTGGACTCTCTTTGTACACAAGGCTGGCTTTGAATTCACAGAGATCCGCCTACCTCTGTCTCCCAAGGGCTGGGGTTAAGGGCCTGCACCACCACACCCGGCTGACCTTGAATTCTTGATCCTCCTGCCTCTACCTCCCCAAGTATCAGGATTACAGGTGTGTGCTACTATCCCTGGCTAATAGAGTTTCTCTGTAACAGCAGCCCTGGCTGTCCTGGACTCACTTTGTAGACTAGGCTGACCTCAAACTCACAGAGATCTGCCTGCCTCTGCCTCCCAAGTGCGGGGGTTAAAGGCTACACCCAACCACACCCGGTTCCATCCCTGGCTTTTTGAAACTTTAATCTCAGCACTCCGGAGGGAAGGCAGTGGTAGGTAGATATCTGAGTTTGAGACTATCCTAGTTGTATTGAGTGAATTCCAGGACAGCCAGGGCTACAAAGAGAAACTTTGTCTCTAAACCAAAACAAAGCAAAACAAACTGGTTTTTGTGTCAGTGTTGGGATTTGAATCAGCCTTACAGTAGCCTTGCCATTCAGCTATCCCCCTCCCCCACCCACCCACCCTTAACTTTCTTATACACATATCTTAGTTGCAAGTTCACAGCTCCAGGTGTGTGTGTGTGTGTGTGTGTGGGTGTGTGTGTGTGTGTGTGAGTGCATGCGTTTAGAACCTCAAGCCTCCTGGCTCCATGCTGGGCCCCCATGAGGGGACCACTCCCAACTGTTGTCTTTTCCTGGCTCTTGATGCTGCATTTACTGTCACACTCTTTGGGTGTCATTTTCTGGCTTTTGTTTTTTTACACGGGGGACTCATACTGTCCTGCGGCTTGTGTTCTTTACTTAACAGTGTGATAGACTTGGCTGGTTTCCAGTGGGATCTGGACTGGGGGCGGGGGATGGCTGCTGAGATTCCGGAAAGTAGCAGGGGACACCATGCACTAGAAGGAGTCCCCGGAGATCACTAGGCACAGAGAGGGGTCCCTGTACAGTAGTCCCCATATCAACCACTGGAGGCCCGTGGCCTAGCTCTCCCTTCCTTCCTTCGTATCTGTCTTTCTTTTCTTCCTTCTCTTCCCTGCCCCCTTCTCCTTCCTTTCTTCTTTCTTTCCTTCTTTACTTCCTTCCTTCCTCTTTCTTTGAGATATGGCTTCTCTGTATAGCTCAGGCTGGCATAAAACTTAGAGTAGCCCCTCCTGCCTCTGTCTCCTAAATGCTGGGATTATAGATGTCCGCCACCATAGCAGCTTGGACCCTTGCTTTCTAAGGCAGAGGCCTCATGGCTTGTGCACTGCCTCAATCCCCCCGTCCCTAGCCCAGGGGCTTGGCACAGAAGGCGCTTAAGAAATCTATTCGATGGATTAAATCCTTTCCCCATCCTTGTTAAAGACCGTCCTGGTCTCCACCGCTGTCCCTTTGACTCAGCTAAGATATTCGTTGAGCTGGCACACAATGGTGCTGTCCCCAGGTGGAGCCCTGAGGTGGGTCCAGCTTAGGAGCTGGGAAGCCCCCTCCCCTCAGGCAAGTGGCTGTCCCTCCCAGCTGTCACTGTGCTGAGCCTTAATGAGGGGCCGCACCAGTCATCTCCGGGGCTCTTTCCAGCCTGCGGCAACAGCTCTGGCCCACCCCCTCATTTCACGGATGAGGGGCTGAGTCGAGTGTAATTTTGTCAGCTGCTTCAGAAATCCACTGGGAGGGGGACTATCGAAGTACATGGAGTGTTGCTGCCTTGTACCGAGGACTAACTGTGTGTCGGGCACCGCGCTAGCTGAGCGCCTTATGTGACAGAACACTTCACCATCAAGGAAATGGGGGTCAGGAGAGGCAGAGGAACCTGCCCAGGGTTGCAGGATGAGTCACTGACTAAGCTGGGGATTCCACTCCAGTCTACAGGACCCCAGAGGGGGGGAGATTCACTCGTCAAAGCCAGTGAGAGACAGAATTGGGCTGGACTTCCCACTTCTCCAGGACCTTCAGGGAGCCACCTTCCTCTTCCGCCAGACAGCCAGCCTTCTGCAACTAAGGCATATGGCAGCAGACTGGAATATTGGCCAGCGAAGTAGTCGACTTGCAGAATTGATGGGCAAGGGCTTCTGTTAAGTTTCATGGTCCTTTGCCTGGCCTCTTTCCTGCCTGCCCTAGCCAGCTTCCTGGGACTGAGGTGGACCCATCTGTACTGTTCTCCACTCCCACCCCAGTGCCCACCTGGGATTGGGCCCCTGGGGTTGGAGTCTAGACAGACGAGAGCATCCTACTGAGACCAGAGGCAGCTTTGACAAGGGGCTGGAGGTTCCCATAGCAACAGCATCCCCCCTCAGCTGGCAGCCACCCGATAAATAAATAATTAGGGTTTGGGGGTGAGAGCTAAGGGCTAGGGGGGAGGGGTAGCCAGGCAGACTAGGTCTTCACTCTGGAGAGGAGAGGATGGGGGCGTAGGGTGGGTGGGGGGGACAGTCAGACTTGAAGTAGTCTGGGAGAAGAGGGTTGGAATGGCCAGGTGAGAGAAAAGATGGATGGTGAAAGTGGTCAGATGGGAGATCTGTTCTCTTAGTGATCCCTGGACTTGGGGTGTTAGAGAGCAGGAAGAATGCCTGAGTTAGAAGCAAGGTTTCTAGCTCTTGCATCTGGATACGCCAGGGGAGTGGACACCAGAAATGGACCAGGTCCAGCAGATTAAGTTTATGATGAATGCTAGGCATGGACGCATAAAGTTGTAAACCCAGCACTCTGGAGGCTGAGGGAGGAGGATCTCAAATTCCAGGACAGCCTGGGTTCCATAGCAAGACCCTGTGTCCAAAAACAAACAAACATAAAACAGAATTGTATTCAGAATGGGGCCGAGCCTTGGGTGGCATGGCGGGCAGTGAGGGTGGAGAGTGAGCCTCGGGGCACCATGGGGATCCAAAGACTGCCAGCCCCTGTTGGGACCTTAGGAGCATGGGAGGAAGAAAAAAAAAAAATGTGTCCTGAAGAAGCTGCTGGGAAGGTGCAGCGTGTGGGGACAGGGCCAAGGATGGGAGTAGGGTGGGGGTGGCACTGTCGGGAGGCAGCACACGACCCCAAGTCTTCAGGAGTGGTGAAGCTTGGGTGCTTTGTCCTTATCTGCGGTCTTCTGGGCCTAATATCAGGAGACTTACCTTCTGTGGCGGGGCTGTGTGGCTTTGGATTCGTGATAGAGGAGACTGTGTGAGTCACCCCAGAGACCTGCTTTCTGGTTTCCATAGGGAAGTTTTCACAAGGCTGTTCACCTGGCTAATAGGCTGACCACATTAGAAACGCCTGGTGCTAGATGTGCTGGCAGAGACACCTTTAATCCCAGCACTCGGGAGGCAGAGGCAAGCGGATCTCTGTGAGTTCGAGGCCAGCCTGGTCTACAAAGCGAGTTCCAGAACCGCTAAGAAGAAACATCCTCAAGGCTGGCTTTCTTCTCAGCATTCATCCATCCCGAGTCTTTCTTAAGGGAGCAGGCTGCAAAATAACAGGGAGAGAGTTAATGACCTCTAGTCCCAGCAGCCGTCCCTGCCTTCCACCATTATCCGCATACAATAAGTTGGTGGCACACGCCTGTGATCTCAGCGGTCCAGAAAGCGAGGCAGGGTTTCACCAATAACCTTGGCTACATGGTGTGAGCCCAGGGTGGGCTACACGAGACCCTGTCACCAAACAAACATACAATAAGGGGACAGGAAGATGACTCAGTGGTTAAATCCCTTGCCACCAAGCCTGACACTCTTTTTTTTTTTTTTTTTTTTTTTTTTTGGTTTTTCGAGACAGGGTCTTTCTGTGTAGCCTTGGCTGTCCTAGGCTCACTTTGTAGACTAGGCTGGCCTCGAACTCACAGCGATCCGCCTGCCTCTGCCTCCCAAGTGCTGGGATTAAAGGCATGTGCCACCACGCCCAGCCAAGCCTGACAATCTTGGGTATCATCCCAGAAGCCACAGATTCCCAAAAGTTGTCCCTCTGACTGCCACGTGCTCACCATAGCACATTCTCACACACACACCATAATAACAACAACAACAACATATTACATGTTATGAAAGATGGTGGTGATGCGTACCTGTAAGCCCAGCAGGAGGGAGACAGGTCAGGAAATTGTCCTGTCAAGATCAATTCACAGCTGGGCATGGTGGCGTACGCCTTTAATCCCAGCACTTGGGAGGCAGAGGCAGGCGGATCACTGTGGGTTTGAGGCCAGCCTGATCTACAAAGGATACACAGAGAGACCCTGTCTCGGGGCGGGGGGGGGGGCGCGGGGGCGGAGGGGAGGGAGATCAGTTCATGCTGAGCTATCCACCGAAAGCTGGACTTGAGCTCTGATTCTTCTGTCTCTACCTCCCAAGCGCTGGGACTGTAGTACACAACCCTCCCAGTAAAACTCTTTAGTGCCCAAGATGTCTTTTGGTTTGGTTGGGATTTTTTGTTATTGCTGTTGTTATTTGGTTTTTCTTTTTTCTTTCTTTTTCTTTTCTTTTCTTTTCTTTTCTTTTTTTTTTTTTTTTTTTTTTTTTAAGATTTATTCATTACATATACAGTGTTCTGCCTGTATGTGTGCCTGCACACCAGGAGAGGGTACCAGATCTCATTTTAGATAGTCATGAACCACCATGTGGTTGCTGGAAATTGAACTCAGGACTTCTGGAAGAGCAGACAGTGCTCTTAAGCACTGAGCCATCTCTCCAGCCCTGGTTTCTCTTTCTTTCTTTTTTTTTTTGTTTTGTTTTGTTTTGTTTTGTTTTTTGTTTGTTTGTTTGTTTGTTGAGACAGAGTTCCTCTATGTAGCCTTGGCTGCCCTGGACTAGCTTTGTAGACCAGGCTGGCCTCGAACTCACAGAGATCCGCCTGCCTCTGCCTCCCGAGTGCTGGGATTAAAGGTGTGCACCACTGTGCCTGACAGTACCCAAAATGTTTATTGGGAATGTTTTCCACTCACCTTGAGTCAAGGTGCACTTAGCTGACAAATTAGAATTTTAAAAATTATCGTATACATTTCTCTCTCTCTATTTATGAATTTATCGTGTGTGTGTGCTCGCGTGTGTGTGCACACGCACTGTATCAAAAATGTACATGTGGAGATGAGCATACAGCATGCAGGATTGGTCTACCATGTTGGCTGTGGGTTGTCAGGCTTGGTGGCGAGTGCCTTTACCCATGGAGGCATCATCTCCCTGCACCCCAAGTTTTAATTTTTAAAAATGTCTCTTGTTTATGTTTTGAGACAAGGTGTTACTATGCAGCACAGACTGGCCTCTGACTTGGGTTCCCTTTGTCTCTGCCTCCCGACTCCTGGAATCATGGGGGAATTGTGTTTTGCCACACTTAGGCAAAGATCTATCTTTACATCTGTCTCCCTCAAGCCTGGGTCTTGTGACTGGTGGTGCGCGAGCTTGTGATGTCTGGTTTCCTCTTTACATTATTGCTGAAGGGCCGGGACCTCCGATCTTGCCCAGGAGGTGCACACTGTTCTGAGAGATGTAGAGGTGCTAGTGGACGGGACACAGGGGATGCCAGGGGAATGGTCAGTTGATCAGAGCTGAGTGCTGGAGTGGACAGGGGATGACCCTTCAGGACAGGAACAGCCAGCCTCTGGGGATGAGAGTTGAGCTGTACATCTAAGCCCCAGGAGGGCTTGGGGAAAGAAAAGTGGAGGCTCCAGTTTCTATTTCAGTTGCTGAAAGAAGTCAGGGGACAACAAGATGGCTCCACACAAATTCACCTGACACCAAGCCTGACAACCTGAGTTTTATCCCTAGGACCTTTATGTAGGGAGAATTCTGGAATTTTGGTTTCTTAGCAAAACAACAAACAAACAACCAAACAAAGCCACAGAAATATTATGTAAATGTTTTCGTTTTAATCCCAGGTGTGGGGGTGCAGGCCTGCTTCACAGCAGCTGACTATGATTTGCCTCATGCTCTGGCAGAGGTGTGGTTTTGCCAGCGGCAGATAGTTTCTGCAATTGTGTGGTGTTTGGATTTCTGGGAATTTTTCAGAGGTATATAAATCCTAGGACCCCAAGAGGTGGGGATTGGTGGTTGTTGGATGAAGGGGGTGTGGTTGTGCTCGAAGAAGAAACAAGAAGAATGAAATTAGAGTCAAGGATCTCTATCTATCTCCTCCTCCCCATTCATCCTTTTTTCTCTCCTATCTAGTGATAGGGGCTGGAGAGATGATGGCTCAGCGGTTAAGAGCACCACTGGCTGCTCTTCCAGAAGTCCTGAGTTCAATTCCCAGCAACCACATGGTGGCTCACAACCATCTGTAATGAGATCTGGTGCCCTCTTCTGTCCTGCAGATAGAGCACTCATCTATATAAAATAAATAAATAAAAATCTTCAAATAAAAAGAAATACAAAACAAACAAACAAAATTTTTTTTAAAGCACCCACAGGGGGCTGGAGAGATGGCTCAGAGGTTAAGAGCACTGGCTGCTCTTTCAGAGGTCCTGAGTTCAATTCCCAGCAACCACATGGTGGCTCACAGCCATCCGTAATGAGATCTGGTGCCCTCTTCTGGTGTGTAGGTGTACATGCAGGCAGATTATTGTATACATAATAAATAAGTCTGTAAAAAAATAAAAAAGCACCCACAAAGTATCAAAAAATCTAGCTACACTTACATGGTAGAAGGACAGAAATTACTCCTGGGAGTTGCCCTCTGACTTACATATGAGTGTGTGCACACACATACACACTTTTAAAAAAAGATTTATTTATTATTTATACAGTATTCTGCCCACATGTGTGCCTGCCCACTACAAGAAGACACCAGATCTCATTATAAGTGGCTGTAAGCCACCATGTGATTGCTGGGAATTGAACTCGAGACCTTCGGAAGAGCAGACGGTGCTCTTAACCTCTGAACCATCTTTCCAGCCCCCACACTTTTTTTTTTTTAATGGAATGCTTCACAGATTTGCATTTGGTCCTTGTGCAGGGGCCAAGCTAATCTTCTCTGTATTGTTCCAGTTTACTATATGTGCTGCCAAAGCAAGCACCAATTTAAAAAGAAAAGAAAAGACAGAGACAGAGTGGAGAGAGGAAGAGGACAGGCCTAAAGAACTCTGTCCCCAAGGTCAGCCAACCACCCAGGTTGGGGTTGGATTGTGGAGTCCACTGATCTCAGCTGGGTGGATGACCCTTCCAAAGTCCCCCAGCAGACAGAGGCACACTCCCCACTCCACCTGAGCCAGTACCTGCTGGAAAACATGGTACCTTGGTACCTAGATGAGACGGGCGGCAAGGAGAGGTCTGTTCTACTGCCTGCCTGCCGGCCTGCCTGCTGTGTGACCTTGGGCAAGTCGTTTGTCCTCTCTGGACTGTATCTTCTCTTTCCTCAGGATGACATAACGATCCCAGGTCTGCCTTTCTGCCAAGGCATGAGCAGGGAGAGATGAACTTGGAAAGCCTCTAGCCATCTGCAGGGCCCTGGGAGGGTTGTCACTAGCAGGAGGCAGATGGGAAGGCGCCAGGCTTGGGCCTGGCACCACCAGGCTTCTCTCATGTCCTGCCCAAGCCTGCAGCTTCTTTGGTCTCTGCCCAAGCCTTGCCATCTGTGTGGTGGCACCAGCCTATATCTTCCTGCTTCCCTGACAGGAAGTGACCCTGGGATCTCTCACTTGACCCAAATCCCACCCCACCCCCCAAACCCCATTCCTGGGCAGACAGACCCTCTGCTCCACTCTGAGGGGGTGTTGTTGCTATCTTTGTTTTCAGTGCTGGGGATCAAACCCAAAGAGCACATGCTTGAAGTGCTCTACCACTGAGCTTTAGTCCAAGTCCCATAAAAACAAACACACTACATTTATTTATTTGGGGGAAACCCTTGTGCACAGATCAGAGGACACATTGTGGAGTCAGCTCTCTCACCTTCGTGGTCGTGAGGATCAGCCGCAGGTAGTCAGGCTTGGTGACAAGCAACTTTATCCTCTGAGCCGTCTTGTCCCTGCCCCATGTCTGTCTGTCTGTCTGTCTGTCTGTTTGAGAGATGGCCTTATGAGGTCACCTAGGAAGGGTTCCCCAGCAGGAAGGAGAGGGCAGGGACCCTGGCTCAGATTCTCACCCCCTTCCCCAAAGTCACGATCAGGCTTAGAAGCCTTGGTTCCCTCCTCCCATGATCTATCCCTCTGTGGCTGAGAGACCAGCTGCCTTGGGCTCAGTGCGTCACCATCGGTCTGCAGTATCAAGAATGAGTCCCTCGGCTGGGCATGGTGGCGCGCGCCTTTAATCCCAGCACTCGGGAAGCAGAGGCAGGCGGATCGCTGTGAGTTCGAGGCCAGCCTGGTTATTAAGTGAGTCCAGGACAGCCAAGGCTACATAGAGAGACCCTGTCTCACAAAAAAAAAAACCCAAAAAACAAAAAGAATGAGTCCCTGTCCTTTTGGGTGGCAGTTGTCTCAGCCTGTCCTTTCCGCAGGTGGCTGCACTCCAGCGGCAGATCTTCGATTTCCTGGGCTACCAGTGGGCCCCCATCCTGGCTAACTTCCTACACATCATGGCTGTCATCCTGGGCATCTTTGGCACCGTGCAGTACCGGTCCCGGTATCTCATCCTGGTATGTCCTTTTCCTTGCCCCCTCCTCTCCAGCCCAAAGAGACACAAATGTCCAAACCTCAAAAGTATATACTTTGAATGGACCAGTGTGGTATGTTCTCATTAAAGAATCTTCCTAGCAGATAATGTAAGTGAGTATATGTGTATATATACATATATATTTGGGGTAGTTTTGTTTTGTTTTTGTTTTTTGTTTTGTTTTTTGAGACAAGGTTTCTCTGTCTTGGCTTTCCTGGAACTCATGCTATAAACCAGGCTGGCCTTGAACTCACAGCGATCCGCCCACATCTGCCTCCTGAGTGCTGGGATTAAAGGCGTGCACCACCACTGCCTGGCCCCCTATCCCTTTATTAAGAAAGTATGGTCTGCAGCTTGAGGCTGTGGTTTTTCCCTCCACCGCTAACGGTCTCGTAGACTCCTGGTCCCAGGACATCCTCAGCCTGCTGCTGGTCCTCAGTGCAAGGGAAAAGGCTTCTCAGTAGATGAACCCACCTCCATACTTGATACCTGCAGTAACATGGACTTGCAGTGCCTTGCTAGGAATGGTCCGCTCCTAAAGGCTCAGCTCCACCATGCCGGTTCTGCCGTCAAGTGCCCTCACCTGCTGAGGCTTCTCAGCAGCCCCTGCAATTTGCATTTAAATTTTTTATTTTTTTATTTTTATTTTTTTGGTGTTTCAAGACAGGGTTTCTCTGTGTAGCCTTGGTTATCCTGGACTCACTTTGTAGACCAGGCTGGCCTCGAACTCACAGAGATCTGCCTGCCTCTGCCTCCTGAGTGCTGGGATTAAAGACGTGCGCCACCACACCAGGCCATTTAAAATATTTTATTTGTTTGTTTATCTTTAATTACGGAGAGGGACACTTGCGTGCGAGTGCAGGTACTCCAGGAGGCCAGAATAGGGCCTTGGATCCTCTGGACCTGAAGTTACAGGTGGTTGTGAACCTGTACTTGTGTAGGGGCTGGGAACCAAAAAAAATCTCATCTTCACTGCTGAGCCATCTCTCCAGCCCCAGTGTGTAACTTTTTGGGGGAGGGGCGCGTTTTGAGACAGGATTTTCTCTGTGTAGCCCTGGCTGTCTTGCAACTCGATGCTCTATAGACCAGGCTGGCCTCGAACTCACAGTATTTCACCTGCTGGGATTAAAGGTGTGCGCCACCACGCCTGGCCTCAATTGGTATTTTTAACAAACTCCTCAATGTAATTGCAGTATGTCTAGAGGGGGTCCCTCTCCAAGGAGCTGAGCTAAGAGCCAGCCCAGCCTCCTAGCTGTGTGAGCCAGAGAAGCTCAGCCCACCTCTAGGCCTTAGCAGAGGGGAGAAGACATGCCTGCCTGCCTGGCTGCTCTGCAAGGATGTGAAGAGTGGGTTCCACCGCAAAGATTCCCTTTGCCCTTGAGGTCTGTCTCCATTGACTGCGCCCACCCCACCCAAGCCCTCCCCTCCCCTAAACTCACCTCTGCTTTCCACAGTATGCAGCCTGGTTGGTCCTCTGGGTGGGCTGGAACGCGTTCATCATCTGCTTCTACCTGGAGGTTGGACAGCTCTCCCAGGTAAGCCACAGGCCTGGGGGTGGGGGGGTAGGGAGCGGGGTGCTCCTAGCACAGTCTGACCTCTGCAGTCCCTACTGAGGCCTGGCACGTCATCTCTTCCACACCCCTTTCTCCCTCTGCACACTCATGTATTCTGTGCAGCCCGCTTGACCTCCATATTTTTTTGTTGTTGTTGCTGGCCTCCTCTGTGCTTCTCAAAAACAGAGATGGAACTGTCGAGGCTAAAAGAGCATTTGCTGTGAAGGAAGCTGAGCTGAGGACTCTGTTGACCTCTCGAGGTCAGCGAAAACGGCAGGTGTACGTTGGCCCCGTGGTAGGATGCTCAGAGGAAGGAGGCCAACATGCCATACACGCACGCTTTATTGCTGGGACGCAGAGGCTTGGTGGGTCCAGGACTTCGTCGATATGGTTCTGAAAGGAAAGAGACTAAGTGGCCTTTGTTCAGGGGAAATTGAACAAACTGTCATGTGGAGAAAAGCTGAGGAAAGCAGGGGTGTGGAGCTGGAAGAAGAGCAAGCCCAGAGAGACACAGCTTCTATTTTTAGATCTAAAGGAGGCCAAATATGTGAATAAAGAACTTTGCCTTCTTGGTTTGACCCTGCTCCATTTAAGTCCCTACTGTAGTAGCGTGGCCCAGCAGTTTGACCCTGGGCAAATGGCCTGCTCTCTTTAAACTGCAGTTTGCACTTTCTTTAGACTCATTTATTATTTATTTTATGTGTGTGGGTGTTGTCTCTTGTTTTTGTTGTTTGGTTTGTTTCGTTTTTTGTTGTTGTTGTTGTTGTTTTTTCCCAAGACAGGTTTCTCTTGTAGTCCTGCTTGTCCTGGACTCACTTTGTAGACCAAGCTGGCCTTGAACTCACAGCTATCTGCCTGCCTCTGCCTCCCAAGTGCTGGGATTAAAGCATGTGCCAGCATACCTAACCGACACTTGGTGTTTTTCTTTTTGTTTTGTTTTGTTTTTCAAGACAGGGTTTCTCTGTGTGCCATTGGCTGTCCTGCTTTGTAGACCAGGCTGACCTTGAACTCACAGAGATTGGCCTGCCTCTGCCTCCCAATTGCTAGGATTAAAAGTGTACGCCACCCATGCCCAGCTATGTTTGTTTGTTTGGTCCAGTTTTTTGTTTGGCTTTGTTTTGTTGTTTTTTGAGACAAAGTTTCGCTGTGTAACAGCCCTGACTGTCCTGGACTCTTTGTAGACCAGGCTGACCTGGAACTCACAGAGGTCCGCCTGCCTCTGCCTCTGGAGTGCTGGGATGAAAGGCATGTTCCACCTTTCTAATACTTCCCCACAGTCTGAATACAACTTTCGGGAGTTGGTTCCTTTTTTCCTTCCACTGCAGGATCTGGGATTGAGCTTGGGTGGTCAGGCTTGCAAAGTAAGCGTTTTTACTCACTGTGGGTATTCAGACTTCTGGACATGTTTCTGTGACATATGTGCATACACGCGCACACACACACACACACACACACACACACACACACACCACCATCAACAACAACAACAATAATTAAATTTAAAAGAAAACAACAGTGAGAAGGCAGTTGAGGAAGCCACACAATGTTGGCTTCTGGTTGTGAGCCTAGCCTTTAATGGCTGAGCCATCTCTCCAGCCCAGTGTTGGCTTCTGGCGTCAGCATGCACACATGTGAGTGAGTATACACACACACACACACACACACACACACACACACACACACACACACACAGAGGAAAGTAGAAGCTGGGCATGGTGGCCCACTCCTGTAATCCCAGCATCTGGGAGGCAGAGGCAGGCAGATTTCTAAGTTCGAGGCCATCCTGGTCTACATAGCAAGTTCCAGAACAGCCAGGGCTACCCAGAGAGACCCTGTCTCAGGCGGAGGGAAAGGAAAGTAGAGAGCATAGCGACCCATTGTGGTTACACAGGAGATGAAGCTTGGTCTCAGGCCTGTGTGTCCGGTGCCTGGTCAGCATGGTGAAGGAGCGAAGGCATCGATGGGCACAGGGCTGCACACCCTCTGAGCAGCTGACCTAGCCCTGCCCCTTCTCCTTCTAGCAAATGGGAGATTGCGGACCAAGGAGAGACGAGATTTATCCAGAGTCACACACAAGGAGAGCAATGGACATCCATTGGGTTGTATAGGAACTTGTATTGAGGATTTTACCAGTGTCTGAGGAGTTAGACCCCATCTCTCTTTGTTTTTTGAGACAGGGTTTTCTCTGTGTAGCCTTGACTGTCCTGGAACTCTTTGTAGAGCAGGCTGGCCTCAAACTCAAAGAGATCCACCTGCCTCTGCCCCCTGAGTGCTGGGATTAAAGGTGTGTGCCCATCCCTCTTACTGTCCCTTCTAGTTCTGAAATTCAAAGGCTCCTATATAGGCTCAATTCCCACCCTTTCCAGCCTAGTGATAGCGGTGATGTCTACATGAGCATCTGCTGCCACCTACTGGTCAAGTATGGACATACAGGTGTAGTCATTTCCTTCACAAATCAAGCTAGAGAAGAACAGGCTGTGAGCATCCAGGTGGTGATGGGACCTGGTGAGCATCCCTCCCCACCGCTCAGTATCCCAGGCCCCTCTGCCCCCCAGGACCGGGACTTCATCATGACCTTCAACACATCCCTGCATCGCTCCTGGTGGATGGAGAATGGGCCAGGCTGCCTGGTGACTCCTGTTCTGAATTCCCGCCTGGCCCTGGAGGACCACCATGTCATATCGGTCACTGGATGCCTGCTTGATTATCCTTACATCGAAGCCCTCAGCAGTGCTCTGCAGATCTTCCTAGCTGTGAGTCCTGTTCACCACCCACCTGCATATTCCCAGAAGTACAGAATCCAACCCACCCCACTCTAAATCCCCAATTAAAAAAAAAAAAAAAAGATTTTATTTATTTATTACATATACAGTGTTCTGCCTGCACACCAGAAGAGGGCACCAGATCTCATTACAGATGGTTGTGAGCCACCATGTGGTTGCTGCGAATTGAACTCAGGATCTCTGGAAGAGCAGGCAGTGCTCTTATTAACCTCTGAGCCATCTCTCCAGCCCTCATCTCTCCAGCCCAAAACCAGGTGTGATGGCAGATACCTGCAATTCCAGCATTCAGGAGGCAGAGGCAGGGAATCGGGATTGTGAGTTGAAGGTCAGCCTCCATGACATAGTGAGGTTCCAGACCCCATACCTGCCTAGAAAAAGATAACGCCTATGTATTGCAGCCCCCCCCCTCTGCTCCTGCCCGGATCTGTGTCTTACGATACCTCCCTCCTCCTTGAGTAAGACCCAGACTCAGGAAGAATCACTGAGAAGGAGCAAGTGGCAGTTCTACATGTACGACTGGAATACCCTGGGGAGTGGGGGAGTGGAGCGACACACTGTGACTGTGACTTCAGACAAGCAGTTCACCAATTTGTGCCCCAGTCTTCTCAGGCCCTGGTCGTTCGTTAGGTGAAAGGATTCTGTAGTCCTGCCTGTATAAAGTGCCTAGGACAGGGCTGGCCCTCCCATTAATGGTCTCAGGTAGCCCAGGCTGGCCTTGAGCTCTGGACCTTCCGAATGCTAGGGTTGCAGATGTATGCCGCCGTGCCAGGCTGCAACTCCCATTTGGAGCTTTCTTCTTTCTTTAATTTCTTCTTTGGTTTTCTTTTTTGTTTGTTCATTTCGAGACACTTTCTCTGCATAGTCTTGGCTGTCCTGGAACTCACTCTGTAGACCAGGCTAGCCTCGAACTCAGAGATCCACCTGCCTCTGCCTCCCGTGTGCTGGGATTAAAGGTGTGCGCCCCCACTGCCCAGCACAGTCACAGTTTTGGGTTGTGGCTGTCATTTTGTTTTGGTTTTTAAGATTTATTTATTATGTATACAGTGTTTTTGCCTGCGCCAGAAGAGGGCACCAGCTCTCACTATAGATGGTTGTGAGCCATCATGTTGCTGGGAATTGAACTCAGAACCTTTAGAAGAGCTGGTATTAAAGTGTCCACCCTGCACAACCTATGAGTCTTTCAAACACCAGTATTTAGCTTAAGTGTTTGCTTAGGACAGGGCGCTGAGTCATATGAGGAGAGGGGACAGGGACAACTTCTCTTTCTCTTCCTGACTGTCATCCCCTCTCCCAGCTGTTCGGCTTCGTGTTTGCCTGTTATGTGAGCAAAGTGTTCCTGGAAGAGGAGGACAGCTGTAAGTGCGGCTCCCCACCCCCACCCCGGGGAGGCGGGGCGACCCGTCTTTTCAGCACCGTGGACAGGGCTTCCTCGCCTCCAGGGAGCCCAGGGTTAGATGGGGGCCAAGAAGAGACAACTAAGGATAGATGGGGGTCTGTGTAACCGCTCTGGGTTAGGACCCAGATGTCCAGGTGCTTAGACCAAGGCCCCAGAACTGCCTTTTCCGAATCTAACCCTTAGGGCCTTCCTTCAACCAGACCGCCTCTCTCCAGCTGCTGCGGGTGCATGGCTGGGTTGGGGGTGGGCAACACTTTACCCTCCTCTCTCCCACTCTCATACAGGCCCCCCCCCCTCAAGTTTACATCCTGGGCGTGGTCTTTTCCAGCCCCACCCACCCCTTCCCTAGCCTGGCTACCCAGGAATGGGTTCCTGTCCTGGGTTCTTAACCTTTCAGGACCCAGTCTTCAGGACTCACCCCTTCCCTTCCGCAGTTGACTTCATCGGTGGCTTTGACTCCTATGGGTACCAGGCGCCTCAGAAGACGTCGCATTTACAGCTGCAGCCTCTGTACACGTGGGTCCCTGGCGGGGGTGCTGGGTGTGGCTGAAGGGATCGGGTCTTTAGTGTTGGTGGACAGAAGGGCACGGAGAAGGCATGGGCATCCGGGTCTCTCTGCCTTCCTGCTCGCAGGCCTACAGATCCACCCCTAACCCGCTTTTGTTTCCTGCAGGTCGGGGTAGCTTCTGCCCAGCACCCACCCTCTTACAGTGCCCAGGGCAGTTGGAGAAGGAAGCAGCTCTGTCCCGCAGCTCGGATCACGATGAGCAGGCGCGCCCCCTGGCGGCGCATAAGCTGACTGCAGCTTGTGCGGCCTGGATCTGCAGCTCCTGAAGCAAATGTGGACTCAAATTTGAACTCGGACTTGACCCTGGCTCTAACTTGGCCCTTAGCAGCTGGACTTCAGGGCTGGGGCGGGGCGGGGCGGGGGGGGGGGGAGGGGAATCACTGGGTTTGTATTTTTTTTAATCTCAGCCTTGGTATGTGCCGGGGTCTTCCTCTCTCTTCAGCTTCATTCCTTACCTAATATCTCGCCCTCAATCCACACAGCAAGACAGACGGACTTACTCCATCTCACCCATCTCTCCCCTGCCCTGGGAAGAGATACTGTGAACTAGAAGCAGTCCTGGCTCCAGCTGCAGCCCCGCCACTGACATCCTGTGTGACATCTGGCAGAGCCTTTGCTCTCTCTGGGCCTCAGTTTCCCCACCTCAAATAATTAAACCGGTCTCTTAGTAGATGATGCTTCCAGCATTCTCACTTGACTCTCGATTCCCTGGGCTGCACTGCAGCTGTGGAAACTAAGGCCCAGAGATGTGAGGTGACTTGCTGGAAAGCACATAGTAAGAGCCGGGCTGTGCTAGTTTGAGAGTCCAACCCGGTACCTGGCCTGTGGACTTGGTTTACGAGCCTCCTTCTAGCTTGGACATCCCTGCACACTCACACGCCACCACCCCCACCCACCAGCGCCACTCTTAAAGCAATATACCACTTTGTTCTCTTGTCAGGAACCAGACAGACAAGAGCCCAAAGCCTTGAGTTCAGCCTGACCCACAGGAAGCCTTTGTAGACTCAGCCTGCCCATCTTTGGCAAACCTTTGAACCTCATCTTTCAGGAAAGCAAGTCCCTAAGCCTGGGTCCCTATCTCATGATTCCCACCCACCCACCCCAAGCAATTACACTAACCCTCAATCCCTTTACCTACATGGCCATTGTGGTTTCAAAGGGGAGGAAGATGAGTACTGAAGGGGCAGGATGGGGCTCGGTGACTACAGTCAGGAGGGCGAGCGCCCCACCCATCCTGAGTACTGGCAGATTAGGACTGGCTCTTCTTCATCACCTCTCTCCAGAGATGTCCTGAGGACCACATGTCCTCAGTACTGCCTGGTGTGTTATGTTCAGAGAGAGAAGACATCAGTGCCCCCCAAGCTGAAGCAACCGTGGTTTAGGATGGCAGCGAAGAAGCAGAGGGAGCTAGCAAGCAGAGACCTTGGGCAGTAGAGATGGTTCACGCCACACTGTGGTGAGCACATCCCTGCCAGGCCCACTTGTCATCCAATGTGCCACACAAGACAGCCAGGCCCAGGAGCTCCTCTAGCCATCACAGGTCCCTGGGTAGTGAGCCAAGTCAGAGGTGGATGAGTTTCCCTTAGGCCAGGCTGCCTCCTGCCACTGGGCCACCTCCCACCAGGTGCACTCACCTCTCCCATCCCTTCCCAGGCTTCTTTCTACTCAAGAGTTTGGCCACAGGTGCTTTGAAGCCTTTTGGTTTTATACACTGGGTTTTGCAAGGGGATTGGTTGGCTTCTCAATGAGACCTTGTGGCCCGGGACCTCCCTAGTATCCATGCAGGTGGGTTGATTAAAAAAAAGAAAGAAAGAAAAGTTTTCTTCACTGTGTGCCTGTCTTGCCCTCTTGCTCAGAAAGGGAAAAAGTCCCACCACCACTCCCCAAAAAAGGGGGGAGGGCAAAGCTGCATGGTCATTTCAAGTTTCTTGTTGTTGCTGCTGTTGTTTGTTTGTTTTTGAGACAGGGTTTCTCTGTGTAGCCCTGGCTGATCTGGAACCCACCATGTAGACTAAGATGACGTAGAACTCTCAGCGATCTGCCTGCCTCTGCTTCCTGAGTGCTGGGATTAAAGGCGTGTGCCACCGTCACCTCCCGCTGTCATTTCGTTTTGTTTATTTGTTTGTTTTTTGAGGCAGGGTTTCTCTGTGTAGCCTTGGCTGTCCTGGACTCACTTTGTAGACCAGGCTGGCCTCGAACTCACAGCAATGCCTCTGCCTCCTGAGTGCTCATAGTAAAGGCATGCGCCACCATGCCTAGCTAGTCATTTCACTTTTAACGTCTACACATAAATTTATTGTTTGTTTATTTTAGACAGGCTCTTTTTGGGGGGGGCGTTGGGTTTTTTGTTTTTGTTTTGTTTTTCAAGACAGGGTCTCTCTGTGTAGCCTTGGCTGTCCTGGACTTGCTTTGTAGACCAGGCTGGCCTTGAATTTATAGAGATCCACCTGCCTCTGCTTCCCAAGTGCTGGCATTAAAGGCCTGCGCCACCATGCCCGGCTTTTTTTGGTTTTTCAAGACAGGGTTTCTCTGTGTAGCCCTGGCTTTCCTGGACTTGCTTTGTAGACCAAGTTGGCCTTGAATTCATGGAGATCTGCCTGCCTCTGCCTCCCGAGTGCTGGGATTAAAGGCATGCACCAAGCTGGGCGTGGTGGCACACGCATTTAATCCCAGCACTCGGGAGGCAGAGGCAGGCAGATCGCTGTGAGTTCAAGGCCAGCCTGGTCTACAAAGTGAGTCCAGGATGGCCAAGGCTACACAGAGAAACCCTGTCTTGAAAAACCTAAATAAATAAATAAATGTGTGCACCACCACTGCCTGGCTGAGAGAGGGTCTTGCTGTGTAGCCGTGGCTGGTCCAGAACTCACCATGTAGACCAAGGTGGCCTTGAACTCATAGAAACATAATCGCTGAAGTGCTGGGATTAAAGGTGTGAGCCACTGTCCTTGCCCTTCCTTTTAAAAATATCTTATATGGGTGTCGTGACACATGCCCTTAACCCCTGTGCTCGGGAGGTGGAGGCAGGCAGATAGATGTTTGAGGTCTAGGACAGCCAAGGCTACACAGAGAATATATCTCGGGGAAAAAAAATCTTATACTGCCCTCCCCAAAAATATATATCTTATAATAATTCATGTTGGGGGCACTTGTACCACAGTGTTCACTGGAGGATAACTTCGTGGAGTTTGTTCTCTCCCTCCACCTTTTTTTTTTTTTTTTTTTTTTTTACTATTATTATGATATTTATGTGTGGGGTGCAGGAGTAGGGATTGAACACGCACTCATGCCAGAGAGTACATGTGGAGGCAGAGAACCGTTTGCTTGAATCAGTTCTCATCTACCGTGGGAGTCATGGGTATCAAACTCAGGTACCCAGGCTTACTTGGCCTTTACCACTGATCCAACTTCCCTTTGTGTGTGTGTTTGTTTTGAAACTAAGTTTCACTGTGTAGCCAAGTCTACTCATACTCATGTATTTATTTTTTTGTTTTGTTTTGTTGAAACATAGTTTCCTTTTGTAGCCTTGATTGTCCAGGACTCACTTTGTAGACCAGGCTGGCCTCGAATTCACAGCGATCCGCCTGCCTCTGCCTCCCGAGTGCTGGAGTTAAAGGCGAGGGCCACCAGGCCTGGCTCTTATCCTTTATAATCTTCCTCCTCAGTGTCACATTACAAGTGTGCACCACCATGCCCAAGCCTTTATTATACACCCCTGAGGCCCTGGCTTGTGCCTTAGACTAGCTTTGTGGCTTTGGACAAGCCACTGTCTCTTCTTCAAAACACCACAGAGGTTGCTGGGTAGTGGTGGCACAGATCTCTCATCCCAGCACCCGCAAGGCAGGTGCAGGAATCTTGGGAATTCGAGGCCAGCCTGGTATACAAAGTGAGTTCTAGAGCAGCCAGGGCTACACAGAGAAACCCTGGAGAGAGAGGGAGGAAAAAAAAATGCAAAATGCTTTCTATTTTGTTTTCTCAGTAAATGCACATTCTGATGATGTTTCTGGGTCTCTTGCATCTCGGCTCTTTTCTGTTTTCTCTTTTCTCTTCTCATCTTGCGAGATGTGCCTCTCCAGTTATGACAATCAAAATTATCTGTTGACATGACCCTGGAAGGCAGCATCACTCCCAATCAACACAGACTCAAGTTATTACAGGAAAGACTTTGAATAAGTAGATCTAAAAATTGGAACAATTTATAGTGTTTTAATTTTATGTATGTTTGTGCACATATATGCCTAGTGCCTGTGATGGCCAGAAAAAGGCAGCAGATCCCCTGGAACTGGAGTTACAGAGTGTTGTGAAGCTACTCGTGGGTTCTGGAAATCGAACTCTGGTCCTCTGGAAAAGCAGCCAGTGTTCCTTACCACCAAGCCAGCTTTCCCAACCCTGAGGCTGTGACCTTTGAACATTAAACTTGGATGATAGTGTTTCTGCCTGTAAAATGGCACAGAGAACCTGAGTCTGGCAATACACATCATTAATTCCAGCCATTCAGGAGGTAGAGGCAGAAGAAATTGATATTCAAGGAGGCCTGACAACTTAGTGATACCCCTATCTCAAAATAAAAAATAGCAACAAAGGGCGGGAGAGTTGGCTTAGTGATTACCATCATTTGCTGTCCTTGCAGAGAACCTAGATTTTATTCTCGGCACCACATGGCGACTTAAAACCATCCTTAACTCTAGTTCCAGGGGAACCAGTACCACCTTCTAGTTTCTTTTTTTTCTTTTTCTTTTTTTTTTTTGGTTTTTCGAGACAGGGTCTCTCTGTGTAGCCTTGGCCATCCTGGACTCACTTTGTAGACCAGGCTGGCCTCGAACTCACAGTGATCCTCCTGCCTCTGCCTCCCGAGTGCTGGGATTAAAGGCGTGCGCCACCACGCCCGGCTCCACCTTCTAGCTTCTACTGTGCATGAAGTACACACATGTAAATGCAGGTAAATCATGTATGCACATAAAATTGTAATAATAAATAAACCTTTTAAAATATTTAAAACAAAAGGGCTAGGGATATGGCTCAGTGATAGAGCACCTGCCCAGCAAGCTCATGCCCCTCTGACACAAAACAAGGAAACACTTTTAATCCGAGCTCTCTGGAGGCAGAGGCAGGTGGTCCTCTGTAGGTTTGAGGCCAGCCTGGTCTGCATAGAGCAGGGATTCTCACCCTTCCTAATGCTGCAACCCTATAATACATTTCCCATGTTGTGGTGACTCCCAACCATAAAATTATTTCATTGCTACTTCATAACTGTAATTTTGCTACTGTTAGGAATATCTGAGCCGGGCATGGTGGCCCACTCCTTAAATCCCAGCACTTGGGAGGCAGAGGCAGGCGGATCGCTGTGAGTTCGAGGCCAGCCTGGTCTACAAAGTGAGTCCAGGACAGCCAAGGCTACACAGAGAAACTATGTCTAAAAAAAAAAAAAAAAAAAAACCCACCAAAAACAGCATATAGTTGAGGTGTGGGAGGATTATACATTGTTACCCTACTGCTCCTTGCTCAGGTTCTGTTTGTAAATATTTTTATTTAATTATTTATTTGTTTTTTTGAGACAGGGTTTCTCTGTGTTATCCTCTGTAGACCAGGCTGGCCTAAAACTCACAGTGATCTGCCTGTCTGCCTCCCAAGTGCTGGGATTAAAGGCATACGCTACCACACCCGGCTAACTGCTTTTATTATATTATATTTTATTTATCTATTTTGTGTGTATTGGGCGGGGGTGATTGCATGCCCACCGTGGCATTCCTATAGAGGTCAGAAGATAATAGTTTTAGTTTTGTTTAGTTCGTTTTGAGACAGGTGTGTAGCCCTGGCTGGCCTGGAACCCAGAGATCCACCACCTGCCTCTGCCTCTCTCGTGGTCTGAGAGTAAAGGTCACCATGCATGGTCAGAGCAACAGCTTTTAGAAGTGTGTTTTCTTCTTCCATAGTGGAAACCAGGGTTTTCGAAGCAAGCGCTTGCGTTAGCTGAACCATCCCCCAGCCTTCCCCCACCCCCACAAATACAGTGTCTCTTGTTGTCAGGCAGCCTAGGCTGGCCTTGAGTTTCTTTTTTTTTTTTTTTTTTTGGTTTTTTGAGACAGGGTTTCTCTGTGTAGCGTTGGCCATCCTGGACTCACTTTGTAGACCAGGCTGGCCTCGAACTCACAGCGATCCACCTGCCTCTGCCTCCCGAGTGCTGGGATTAAAGGCATGCACCACCACGCCCGGCGTTGGCCTTGAGTTTCTACTCCTCCTGCTTCCTTCTCCAATGCTGCAATGCAGTGCTGGGAATTTACTACTAGGACTTGTGCCAACGGAGCTGTATTCCAGCCCCTCAGACTAGCCTTCAATCGGATGAAATATTTCTGTCACATTTCCCAAGTGGTAAAATTAAAGATGTGGACCACTGCACCCAGCTCTTTGCTTTCTTGTTTCCTTCTTCCCTCCCCTCCGTCCCTCCTTCCTTAGATAGGGTTTGCTGTACTATTCAGGTTGGGTTTTTTTTTTTTTAATTTAAAATTTAAATTTATGTGCATTGGTGTGAGGGTGTCAGATCTTGGAGTTCCAGACAGTTGTGAGCTGCCATGTCGGTCCTGGAAACGGAACCCTGGACCTTTGGAAGAGCAGGCAGCGCTTTTAACCACTTGAGCCAATGCTGCAGCCCACTATTCAGGTTGTTTTGAACTCCTGGGCTCAAGCATTCCACCCACCTTCTTCTGGGCCGTATTCGTATGATACATATGATATGTTACATACACATATATGATAAATATATGTATCATAGCACCGAGTTCTTGAGCACCCTCCTACCAGTCACTGAGAGCTATCCAACCTTCAAAAATACCGAAAGTATGGGCTGGAGAGACAACTCAGCAGTTAAGAGCACTTGCTGCTCTTGCAGAAAACGTGTTAGGTTCCCAGCATCCACGTGGCAACTCACAACAATCTATAACTCTAGTTCCAGGGATCCAATGCCCTCCTCCTCCTCCTCTTCCTCCTCCTCCTCTTCCTCCTCTTCTTCTTCCTTTTTTTTTTTTTTTTTTTTTTTTTTTTTTTTTTGGTAGATTTATTTATTATTTATACAGTGTTCTGCCTGCCATGCCAGAAGAGGGCACCAGATCTCAGTATAGGTGGTTGTGAGCTACCATGTGGTTGCTGGGACTTGAACTCAGGACCTTTGGAAGAGCAGACAGGGCTCTTAACCCCTGAGCCATCTCTCCAGCCCCCCAATGCTCTCCTCTGACCTCCTTGGCACCAGGTATGCACATGGTGCAGATGTGCATGCAAGGAAAACACTCACACATAAAAAAGTAAACACTAACCCAGCACAGTGCACACCCCTGTAATCAATCCCAGCACTCAGGGAGGCAGAGACAAGCAGATCGCTGTGAGTTCAAGGCCAGCTTGGTCTTCAGAGTTAATTCCAGGACAACCAGGTTACACAGAGAAACCCTGTCTCAAAAACAAAGAAACAGCCGGGCGTGGTGGCGCACACCTTTAAGCCCAGCACTCGGGAGGCAAAGGCAGGCGGATCACTGTGAGTTTGAGGCCAGCCTGGTCTATAAAGTGAGTCTAGGACAGCCAAAAACTATCACAGAGAAACCTTGTTTCGAAAAAACAAAAAAACAAAAACAAACAAACAAACAAGGGCTGGAGGGGTGGCTCAGAGGTTAAGAGCACTGACTGCTCTTCCAAAGGTTCTGAGTTCAATTCCCAGCAACCACATGATGCCTCACAACCATCTATAATGTGATCTGGTGCCCTCTACTGGCCTGCAGGAGTACATGCAGGCAGAACCCCTATATACATAAATAAGTAAATAAATCTTTTTTAAAATTAAAACAAACAAAACAAAACAAAAAATGTAAGTCCTTGGGTATAGGCTCCTGAATATGCACTAAGAGCTGTGGTGTAGGGGTTACAGATGTAGCTTAACTGGTAGAGTGTTTGCCTAGCATGCCCGAACCCCAGTAACATATAAACTGGGTTCAGTCATACACACTTGTAATCCCAGCACCAGGGAGTCCAAGGCCATCCTCAGTATAGAGAGGGTGAGAAGCTAGCCTGAGATACATAAGACCCCATCTCAACAATGAGTAAAATAAAGAGTCATCCTTATCGGAATAGTGGTGAGTGTCTCTGTTTGCCACTCAGGAGACCACGGTTCAATTCCTGATGGCATCCTTTGGGGCTAAAGAGATGGCTCAGTGGTTAAGAGTGTTTGCTACTCTTGCTGGGCGTGGTGGCGCACGCCTTTAATCCCAGCACTTGGGAGGCAGAGGCAGGCAGAGCGCTGTGTGTTCAAGGCCAGCCTGGTGTACAAAGCAATTCCAGAGCAGCCAAGGTAACACAAAGAAACCCTGTCTCAAAAAGCCAAAACCAAACCAAAACAAAACAGCGTTTGTAGCTGGGCGTGGTGGCGCACGCCTTTAATCCCAGCACTCGGGAGGCAGAGGCAGGTGGATCACTGTGAGTTCGAGGCCAGCCTGGTCTACAAAGTGAGTCCAGGATGGCTAAGGCTACACAGAGAAACCCTGTCTCGAAAAACAAAAAAAAAAAAAAAAAAAAACAGCGTTTGCTACTCTTGCAGAAGACCCTAGTATGATTCTCAGCACCCAGAGATTGGCTCACAGCCATCTGTAACTTCTCTTCCAGGGGATCCCCTTCTCTGATTTCCACCAGCACTGGGTATGCAAGTGGTACACAGACATGTGTGCAGTCATAATACTTGTGAAAATAAAAAAGAAGATACTAAAGAAAGAAGAAAGAACACCTTGCCAGGTGAGGTGGCACACACCTTTAATCCCAGCACTCATGAGGCAGAAGCTGGCAGATCTCTGAGTTCTAAGCCAGCCTGGTCTACAGAGTGAGTTCCAGAACAGCCAGGGCTACACAGAGAAACCTTGTATTGATGATGATGATGATGATGATGATAATGATAATAATAATAACAACAAACAAACAAACAAAAGATTAAAAAGTAAAGAACAGCTTGATTAGGGCTCTTAGGCCCCAGATAAATCTTGGTTGGACTGTATATAGCTAGCTGTGCTGATGTGGCCACATCACCACATGAGCTCTTCAGAGACCCAGCTATGAGTGAGAGAGAGCCTTAGTTCCCAAAGGCAGTGCCAACAAGCTTTGCAATCGTCCCACAGCAAACTCTCTGTGCGTCCTTGGCCAGGACCTCTGATTCCCTGCTGGTTCAGCCATGGGGGCAGGCTGCATTTTATACCCAGCTGAGAGATCCAGCAGAGTTGCCGAATGGTCCAGGTACTGTTGACCTGGGATCTCCACCCCACAGGCACATATTCCACATGCATCTTTGTCTTCGTGCCCTATTCAGGGATCGCAGGCCCACAGTGTGGCTGGGATATTGAGGTGGAAGGAAATAAATAAAGACCCTGAGACCTAGCTGCACAAGGAATTTGCTCCCAGGAACTGAGAGTCAGGTAGCAGGCAGAGGCAGAGACAGAGACAGAGGCACAGGCAGAGGCACAGGCACAGGCAGAGAGGCACAGGCAGGGGCAGAGACAGGTGGATCTCTGTGAGTTCAAGGCCAGCCTGGTCTACAGAGCAAATTTTAGGATAGCCAGAGCTGCACAGAGAAACCCTGTTTCTGGGGGGAAACGTTACCAAGTAATTTCTGAGCACCAAACTAATGTCCTTCCATCTTTACAGTGAGTGACCCTGTGTGGTGGGCCCCAATAGACTCATGTGTTTGAATGCTTGGACATAGGGAGTGGCGTTATTAGGTGTGGCATTATTGGAGCAGGCTTAGCCTTGTTAGAGAAAGTATGTCAGTGTGGAGATGGGGCTTCGAGGGATGAGGTCATATAAAGGCTCAAGATATGATGGGTGGATGTCTGCCTGCGCGCTGCCATGCTCTCGCCGTGATGATAATGGACTAATCCTCTGAAACTGTAAGCCAGCCCCAGTTAAATGTTTTCCTATATAAGAATTGGCTTGGAGCGGGGTGTGGTGGCGCACACCTGTAATCCCAGCAGTTGGGAGGCAGAGGCAGGCAGATCACTGTGAGTTCGAGGCCAGCCTGGTCTACAAAGTGTGTCTAGGAAAGCCAAGGCTACACAGAGAAGCCCTGTCTCGAAACATCCTTCCCCCCCAAAAAAGAGTTGCCTTGGTGGGCTGGACAGATAGCTCAGGGGTTAAGAGCACTGACTGCTGTTCCAAAGGTCCTGAGTTCAATTCACAGCAACCGCATGGTGGCTCATAACCATCTATAATGAGATCTGGTGCCCTCTTCTGGCCGGTAACTGTATGTGCAGACAGAACATTGTACACATAATAAATAAATTTTTTAAGAAAAGTTGCCTTGGTTCAGCACTCAGGAAGGCAGAGGCAGGTGGATCATTGTGAGTTCAAGGCCAGCTTGGTCTACAAAGTGAGTACAGCACAGCCAAGGTTGCAGAGGAAAACAAAAATAAATTGCCTTGGTCATGGTGTCTCTTCACAGCAATAAAAATGTACCCCATGAAGCAACTGCTATCTATAGTTCCCCTTGTATAGAAAGAAGAAACCCAGCATAGAAAGTAAAATGTGTGTGTGTGTGCGCGCGCGTGTGTGTGTGTGTGTGTGTGTGTGTGTGTGCGTTAACGTTCTTGGGCGGGTAACTCCTGACTATATTTTCATATGTACACAGTTTGGGGGCGGGAGAGCTAGGCCATGGGCTGAGATCACTGGCTGCTCTTGCAGAGGACCCAAATTTGGTTCCTAGCAGCACATCACACATCTCACGGTTACAACTTCCTACTACAAGTCCAGCTCCAGAGGATCCATTGCCTCTGACCTCCTTGCACACCTGCACTCATGTGCACAAACCCACATGCAGACACATAATTCAAAATTAAAAGTAATAAAATACATTTTAGCCGGGCGTGGTGGCGCACGCCTTTAATCCCAGCACTCGGGAGGCAGAGGCAGGAGGATCGCTGTGAGTTCGAGGCCAGCCTGGTCTACCAAGTGAGTCCAGGATGGCCAAGGCTACACAGAGAAACCCTGTCTCGAAAAACCAAAAAAATAAAAAATAAAATAAAATACATTTTAAAGTATATGGTTCTACATGAGACATTGCAAACACCTCCCCATCTTCAGCTCTGTGTGTGTTTGTGTGTGTGTGTGTGTTGTTGTTGTTGTTGAGACAAGGTTTTATTTTGCAGTCTTGGCTAGCCTTGACAAACTCCAGAACGTCAGCTCTACCTGAGTGCTGGGATTACAGGCATGTGGTAAAATACTCTGCCGATAAATATATTTGGATGAATGAGTGAATTAGACAGTAATTATGTGGTGGGTAAGAAACAACTCAGGGGCCGGGCAGTGGTGGCGCACGCCTTTAATCCCAGCACTCGGGAGACAGAGGCAGGCGGATCGCTGTGAGTTCGAGGCCAGCCTGGTCTACAAAGTGAGTCCAGGATGGCCAAGGCTACACAGAGAAACTCTGTCTTGGAAAACCAAAAAAAAAAAAAAAAAAAAAAAAAAGAAACAACTCAGGGGCTGAAGAGATGGCTCAGAGGTTAAGAGCACTGGCTGCTCTTCCAAATGTCTTAAGTTCAATTCCCAGCAACTGCATGATGGCTCACAACCATTTATAATGAGATCTGGTGCCCTCTTCTGGTGCGCAGTGGTACATGGAGTCAGTATGCTGTATATATAATATATAAGTCTTTTTTTTTTTTTTTTTTTTCCTTCTGAGGAAAAGAAGGGCGGGAGAGATGGTTCATAGGTAAAGAGCACAGGCTGCTCTTCCAAAGGTCCTGAGTTCAATTCCCAGAAACTACAAGATGGCTCACAACCATCTATAATGAGATCTGGTATCCTCTTTTGGCATGCAGGTGTTACATGCGGGCAGAACACTGAAAACATAATACATAATTTTTTTTAAAAAAGAAAATAAATAAAATAACTCAGATCTCAGGTAAGTTCTGGTTCTACCACTCACAGCCATGTGGTGCACAGCCATGTCACTGTGTAAGACCAGCTGTGAAATACAGAGAATATTACCTATTTTACAGGGTGGTGTGGAGTAAGTGCAAGTCGCTCTTGAACTACTTATTACACAGCTATTAGTAGGTTTGTTTTTTGTTTTTTTGTTTTGTTTTGTTTTGTTTGAGACAGGTTTTCTCTGTGTAGCCTTGGCTGTCCTGGAGTCACTCTGTAGACCAGGCTGGCCTCGAACTCACAGAGATCCGCCTGCCTCTGCCTCCCGAGTGCTGGGATTAAAGGCGTGCGCCACCACACCGAGCTAGTACAGTTCTTAGTAAGTACAAATGCATGCTACTGGAAGTGGGACCTGCTGAGACTATGGATACTCGGGACCCTAGAGCGGCCTGCGGAACAGCAGGGCTATGGAGCACAGCACCCAACTCTCCCAGGCCAGCTACTTGATCTGACACCCCCACCAGTCCTTCTCCCACCTCCGCAGAGGTGTTCCTCTGGGCCCTGCCTTTCTCAGCCTAGCCTCGCCCCCACCGCCCCGCCCGCCGGCTTTCTCCCTTCGGGTCCACGCCTCCTTAGGGCGGAGTTTTAATCTCCCGCCCACCTCTGCCTCCCAAGCCAGAGTACCATCCTCCAACCTTTCTGGCCGGGTGTGGGGCTCCACCCTAGCTCCTCCGCAGGAGTGGAAGATACAGACCCCACTGCTTTCTGGCTCTAGTGCCCAAGGTTGAGCTGAGATCGACTTTGCCCCCATCTACCTTGGTTCCTCCCCTACCTAGGCCTAGTCGGGTCTGTGTCTTGCCATGCCCCCATACGGGCCTCTAGCCTCACCCCACCCCACCCCCACTCGCCAAGGCACTCACTAGTTCACCAGGCTCTGTCCTTTTTTTTTTTTTTTTGCCCCGCCCACGATCGACTCCTCCTGGGCATGCTTTGACTTCAACCCACTAAGACTCTGTTCCCAGTTAGGCCCCGCCCCCAGATCCTCCTGACCCCGCCCCCCGGTGCGGCTTCTGCTCCTCCTGGCTCGGCCCCGCCTTGGCCCCACCTCGCCTACTCTTTGTTCCCACTGCGAGAGCCCGCGTCTCCGGGAGCTGCAGAATTCTCCGAGTGTGGCCCGTCTGAAGTCCAGTTCTTGCTGGTTCCCGGACGCCCGGGCCTGCTCTGTGTAAGAGGTGTGCGCTGGCGCTGGGCCAACCCTTCCTTTGTTCCCTAGAACATTCTTTTGCCTAGCCCTCCTACCTGTGGAGTCCGGATTACGCAGCACGGAAACCGATCGCCTTGTGACCCCTGGCTTTAGCTAACTGCTTCCTTGTGCTGGTGGGAGCTGTGAGCCCGGTACCTGATACACAATACCTGTAGGAAGGGTACTTAGTTGTTTGCTGCTGGCACCTGTCTTCTAAGGTCTCCATGGAAAAAGCGAATCCCACCCCCACCACGCCCCCACCTTGTTCCTTCTTTCACCTTTTCCCTCACCCCACAATTTATGTTCTGTCTTTGTCTCACCCCATGTCCTTGTCTCCTCAAACACATCCACACCCTTACTCAGTTACCCTAAGGTACGCTTCTTAAGTAATCCCTTACCGGGTTTTTCCAGTTACTGTTTTAACAATCGAGCCATAATTGGCCTGGAAAAAAGGCTCTGAGATTAAGAGCACTTGCTGCTCTGGAATCCAGTTCGGTTCCCAGTACTCATGTTACAGGCTCGGAATGTGATTATGTGGGTTTTCCCTCCCAGGACGCTCTGTAATTTAGTTTATCTGATTTTTAATTTGAATATCTGGGGTGGTGGGGTTCATAGCCAGGGCCTTATGAGTGGTGGTAAGAACTCTATCACTGAGGTACATCCTAGTCCCCCACCCCGCCCTTTGTGTGTGTGTGTGTGTGTGTGAGTGAGTGTGTGTGAGTGTGTGTGTGTGTGTGTGTGTTTGTTTTCCAAGACAAGGTTTCTCTGTGAAGCCTTGGCTGTCCTGGACTTGCTTTGTAGACCAGGCTAGCATCGAACTCACAAAGATCTTCTGCCTCCTGAGTGCTGGGATTAAAGGTGTGCGCCACCACACCCAGCTTACCCCTCCCCCCTTATTTTGTGCCTTATGCATTCTTTATCAGGGTTGGGGAGGAAGCCAGAAGAGGGTGTCAGATCCCTTAAGACATGTTACAGGCAGTTGTGAACTACTATGTGAATTCTGAGAACCAAGCCCTGGTCTTCTGCAAGAGCAGTCAAGAACACTTTAACAGGCACTGAAGAGATGGCTCAGAGGTTAAGGGTGCTGACTGGTCCTCTAGAGGTCCTGAGTTCAATTCCCAGCACCACATGGTGGCTCACAATCGTCTATCATGTGACCTGATGCCCTCTTCTGGCTTGCAGGTGTACTTTAAGACAGAGCACTGCATACATAATAATAAATAAATAAATAAATCTTAAAGAAAAAAAAAAAGCACTTGGTCTAGTGGCACACATCTGTAAACCCAGTATTACGGAGACAGAGGCAGGTGGATCACAATGAATTTGAGGCCAGTCTGATCTACAAAGTGAGTCCAGGACAGCCAAGGCCACACAGAGAAAACCCTGCCTCAAACACTTAAAAAACAAAAACAAAAAACCACTTTAACTTCATTCCTAACTGCTCAGCCATCTCTCCAGCCCGATCTCCTGTTTTTACACTTTAATTAAGGCATTGTCAATGCCTGTTTGTGGGGCACAAAGTGATATCTCAGTACACATGTACACTATAGAATGTTTTATGAAATCTTAAAAAAGATTTTATTTATTTATCATAGATACACAGTATTCTGCCTGCATGTACAACAGAACAGGGCACCAGATCTCTCATTATAGATGGTTGTGAGCCGCCATGTGGTTGCTGGGAATTGAACTCAGGACCTTTGGAAGAGTAGTAGCCAGTGCTCTTAACCTCTGAGCCAGCTCTCCAGCCCGAGTTTTATGAATTTTTACAAGTGAAACTTTTTGTAATTCGTAATTTGTGACCTTATAAAGATACAAGAAAATGTCCAGAAATTAAACTAAATGACTAGATAGCTTACTCAGGGATGGAGAGATGGCTTAGAGATTAAGAGAATGTTGTGCACTTGCAAAGGCCCTGAGTTCAGTTCCCAGCACCCATCTCAAGCAGCTCACAACTCCCTGTAACTCCAGTTCCAGGGGATCCAACACCTCTGGTCTCACATGCACAAACCCAGACAGACAGACACATAATTAAAAATAGTAAAACTAAGCTGGGTGGTGGTGGTGCACGCCTTTAACCCCAGCATTTGGGAGGCAGAGGCAGGCGGATCGCTGTGAGTTCGAGGCCAGCCTGGTCTACAAAGCGAGTCCAGGATAGTCAAAGCTACACAGAGAGATCCTGTAAAAAAAAAAAAAAAAAAAAAAAAAGTTGAAGGTAGCGAGACCCACACAGTGGAAAGAGAGGATGGAATTTCACAAGTTTATCCTCTGGCCTCCTCATGTATGCCTTGGCACAGGTCTCATCCCTACACACAAATAAATGATTATGTACAATAAAAAATATGAGACAAAGCAAAGAACAAGAAAAACAAGGCCTGATGTTGATCCCCGGCCTTCACATGTACAGGTGTCCATACACCCATGTGAATATGTACACACCACGCGTAGCAAGACAAACAGAGAGAGAGAGAGAAAAGAAAGCCAATAAGCCAATACCATGAAGAGTTAACTGCACCCAGGAAAACTGTTGTAACAAGATTGGCAATGCCAACTGCTCACAAGGGTGTTGGCAAAAGGAACACTTGGGCACTGCTGGTGAGCCTGTGAAATGGTATAACCACTTGAGACAGCTGTTTGGCAGCTTCTACTAAAAATCACACACAATTACCCCATGACCCAGCCTTTTTGCTTTTACTCAAGAGAAATTAAAAAAAAAAAAAAATTTTTTTTTAAAAAAAAATAAAAGATTTGGTTTTTTTATCCAGTCTTGAAAAAACACCCGGAGCTCATCCTTTGGACTAGACTGACTAGCCAATGAGCTCCTGAGATCCTCCTCTCTGTTCCCCCAGTTCTGAGTGGCCACAGTGCCCGGCCTTTACGTGGGTTGCGGGATTAGAACTCATGCTTGGAGGAGGTATTCTACCAACTGAGCCCCCATTCCTGATTCCTGGTCTGACTTTCTAAAAGATGATTAACACAGGCATGCAACCGTAAAGGCTAAAAATAGTACTCTGAAAATGGCCCCCAGGTACCATCCACTCCCCTATCCTCTCCCACCCTTCCCCCACTCCCCTGTCCCCCACCCTCCCACCCACCCATACTCCCCTACTCCATCCCCATTCACACCCCCTCATCAAAAAGGTGAGTTTCAGGAAACTTCTATTCCCTTTGAGCCCAACTTTGTCTTTGTTTTTGTTTTTTTGTTTCCATTTTTGTTTTTCGAGACAGGGTTTCTCTGTGTAGCCTTGGCTGTCCTGGACTCGCTTTGTAGACCAGGCTGGCCTCGAACTCACAGCGATCCGCCTGCCTCTACCTCCCGAGTGCTGGGATTAAAGGCGTGAGCCACCATGCCCGGCTCCCAACTTTGTCTTTGGTTGTCAGTCTTTTGTTTGTTTTGTTTTTCGAGACAGGGTTTCTCTATGTAACACCCCTGGCTGTCCTGGACTCACTTTATGTCCAGGCTGGCCTCTAACTCACAGAGATCTGCTTGCCTCTGCCTCCCGAGTGCTGGGATCAAAGGCTAAAGGCTTGTACCACCACTGCCCGGATGCCTGTCAGTCTTTCTTGAGCCCCAGACGGAGAGGAACTTCCTGTGGTCTTCACAGCTGCTCATCTCCCCAGCTAGTAAAAGCTAATAAATGTTGTTGAGTGAATGTCAGGCACCATTCAGAAAGCCTCAGCTTGTAGCAGGTTTTTGTTTTTGTTTTAGGTAGGGTCTCACTGTGTGGCCCTGGCTCTGGAGCTTACTATGTAATCCAGGCTGGTCTTGAACTCACAGAGATGAGATTGGACTGCCTCTGCCTCTGGAGTGCTGGCATTAAAGGTGTTCACCAATACATCAGAGTTTCTCCCAACTTTTTTTTTTTTTTGAACAGGGTCTTCTGTAGTTAAGCCTGGCTTTGAACTCCTGATCCTCCTGCTTCTGTCCCCCGAGTTCTGGGATTACAGGCACACACAACACTTTATTACATTTTAATCCAAGGGAGCAGCAGTCCCTTCAGATAAAGCCCATAAATGAAGAATGATATCAATAAAATTTTGTTAAATGAATAAATGATGATGAAGGAAGGCCCCCAGGGACTCCCACAGGCAATGTAAGCTTATTTATTTCTGCTTTTTTTTTTTTTTTTTTTTTTTTTTCTAACACTTCCTAGCTGGGCGTTGGTGTGGCACACGCCTTTAATCCTCGTACTTGGGAGGCAGAGGCAGGCGGATTGCTGTGAGTTCAAGGCCAGCCTGGTCTACAAAGCAAGTCCAGGACAGTCAAGGCTACACAGAGAAACCCTGACTGGAAAAACCAAAAAATAAAAAAATAAAAATAAATAAAAAAATAAAAACCAAAAAAAAAAGCCGGGCAGTGGTGGCTCACGCCTTTAATCCCAGCATTCAGGAGGCAGAGGCAGCAGATCACTGTGAGTTCGAGGCCGGCCTGCTCTACAAAGCGAGTCCAGGACAGCCAAGGCTACACAGAGAAACCCTGTCTTGAAACAAAACAACAACAACAAAACCCAGCACTCCCTGTCTGTCAGCTGCTGGGCAAAAACACTGAAGATGATCATCGGTTACTCCTGTTGAACAGCGTTACCTCATCCTTCTGGTAACAGGATCCCAGTCTTTCTCAAGGGTATTGTCTTTCTCCACTCAACCCACACGGTCCATCAGTTCCAGGGCTGTTGACTCAGGCCAAACCACTCAGAATATGTCAGCCCCTTGGCAACAGTGACTGGCTGTTCCTGGGAGTGTCATGCCAGTGTGGACCAATGAAAGCCAGGTCTGGACTCGCATGGCAAGAGAACTCTGGAGTTGGCTGCTTACAGAAAAAACGGCCAGAGGAACTGAGTCATGAGTGAAGGGGAGGAGTTAGCCACCAGAAATGGCGGGACACCCCCCTCCCACTGGAGGAAAGACAGTACGGGGGTAGAAGGGGAGAGAAACAGAATGTACCATGGAGAACTTTGGATTTTACAATTAGAAGCTATTGGAGGGCTGGAGAGATGGCTCAGAGGTTAAGAGCACCAGCTGCTCTTCAGAGGCCCTGAGTTCAATTCCCAGAAACCACATGGTGGCTCATAAGCATCTCTCCGGAGATCTGATGTCCTTTTCTGGCATGCAGGTGTACTTGCAGGCAGAGCACTGTATACATAATAAATAAACAAATCTTGCCAGGCGTGGTAGCACAGGCCTTTAATCCCAGCACTGGGGAGGCAGAGGCAGGAGGATCTCTGTAAATTCAAGATCTTACAGCCTGGCAGCCGGGCGTGGTGGCGCACGCCTTTAATCCCAGCACTCGGGAGGCAGAGGCAGGCGGATTGCTGTGAGTTCGAGGCCAGCCTGGTCTACAAAGTGAGTCCAGGGTGGCCAAGGCTACACAGAGAAACCCTGTCTCGAAAAAACCAAAAAAAAAAAAAAAAAAAGGGTCAGAGTTGTCATGTGGTCTGGTTCACTTTGTTAGAAGATCTCTATGAGATAGCTCAGCAGGTGAAGGGGCTTGCTGCCAAGCCTGATGGTGACCTGTGTTTGATCCCTGGCATGTTCCACACAGTGGAAGGATCATACTGACTCCCTAAAATTGTCCTCTGCCCTCCACACTTGGCCCCAAAATAAATAACATGTTTAAATATTATGAAATAAGCCAAGCAGTATTGGCTCATGCCTTTAATCCCAGCACTGGGGAGGCAGAGGCAGGCAGATCACTGTGAGATTGAGGCCAGCCTGGTATACAAAGTGAGTCCAGGATAGTCAAGGCTACACAGAGAAACCCTGTCTCAAAAAACCAACAAAATAAAACAAATTATAAAATAGAGCATTGTCCAAAGATGAAATTAGGACTGAGGAGAAGGGGACAGAGGCCATGGCTGTCACTGAAGACAGAGACAATCAAACTCTGGTGACAAATAATTTGGCATGGCTTGTTTGAGAACAAAGGGAGAGCTAAAGAAAACAGTCTAGAGAGCACCAGTCAATGACATCATTTGAACACCTGGATCCAGCTGTGCCTGAGCTTGCTTCTCCTCTTTAATAATTATGTGAGACAATACTTTATTATTTTGAAATTTTATTACACTGGGTTCCATAGGTCATTTGCATGCACACACACACATACACACATATATGTATATATAAAAATATTTTTGTTTTTTGTTTATTCTGTTTGTTTCTTGGTTGTTGTCAAGACATAGTGGCTCAAAACTATCTATAATGAAACCTGGTGTCCTCTTCTGGTGTGTAGGCACACATGTAAGCAAAATACTGTTTACATAATAAATAAAGAAATCTTTAAGTTACCAAAAAAAAAAAAAAAAAAAAAAAAAGCTGCCTGGTGTGGTAGCACACATCTTTAGTCAAAGCACTTAAGAGCCAGGGCCAGAGGTAGACAGATTTGAGTTCGAGGCTGGCCTGGTCTACATAGTGAGTTCCAGGACAGCTAGAGGCTACACAGAGAAACCCTGTCTTGATAAACAAAAAAAAAAAAAAAAAAAAAGGAAAGAAAGAAAAAGAACAAAAAGCCAGGCAGTGGTGGCCCATGCTTTGTTGTTTTCTTTTTCTTTCTTTCTTTTTTTTCTTTGGTTTTTCAAGACAGGGTTTCTCTATGTAGCCTTGGCCATCCTGGACTCGCTTTGTAGACCAGGCTGGCCTTGAACTCACAGCGATCCACCTGCCTCTGCCTCCCGAGTGCTGGGATTAAAGGCGTGCGCCACGCCCGGCTGGCCCATGCTTTTATTCCCAGCACTCAGGAGGCAAAAGCAGGTGGAGCTCTGTGAGTTTGAGACCAGCCTGGTCTACAGATCGATTTCCAGGACAACTAAAGCAACAGAGAGAGAGCTGTCTTAACGTCCTCCCAATAATACAATAAAAATAAATTAACTGAGCCGGGCGTGGTGGCGCACGCCTTTAATCTCAGCGCTCGGGAGGCAGAGGCAGGCGGATCGCTGTGAGTTCGAGGCCAGCCTGGTCTACAAAGTGAGTTCAGGGTGGCCAAGGCTACACAGAGAAACTCTGTCTCGAAAAACCAAAAATAAATAAATAAATAAACAAAATAAATTAACTAATTAAGTCTGCATAAACAAACAACCTGATTTGGTGCCGGAACTCTGTAGGCAGAGGCTTATGGGTCTAAGTTCCCAGGCCAGCAAAAGAAACAAAAGTAACAAAAGACATTGTCTATAAAAGCCAACTACTATTAGGAAATCCTTGATCTCCTGCTTGCAAAGTGCTCATTGAATAATTATCCGGGAAGCATCTAGTGTCACCAGCTCCAAGTCCAGGAGCTGCTCCATGGGATCCAGACCCTGTGTGAATTCCCAGTGAGTTTCAGTGGGTGGGACCAGAGTATCGGGAGCAGGTGATGGGGTCTGTGATCCTCTAATTGCTAGGTAGCGGTGATGGGGGCACAGGAGGAGGGGTGACTCTTGCTGTGATGAAGGCGGCAGGGACTCTTTGCAGGATTAGCAGCAACTCTCTGCAATTTCTGCAGCAGGAAAGTAAGGGATGTGGGAATACGAGACAGGTGCTCAGCAGGCCTGATCCATGCCCTGGAGGGAGTCCAGATTCCATACAGACAGGAACACTAAGCCTTCAGGCATCAAAGTTCAAGAAGAAAATAATACTACCTTTACAACTGGGTATCTGGGTGAAGAGGCACACACTGTGCGGAAAAGGCAGAGGCAGGAAGAAGGCTAAGAGTTCTGGAACCATCTTGGTCCACACAGTAAGTCCAAGCCAGCCAAGGCTACATAATGAGACCACATCTCAAAAATAAACAAAAGGGGAAAGGGTGATGGCTCCTAGTGATGAAAACCCAACTATCGTATAAAAGATCGACGTGTTCAACAGAGAGAGAGAAAATTACCCCACAAGGGGGCTGGATCGGCCATTAAGATCTGGTGCCTTCTTCTCATGTGCAGGCATACATGTAGGCAGAACAGTGTATATGTACTAAATAAATAAATAAATCTTTAAAAAAAAAATACCCCACAAAACTAAAGTCACATGATGCAAGAGGGCCACTTGAGGTTAAAAGGCAGGTGAAGGTTGTGGGGGAGACGCAGCTAAGGTAAATGATCTGCCTGGAAGTAGCAGAGTGTTATCGATGTGAATGACACAGAGCTGGGCTTGGTGGTCCAGGCTTGTAATAATTCCAACAATCAGGAGGTTAAGGCAGGTGGACGGCAAGTTCAAAGCTTGCCTGGGCTATGCAAATCCTTTCTTTCTTTTTTTTTTTTTTTTTTTTTTATTAATTTATTCTTGTTATATCTCAATGTTTATCCCATCCCTTGTATGCAAATCCTTTCTAAAAAAAAACAAAAAAACAAAAAACAGGCCTGGGGAGATGACTCAGCATCAGCCAAGTCTGATGACCTACCTGGGACAGATCGGATTCTTGCATGTTGTCCTCTGACCTATACACTTAAGCCTGCACATACGTGCGCGCGCGCGCGCACACACACACGCCCCACAATGAAACAAAGCAAAACAATAAACAAACACAGACCGCCCAAGAGGGAAGGAGACAAAGTCTTAGGCTGTCCCCCACAGGACCCGGCCAATCCCCATAGTAGCCAAGATCCAGTTGGGGCAGCAGGAAGGGTGTGGCGAGGTCTGTACTTAAAGCTAACCCTTGCAGAAGGCACTTGGCTACAGATCAACCCTCAGTCTTTTTTAATTTGTTGTTGTTGTTTTGTTTTTTGTTTTTTAGTTTTTCAGAAACAGGGTCTCTCTATGTTAGCCTTGGCTGTCCTGGACTTGCTTTGGAGACCAGGCTGGCCTTGAACTCAGACATCCACGTGCCTCTGCCTCCTGAGTGCTGGGATTAAAGGCGTGGTGGCACACCGGGCTTGAACTCTCAGTCTTACCCAGAAGGTTTTGCTTTCCAGCTCTGGAAACGCCCGGTTTGGGGCCTGGTGGAGGAGGGTGGTATGTAGAGTCTGTGTGAGGCCTGGGGGAAGGGTGCCCAGTGGAAGAAAAGAGAATACCGTACAAGCAAGACCCCATGACACAGACGGCTCAGCTTGGCAAGCAACCCTGTGTTTATTCTGGCTTGGTAAAAGAGTCTTTCTCTGTAGCCCAAGTTGCCCTTAAACTGGCATCAGTCTCCCAGATTCTGCCTCCCAAGTGCTGGGATTACAGGCACGAGCCACCCTGCCTGGCTGTAGTCAGCACTTCTACATCCTTGCATATTAGCAAGGACGTCACATATGCTAGGCCAGCACTTTCCACTTTGCTGCCCCTAGCTATGGCCAGTGCTTTAGGAAAGGAAAGATGAACTGAGGAATTTCTTTTCTTTTCCTTCCTTCCTTCCTTCCTTCCTTCCTTCCTTCCTTCCTTCTTTTTCTTTTTCCAAGACATGGTTTCTCTGTGTAGCCTTGGCTGTCCTGGACTTGCTTTTTTTTTTTTTTTTCTGGTTTTTCGAGACAGGGTTTCTCTGTGTTAGCCTTGGTTGTCCTAGATTCACTTTGTAGACCAGCCTGGCCTCGAACTCACATCAATCCGCCTGCCTCTGCCTCCCGAGTGCCGGGATTAAAGGTGTGCACCACTACGCCTGGCTCTGGACTTGTTTTTTTTAGACCAGGCTGGCCTCAAACTCACAATGATCCACCTGCTTCTGACTCCAGAGTACTGGGATTACAGGCGTGTGCCACCATGCCTGGTTCTTGTTTTGGTTTTTTGGGACAGGGTCTCACTATGTAGGTCTGGTTAGCCTGAAGCTACTCTGTAGATCAGGCTGGCCTCAAACTCAGAGATCTGCCTGCCTGTGCCTCCCAAGTGCTGAGACTACAGGTGTGTGTCACCACACCAGGCTGAACTCAGGAATTTCATCATCATGGAGTTCCACATACTTCTGTGGATAGTTTGTTCTACCTCTGGGTTCCAGGCCACCTGTAATATTTGGCTTTAGGAAAAGACCCATATGTCACTGTGCACATTCCCCGAGGCCCCTCAATCCCTTGGCCACATACGGAAGAGAGGGCATGGTACAGGGTGAGGCTTAGGGGCTGGGGAGCCTGCACGGGTGACTGGAAAGAGGACAGGACAGGAGGCATCAGTTTGTCCCTCTGCTGTCATGGGATAGGGCATTGTGAAAGCCCTAGAGCAGAAAGCCCATCTGGCCCCAAAGAGGGCTAATAGGCTTAGCAGAGAGCCTCCTAAGGACCTAGCTAAGACTCTCTGTCTTTCATCCTTGCCATGAAATGTGCATGCACTTCCTGATGGTTGTTGGCGTGGAGTAGCTCAGAGGTATAAAGCATTTGCCTAACAGGTGTGAGGTCCAGTTTAATCTCCAGCAAAACAGTCACTCACCCAATGCCTGTAGTAACTTAAAGAACCTGGCCTGAGAGAAGAGCAAGAGAAACAGGAAAGCCAAGCCATGGGGTCCTGCCTGGCCTGGAGCTCTCTCTCTGTGGACCAGGCTGGCTCTGCCTCCTGAATGTGGGCATTAAAGGCCAGTGCCACCACTGACCAGCTAGCCTGGAACTCTTATGTAAAGGAGGCTGGTTTTGAACTGATAGAAGTCTGCCTGCCTCTGCCTCCCAAGTGCTGGGATTAAAGGCAAGCCTCACCCAGGCACATTCGTGGTGCACAGATATGCACACAGGCAAAATATGTGTTCGCATAAAATAAATGTAAGTAAATGTTTAAAGCAAAATGTGCCCCAGGAAGCCTGGCACTCTCCACTCTCCTGGGGCTCGCTCGCCACCACCTCCCTGTTTTATTTAGCCCAGGTTACCCACATACCCTCTACTAGTTGAGAGTGATCTTTTTTTTTTTTTTTTTTGGTTTTTCAAGACAGGGTTTCTCTGTGTAGCCTTGGCCATCCTGGACTCACTTTGTAGACCAGGCTGGCCTCGAACTCACAGAGATCCGCCTGCCTCTGCCTCCCGAGTGCTGGGATTAAGGCGTGTGCCACCACGCCTGGCCTTGAACTTCTTTTTATATTTATTTTATCAACATGAATGCTCTATCTGCATGTACACCTGTGGATCAGAAGAGGGCATCAGATCTCATTATAAATTGGTATGAGCCACCATGTGGTTGCTGGGAATTGAACTTGGGACCTCTGGAAGAGCAGCCAGTGCTCTTAACCTCTGAGCCATCTCTCCAGCCTGATCTTGAACTTCTGATACTCTCTTTCCCCAACTACCTGAGTATAGGCAGGCATGTGTCACCATACCTGGCTTATTCAATGCTGGGGACCAGTCCATGGCCTTCTGCACACTAGCCAAGTACACTACCAACTGAGTTCCATTTTCTGATCCCCCAAATGCTTTCTTTCTTTCTTTCTCTTTTTCTTCAGTGTTAGGGATTACACAACCCAGGGCTTCATATATGTTAAGTACAAACTTTACACACACATACTACTGAGCTGCTATAGGCTTTAACTGTTTTGTTTTTGTTTTTGGAGACAAGATCTCCAGTTGAACTTGTTATATAGCCAAGGATGACCTTGAGCTCCGGATCTTTCCACGGGCCTCCTAAATGCTGGGATTATAGGCAGCTGCTGCCCCACCCCCACTCCACCCCTGCATATTCTAACTTTTGCTTTTTATTTTCTTTTTAAAAATTTATTTTCAAGCCGGGCATGGTGGCGCACTCCTTTAATCCCAGCACTCGGGAGGCAGAGGCAGGCAGATCGCTGTGAGTTCGAGGCCAGCCTGATCTACAAAGCGAGTCCAGGATGGCCAAGGCTACACAGAGAAACCCTGTCTTGAAAAACCAAAAAAAAAAAAAAAATTATTTTTCATTGTGTTGGTGTTTTACCTGCATGTATGTCTGTGTGAGGTTGTCAGATCCTCTGGAATTAGAGTTACAGACAGTTGTAAGCTGCCATGTGGGTGCTGGGAATTGAACCTGCATACTCTGGAAGAGCAGCCGGTGCTCTTACCCAAGCCATCTCTCCAGCCCCCCAACTTTTTTCTTAATGGAGATGATGAGAATTGACAATTAAATCCTGAGGAGACCTTGGCCCTGGGGGTTATCACAATTCTCTTCTGCTGAGAGTGTGAGTCAGTCAGTCAGTCAGTGGGAGGGAAGAATACCTCACGATGCTGGAAAAGACTAGAGGGAATGGTGGATGTGAGGAAAATGGCTGTTGGGAGGGAGGACAGATGTCCTGGAGTAGGAAGAGGACAGTCTGATTGGGAGACTGAGAATCTAAGCCTTGGGGGCTCCAGGGAGAGGTGGCAAAATATGAAGGTAGAGGAATCAGGAGCTGGCAGGAGTGAGGCCAGGAGGCTGGTCAGGGTACAGAGAGCCCTGAGCCCAGCCTGAGCTTTGTGACCTGTGTCCCCGGGGCAATGGGAAAATGGGAAGGGAGTGCTGGCTGAGGTTCTCTGGTTATATCAAAGGGCAAAATTGCAACAAACTTGGTTATAGATCAAATTGGCTCCCATTCTGCAAGTTGGACTGAGTTTGCACTGGAAAGCAGTAAGCTTTGTAAGATGAGAACAAAGAAACAAAACAATAAAAATGCTGATTTCTTTCCTGCTATTTTTGGTAATGGTTAGACCTGGGACTTCCTTGTTACGCTGACTCAAGTGGACTGGCATCTCCTGTTTTTAGGGACAAGCAGTCTATTTTGGAAAATGTCTGTTTCAAGAGAGTTTCCCTGTGGTTTTGCAGTCCATGCCTTGAGTTACTCCATTTTGGTCTGCCTTAGTCTGTTAGGGCCTAGTGCAGAAGCAGGCCCAAAACAATGGCCTGAGTTTTGTTATGTTTTGTTTTTTTCAAACAGACTAGGTATCTCTGTGTAGCCTTGGCTGTACAGAGATCTGTCTGCATCTGCCTCCTTGAGTGAACATTTTATAGTAATAATAATTACAACATTCAGTGTATTTGTGTGTGCCCGTGCGCGTGTGTGCGCATGGGCATGTGTGTGCCTTTGTGTGCAAGCGTGGTGGTTTATTTATTTATTTATTTTTAAAGATTTATTTTTATTATTATGTATACAGCACTCTGCCTGCATGTACACCTGCAGGCCAGAAGAGGGCATCAGATCACACTATAGAGGGTTGTGAGCCGCCGTGTGGTTGCTGGGAATTGAATTCATGACCTCTGGAAGAGCAGACAGTGCTCTTAACCTCTGAGCCATCTCTCCAGCCCCAAGTGTGGTGGTTTAAATGAGAAATATCCCTTATAAGCTCATGTCTTGGAACACTTCCTTGTTTGGAAAGGTTATAGAACCCTTGTGAGGTAGAGCCTTGTTGGAAGGACAATGTTCTGGAGCCCGGCTTTGAGATCTTCCCACTCTCTCTTTGCTTCCTATGTGTGGCTGGAAATGTGAGCAGCCAGCTGCCTATTCCCACTGCCGCGTTGTCACTGACTTGTTGCTATGTCTTCTCTTCCAGGATGGACTACACTTCTCTGGAACTGTCAATCAAAACAAACCCTTTCTTTGGTTGCCTGTTACTTTTGTCACAGCCACCAGAAAGTAACTAATACAGCATATTTGTGTGTCTGTGGGTGTACATATGTGTGTCTGTGGGTGTACATATGTGTGTCTGTGGAAGGAAGAGGACAAATTCAGCTCAGGTTTTGCTCCTCAAATCCTATCCATCGCACGCTCACGTGTGTGTGCGTGTGTTTGTGTGTGTGTTGCCAGGGAGACTGTGTAGTCAGAGGATGACCTCAGGTTTTGGTTTTACCTTATTTTGGGGCAGGGTCTCATGTTGCTTCCCACTGCATATGCCAATGAGCTTCTGGGAATTCTCCTGTCTGCACCTCCCATCTCCCTGTAGGAAAAGTGGGATTAGCCTGTGCTACTGTGGCTGGCGTTGGGTGAGTTCTGAGGATCCCAAATGAAATCCTCGTGCTTGCTCAGCAAATTCTTTATGTAGCCATCTCTCTAAGCCCCCTTTGTTTCTCTTTGATGTCTTACACTGGCCTGGGGCTTGCTAATTAGGCATCTGTTTCTGCCTCCTCAGCCTTTGGGAATGTAGACTCATACAGTCAGGCTGGCCAGATGGCTCAACAGGTAGAGGCACTTGCTGCCAAGACTGAGTTCAGTTCCTGGAATCCACATGATGGAAGGTGAGAACGGACTTCTGCAAACCTTATTGGGTGGTTTTTTTTTTTTTTGATTTTTGAAACAGGGTCTCATTATGTAGCCTGGGTTGGCCCGGAACTCCCTGTGTAGACTAAGCTGGCCTTGAACTCCAGAGCTATGCCTGTTTCTTTCTCTAGAGTGCTGGGATTAAAGGTGCATGCCACCACACCTGTCTAGGTAAAGTCATTTTGAAATTTAATTTTTCGTTCTTAGAAATCACAATAAAACGAGTCTGTTTGCTAGGCATCGTGGCCTACAGCTGTAATCCCAGCACATGGCAGTCCGCGGCAAGATGATCTGTAGTTTAAGGCCAACATAGGTTTGAAAAGGAAAGGCTGGACAGAGACCATAGTGTGAAGCGCATTCCTAGCATGCACCTGGGATTGAACCTGTGACGCCCTAAGCATATAATTGACTCCTGAGTTATACCTCAGCTCTATAGGATTGATTTATAACATTTTGCCTACAGATTATGTCCCGTTAGCTAGTGAGTGAATCCCTCTAAGAACTGAAATACTTTGGGTGTGGAAATACTCTTGGGAAGCAGGAAGATCAGGGTTCCAGGTCATCCTCCGTAACATAGTGAGTAGGAAGCCAGCCTGGGCTACATAGTGAGTTCCAGGCCAGCCAGGGCTACACAGAGAGGCCCCTTCTCAAACATCATCAACAACAAAACCAACCAATGTGTGTATGCAGAGCATCATAGCAAAGGCCTCTGCATACTAAGCACACTTGACCACTGAGCAGTTCTCCCAGATTCAAAGGAATCTGCAAAGGAGATAAATATTCCAACATTCTAATATTACCTTTTTGGTTTTGTTGGGTCAGAGTTTCTCTGTGTAGCCTGGCTGTCCTGGACTCTCTCTGTAGACCAGGCTGGCCTTGAACTCTTAGAGATTCACGTGCCTCTGCCTCCCAAGCGCTGGGATTAAAGGCATGCACCACCACACTTCACTTTTTGTAAGTGTTCCTATGAGGATGCAGCCCCCCCAAAAGACAAGGTCTCCTCCTAAACATGAAGCTTCCATTTCAATAGACTGGCTAGTCAGCAAGCTCCCAGGGACTGCTTGGTCTTGCTTGGCAATGCTGTGAGCTGAGCTGCCTGGCTTTTTACACGGGTGGTGGGGATTTGAACTCAGGTCCTCATGGTTATGCAGCAAGTGCTCTTATCCACTGAGCTATCTCCCCAGCTTCTGTATCTACAATTTTAACATAGTCTTATTCGTCTCCTAAACAATGTCATAATATGTTGTGCCAATATTTATATTCTGCACACACATTCTGACATAACTGTATTAAATTGTACTGTGATTCTTGCCAAGGAAGAGAATTCCCATTCTCACACTCATCAACTTTTTTGGATGACTCTAGACATTCCATCACTAAAAACCTGAATCATAAGCATCATATTTCAATAACAGCTCCCAGTTTTCCCCCTCGTTTTCACATAGACGTGTACTTATGTATCTTGCAATCGGGCTTGGGCTCAGTTTGGTTGGTATGCCTCTCACTCCCCTCATGTTTATGGGGAACATGGAACAGACACCGCCGATCTTCATGTTCCTCCTCATTCTGGCGCAGGTGGTGGCGCACGCCTTTAATCCCAGCACTCGGGAGGCAGAGGCAGGCGGATCGCTGTGAGTTCGAGGCCAGCCTGGTCTACAAAGCGAGTCCATGATGGCCAAGGCTACACAGAGAAACCCTGTCTCGAAAAACAAAAAAAAAAAAAAAAAAAGAAGAAATACTTTCCAGCCCCAAAGACCTTGCAGTGCTGACAAAACAATAGGTTCCTGTTGGCTTTGTTTTTTTTTTTAACAATTAAACTTTATTATACAACCCAACTAGCTTATACAAGAAGAAAAAAGGTTAAAGGAACAAAAGAGTGAACCTTCCGGTATCCATTCCACTGGTCCTTAGGTGTCTCTCTGGCCCACGTGCTGGTCCAGCCTGTTCACGAGCTCAAGCCTGGGCTGAACCTGTTGTTCTCTCCTCCCCACCTCCCTGAGTCAGGTGGGAAGGGCGGTCTCCTTCTCCTGTTGAGGGTCCATTAGAAAAACAATAGCCCAGGTGGTGTTCCCAGGTCTGTGTCCTGAATTCTAGGCCCAAGGTATTCATGGGGTGCCCCAAGGGTAAAGCCCGCCAAGACTGCCTCCACCTGTGACAAAGCTTAATCTTTCCCACAGATTCCTTTGAGACGTGATGTCACCACGGTAGGAAGATCATCCCTCCCCTTCCTTTAATGTGATTAGGTGGAAATGCCCTGCATCACCTCAAGCATGTGACTATTGGTCCTTTCCTGGTAGCACTGTTTGGGGAGGCTTAGGAGATGTGGCCTTGCTGGAGGAGGTATATCACTGAAGGTGGGCTTTGAGAGGGTTTTTGTCTTAAAGATGTATTTTAGCTGGGTGTGGTGGTGCACGCCTTTAATCCCAGCACTTGGGAGGCAGAGGCAGGCAGATTGCTGTAAGTTCCAGGCCAGCCTGGTCTACAAAGCATGTCTAGGACAGCCAAGGCTACACAGAGAAACCCTGTCTTGAAAAACCAAAAAATAAATAAAATAAAATAAAATAAAAAACAAACAAAAAAGATGCATTTTAAATTATGTGTCTATGTATGTGTCTGCGCATGATGCTCATGGAGGTCAGAACCTTCCAGATGTGGGTTCTCATGAAGCTGGAGTTACGGGGGTGGGGAGCTGCTTGATGTGGGCACGCGGAATCAACTGCAAGGGGAGTGCAGACTCTAACCATTGAATGACCTCTCCAGCCTGGGCTTTGAGAGTGTAAAGACCCTTGCCATGTCCAGTTTGATTTCTGCTTTCTGTTAGAATTTAACATAGGGCTGGGTGGAGTGTCGCACGCCTGTAATCCCAGCACTCTGGATGCAGAGGCAGGCAGATCTCTGTGAGTTCAAGGCCAGCCTGGTCTACAAATCAAGTCAAGGATTTAAGATGTGATCTCCTGAACTGTTCCTGGCAGCCAAGGTTGTCACAATTCCCTGCTGTGGTGAATTCATTTTTATTTGTTTGTTTGTTTGTTTGTCTTGTTTTTTTCGAGACAGGGTTTCTCTGTGTAGCCTTGGCTGTCCTAGACTTGCTTTGTAGACCAGGCTGGCCTCGAACTCACCATGATCTGCCTGCCTCAGCCTCCCAAGTGCTGGGATTAAAGGCATGAGCTACCATGCCTGGCGAAACTCGTTTTTGTTTTGTTTTTCTTTTTTGTTTTTGTTTTTGTTTTCAAGACAGGGTTTTGCTGTGTAACAGCTCTGGCTGTCCTGGAACTCCCTCTGTAGACCAGGATCACAGACGTCCTCCTGCCTCTGCCTCTGCCTCCCCAGTGCTGGGATTAAAGGTGTGAGACACCAGGCCCTGGAGGGAAAAAATCTGTGTGTTTTGCCTCCAGGTTTGTGTGTGTGTGTGTCTGTGTGTCTGTGTGTGTTGCACTCAGAGGCTTGGAGGAATCACTAGATCCCCAGGAACTAGAGTCCCCCAGATGGGTGTGAGCTAACAGGTGGGTGCTGGGAATTGAGCTTGTGTCCTCTGGAAGAGCAGCCAGGGCTCTTAACTGCTGAGCCATCTCTCCAGCCCTGTTTGCTTAATGTTTTGAAGGAACCAAGAGACTTCAGTGCTTTCCTAGACCCTGGCTTAGTAATTCTCCACTTCCTCCTTAGTTTTCCAATACTGTCAAACTGAGCTTTTTTCTTTTTTGAGACAGAATTTCTCTGTGGTGCCTTGGCTGCCATAGACTCACTTTGTAGACTAGGCTGGCCTTGAACTCACAGCGATCTACCTGTCTCTGCTTCCCCAGTGCTGGGATTAAAGGCATGGTTCACCACGCCCGGCAGTGTCTTTTTTTTTTTTCGATGGAAGGGGACTTTATTCGGTCCCAGGGGCACAGGTTAGGTATGGCCCCAGCTTTATTTGACCTTCTTCTTGGGGCGCAGGTTGTTGGTGTGGCCGCACTTCTTGCGGCAGTTGACTGCACCGGCTTTTTTTTTTTTTTTTTTTTTTTTTTTTTTTGCAGTATTCTGCCTGCATGTGCTCCTGCCGGCCAGATCTCATTACAGATGATTGTGAGCCACCATGTCGTTGCTGGGAATTGAACTCCAGACCTTTGGAAGAGCGGACAGTGCTCTTAACCTCTGAGCCATCTCCCCATCGGCTTCTTCTTCACTTTTTTAGTTTTTGTTCAGTGAGAGAGGATTGTTTAGATTCTACTCGGTGAATGTGGTTGTGGGAGAAGAGACTAGTCGGCTGAGATATACAAGGAAACAAAGTGACTGTTGAAAATGGTAACAGTGGCAGCCGGATGTGGTGGCACACGCCTTTAATCCCAGCATTTATGAGGGAGGCAGAGGCAGGCGGATCTCTCTGAGTTAGTGGCTTACAAAGCAAGTCCGGTGGATCTCTCTTGAGTCCAGGACAAGCAGGATTCCAAAGGAAACACTGTCTCAACACCAAGCCACGCCCCCCAGCAAAAAAAAAAAAAAAAAAAAAAAAAAGAAAGAAAGAAAATGGTAACAGTGTAGCAATGGAAGCCTTCAAGGGAGCGTCTACAACTAAATAAACATACAAGAGTAGCACAACTGAAAAACAATGTTGGGAGCCGGGCGCGGTGGCGCACGCCTTTAATCCCAGCACTCGGGAGGCAGAGGAAGACGGATCTCGATGAGTTCGAGGCCAGCCTTGTTTACAAAGCAAAGTCCAGAACAGCCAGGAATACAGAGAAACCCTGCCTCGAAAAACCAAAAAAACCCCAAAACCAAACCAAACCAAACCAAACCACCCTAAATCAGCTGGGCGAGGTGGCGAACACCTTTAACCCCAGCACTCGGGATGCTATCTCTATGAGTTCGAGGCTGCCTGGTCTATAGAGTGAATCCAGGATAGCCATGGCTATACAGAGAAACCCTATGTCGAAAAAACCAAAAACCAAGACCAACCAAAAACAAACAAGCAAACAAACAAACAACCCAACTAACACACCAAACAAAAAATTAACATGTGAGTGCTTGCAAACCCCTTTGGCTTCCTGTTCTCAGTTTAATTTGCTGTGCCATCTTTCTATTTCTTATGACCCTTTGATAAAGGGTCCTGGCATTGTTACTGTGTTGCAGAGCTTGCAAATCAGGCTGAGGTCCTATCCTCCATCAGTAAGGCCCTTCTGTTAAGGAGCTCTAGTTCTTCCCTTTTGTACGTTATAATGGGGAAATGGAGGCAGGAAAATGCAATAATACCTGGAGCCAGAAGTCTGGACGAGGTTCCAACTCAGCCTCGGGGCCGGGCTGTGCCAAGGCCCACGCGCTGCCCTAGGTCGGGCCCCCCCCCCCCCCCCCCCCCGTCCTCCTCTCCCCCCCGGAGTCCCCACTACGGCCGATAGAGCACTCCGTGCACTCCGCGCGCACTCGGGCGCCTTCCACCCGGCTCCCTACGCGGCGGCGGCGGCGGCGGCGCGCGCTCGCCCCCAGCGGGCGGGCACGCACAGCGGTTGTGTGTGTAGCCTGCGAGTCTCCCCGGAGTTCACGCAGGCCCTGCGGTTGGCATGGCAACCGGGCAACCTGTTTCCAGAGCCGCCCGCCCGCCCCGCCCGCCCCGCCCGCCCCGCCCGCCCCGCTCCGCACACGCCGCTGCCGCTGCCGCCACCGCCGGAGCCGGGGCCGGCGCCGCTCCCATGATGCACCGCGCGCCAGCCCCAGTTCCCCAGTGGGCCGCCATGTTGTCGGAGTGAAAGGTAAGGGGGAGCGAGAGCGCCGGCGAGCGAAGATCGGGGGGCCGGAATCCATCTTCATCCTACCGCTCCGCCCGTGAGTATCCGCGCCCGGGTGACCCCAAACCGTACCCCGAACCCCCAGCGAGCCGATGCGCTCCTCGTATTGGCGTTTGGCAGCGGTTGGCGGGGCGAGAAAGGGCTTAAGAGACGCCGCCGGGCCTGGCGGAGGCTCCGCGCTCGCTCCGCTCGTACGTGTTTGGGAGGCGGCAGCGAGGCCCTATTGTTATCCGCGAGGAAGGGGGTGGGGAGCGGGCCGCGGCCGGCAGCCGGGCCCCGCTGCTGGCGGCGGCTCCGTGCCTCGGTTCGGCCCTGCTTTGGGGAGTCCCTAGAGGTAGGTGTTGGCCGTTCTGCTCGGCTTATATTTTTTTTTTTGGATTTGTTTATTTATTTGTTTGTTTTTCGGATGGGTTGGCGAAGCCCCGGGTCCCCTCTCTCTCGTAGCCGTGGGAGTGGAAATTCGGTGCTACCGCGGGTTCCTTGGACTTCTCGGGCTTCCGTGGCGGCTCCGGCGGCGGCGGCGGCGGCGGCGGCAGCGCCGCCGAGGGAGGAACAATAACATCGCTGTAGAAGGCGGTGGGCCCTTGTTCCTCCACGGGCGAGCCCCCACGGTGGTGGGGAGTGGGCGATCGTGCGAGCCTTGAATGTGGAAGGGTCGGCGGCCATCAGGAAGTTTCAGATCGCTTTGTACGCCCCTGGGTCTCTTGTGGCCTTTTGTTTTCCGTGAGAGAGCTTGTGTTTTTATTTATTTATTTATTTAAATTAAATTAAAAAAATTTTTTTTTAAATTTTGGAGAGTGTTCTTCCTCTCTGAGCCTCCCGGTGTTAGTGTGCTCTTCACTCCGAGGGGCTTTCAGTAGGTAATAGGAAATATATGTAGATACCTGCTTGTACTCAACGCTGCAGTTTCGGTCCTCACAAACGTGGTTGGTAAACACGGGTCATTTGTTTTACTCGTCAGCACCACTCCCATGTCAAAGTGAGGAGCACTTCTGTAACTTTTGTCCAGTGTGCTCACCCCCACTCCCCGAGAGCCCCCTCCCCCGTGGAAGAACTCCCACACGGATGACTAGAGAAGGCATTATCCTCACCATAACTTGGAAGGATTGTTCCGTTTTCATTGTGCAAATTACGATAACGCTTCGTTACACTCGATCACTTTGCTTACCCCATTAATTACTGGGATTATTAAAATGATTTATGAGGCCCTTTTGGGCGTTCTGGTTTTAAAAGCCAGTTATTTCTTCTGCAAGATAGGGTAGTAGCTTCAGCTTTGTGTTTTGGTGAAAAAGTTACAAACGTGGTCCCTGCGCCAAGATAAGCTGCTTCCTTTGGGGTTTTAGTAAACAAAGTGCACATTTTGACCCTGCGCAGATTTTTTAACTTTGTAAAACGCACGGGGCATCGGGTTCTTTATCTGGTGGTTTGGAAATGCTGAGTTCTGAACTTTGAGTTAGTATTTTGCCTTTTCACGCCTGAACTCATCTTGTCGAATGCCACAGCGTTTTGAAGTTGGGATTTGTTTAGTTTAGGTCTGTGAGGAACCTACTTTAAGATAAACTTACGTCCACAGAAGGTTTGTTCAGTGTAGTAAAGATTAACGCTTTTTAAACCTGAACATCTTAATAAAAGGAGATCGAGTAAACTGTGCTCCTTTGTTTAAAGAAAACTCTTTATTAGTGATATTAAAAGAAAGTAAGCTTGATCTTTATGCAGTTCGAAAGCTGTGAGCAGTACCCAGGCTTGGTACTTCATTGGATTCCCTAAAACACTTTAATAATATGCCATTAGAAAAAAAAAGTCACATTTCAAATACTGCATATAACTTTTTCGTTGTGTTTTCTGGTACTTAGGTAACTGGTTATTGATTTTTATTGTCATTGCCAAGATGTTACAAAATTTTCTCAGATACATGTTAGTCCCTCTTGTCAGGTTTTCTCTTGTTTGAGAAACTGCCTTGTCTCGTTAGGTAAAGCAGGAAGTCTCAGGCCCCTCCAGATAGCCTTACAAAGGCCAATTGTTTTGCTTTAATATTTTTGGAAGTGTCCCCTCTCCAGTTTTGTTTTTTGCTTTTTTTTAAAGAATGATGGTGTTTTCAGGGACAAACTTGATCTTGAGTGCTGGGATTAAAGGTGTGAGCCATCACCACCCAGCTAAGTTTGCTTTCTTCTTTCTTTATCTCTCTCTCTCTTTTTCTTTCTTTCTTTGTTTTTGGAGACAGAGTTTCTCTGTGTAGCACTGGCTATCCTGGACTCACTTTGTAGACCAGGCTGGCCTCGAACTCACATTGATCCGCCTGCCTCTGCCTCCCGAGTGCTGGGATTAAAGGCGTGCGCTACCACGCCCAGCTTTGGCAAGTGTGTCTTATGTTCGAAAATACTGCTTTTATTTTATTTTATTTTATTTTATTTTATTTTATTTTATTTTATTTTATTTTATTTTATGAGTGTCTTGGTGAGTGGGGCCCTGTTGCCTTGAGTGGTGCAGGTAAATAAACTTGTGGTCTCTTCAGAATAGTGGTTTGAAATGTAGTAAATCTTTATACTTTTTATCTTACTTTGTTAGAAGGTTTCCAACAAACTAAATGATAGAGGAAAGACTTTGTTTGGAAACTGGCTGAGAGAGATTGCTACTTTTGTTGCAAAACTTGAGTTTTGCATTTTTTGGCCTAAAGTATCAGATGCAGACTTTCTTGTAGCAGAAAGTATACTATGCAGTACCAGGGTGATGAGGACTTTAGAGAATCCAGTGAGAGAAGGCTTTAGGCTGGGATGCACTTTGCAAAGGCTGATGATGAAACAGCTATGGTTTTCTGGCTTTGTACTTGAGCCTAGACAGCATTTTATTCCTGAGTGTCTAGAAGGCTAAAACTATTCCAGTGTAAAGTTCAGTTGATGAGGTTTAATGGGGGGGGGCAGAGGGGAGGGTATTTAAATTGTTACTTACACCAGCCATTTCCAAAACAGAAGTTTGGTTTTGTCTTCTGAGAGAATTTTACTGTCTTCCAGGTTGGCCTTAAATTCACAGTGTAACTCAAGCTAGCTGCAAACTATTCTGCTTTAGTCTCCCAGAATGCTGGGATTAAAAATTAGGTTTTGGGTCTGGGTGTGGTGGCACAGCCCTGGGCAGTGGCAGGCAGATCTCCTTGAGTTCCAGGCCAGCCTGGTCTACAGAGTGAGTCCAGGACAATCAAGGCTAAATAGAGAAACTCTGTCTCAAAACAAAACAAAACAAAAAAGTTAGGTTTTGAACAGATTTCAGAGTCCATTGTGACATTTTACTTCTAGTTTCAAAACATGAATTATTTGTGAGAAGCTAGAATGACTTTTCCAGGCGGTTACTTATCTAATTGGAGAATATGGTTGGAGGCTGCAGAGGACGTGTGCTTGGTCCCCAGCACTCATGGTTGGTACCCATCATTCCTGACTCCAGTTTTAGAGGATATGATGCCCTCTTCTGGCCTTTTCAGACCCTGCGTGTATATAGTACATATAGTACATATACATGCAAGAAACAAAAGATGAACTATTAAAGAAAAGAGAGAAGAGAGAAAATAGGCTTTTTTTTTTTTTTTTTTTTTGGTTTTTTGAGACAGGGTTTCTCTGTGTAGCCTTGGCCATCCTGGACTCACTTTGTAGACCAGGCTGGCCTCGAACTCACAGCGATCCGCCTGCCTCTGCCTCCTGAGTGCTGGGATTAAAGGCGTGCGCCACCACGCCCAGCTAGGTTTCTTTGTTTTGAACAGTGTTGATGATGTTGGAAGTCGCTGTAGTATTGCGGACAGATGCGCCCTAATTGGTAGCCAGTTTACCTTGTGTATACAAATGTAATTATTGGGTGTTGAGGAACTTCAGCAGCAATGGTTCCTAGTAACATTTGATTTTTGTTGTTGTTGGATTTCCAGAGGACTTTAACATACTACACATGCTGGCAGGGGTGTGGCCTATATCTTTAATCTCAGAATGTTGACAGGCAGATCCAGTGAGGTCAAGGCCAGCCTGGTCTACATAGCAAGTTGTAGACCAGCCAAGGCTGCATGGTGAGACCCTATCTCAACAAAACAAAACAAAACAACAAAATAACCCCTGAGACAAATGGAAAAGCTAGTAGAGACGCTGTTGCTAGGATTGTAGAAGGAACCAGGGCTGTTTTTAGACCAACTTGGTCTCTGTTCCTTCCCAGCTGGATGGCCCTGGGACCATCCTAACTTCTGTAATGTTTCACTTGTAGAAGCAGGGCTAGAAATGCTTCCCTTTCAGTGTTAGGATGAGATGGTGTCTGCCATGCATTTGCTACCCTAGTACTGTGGTCAGAGAGACCTCTGGTTTTTACAGAGGTTTAGTACCAGCAAAAAGTGAGTTGGAGTTTTCTTGTCCTGTTTCTAAGAATTGATCAATAACGAACATGCTAGCATTGTATTGTATTTATAAGTTATTGGCAAAAGTGTATTATAAAAACAATGTTGATGTTGGCTTTTGTCCCACAGACATGTTAGTTTTTTCTTTTTCTTTTTTCTTTTTTTTGGGGACAGGGTTTCTCTACATAGCCTTGGCTGCCCTGGACTCACTTTGTAGACCAGGCTGGCCTCGAACTCACAGTGATCTGCCTACCTCTGCCTCCCAAGTGCTGGCATTACCAACATGTGCCATCATGCCCGTTTTACAGAATCTAAGCTATGGGGTTTTGTTTGGTTATTGACATGTTTGTTATAGCCATACATTTTTTCAAAGGATATCGAGTGTGCTTGGTGTTGGTGGGGGTGTTAAGGGTGGTTGTCCAGAGGATTGAACTGGTGGTGGTAATGGCGGGTGGCGGTTAGAATCCAGGGGATTGAATTTAGGGCCTGTTCAGGCGACGCAAGAACTGTCCTGCTCATTGAACTACATCCAGCCTATAAACTTAATGATGCTTTCAAAGTTCCTGGTCACACTCCTGTTGATACATGCCTGTAATCCCAGCTTCCAGGAGCTTGGAAGTAGGCTACCTATTAATTTCAAAGCCAGCCTGGTTTACATGAAATTTTATCTCAAAAAAAAAAAAAAAAAAAAAGTATTTAGAGATGAGTACAGAACCGGGCTTGGTGCCACATGCCTTTAATCCCAGCACTCGGGAGGTAGAGGCAGGTGGATTGTTGTGAGTTCAAGGCCACCCCGGTCTACAAAGCGAGTCCAGGACAGCCAAGCTAACACAAAGAGACCCTGTCTTGAAAAACCAACCCCCCCCTAAAAAAAAGGATAAGTACAGTTGATTGACTTAAGGAGAAAACAAGTTGAGTAGGGAAGCTATTGATTAAATTCTGATTCCATATTGCTGTTGTTTGTTTATTTATTTTTTGTGGTCCTACTGTTCAAACCTAGGAGCTCTTTGTTACTGAGCCCCATCTCCATTCTTTCCATCGTTACTGTTAAGTGAAGCTCTCAGCACAGCAGTGGGCCGCCATCCCAGCACTTGTTAGAGTCCTTGCTGCTTTCCACCTGAATTTCTGTCCACATAGGCCCAGGAGCTTCAGAGGAGGTTCAGTTCAGGAAACTTGCAAGACACTTGACTTCTTGGTAGAGACGGTTAGTTATGCACAATTGTCTTGCAGAAGAGGGAATTGTTTATCACTTTGTACTGGAGTCTGTGGAGTTTTTTTTAATGCGAGCATTAAAATCTGTTAACTGTTTGTTCTTAGGTGTTGGTGGAATGAGCGTTGCATGTGTCCTGAAGAGAAAAGCAGTGCTTTGGCAGGACTCTTTCAGCCCCCACCTGAAACATCACCCTCAAGAACCAGCTAATCCCAACATGCCTGTTGTTTTGACATCTGGAACAGGGTCGCAACAGCCACAGCCAGCTGCAAACCAGGCTCTTGCTGCTGGGACACACTCCAGCCCTGTCCCAGGAGCTATAGGAGTTGCAGGCCGTTCCCAGGACGACGCTATGGTGGACTACTTCTTTCAGAGGCAGCATGGTGAGCAGCTTGGGGGAGGAGGAAGTGGTGGAGGCGGCTATAATACTAGCAAACATCGATGGCCTACTGGGGATAACATTCATGCAGAACACCAGGTAAAAAAAGTTCCCTATTTCAGCTTTGAAACTCTTCTAATCACTGTCTGCTTAGGATGTCTGCTTTCAGTGACTGTCTCGAAACTCTTCGATTGCTTGTTTAGTTTGTTGTTAACGAGACTCCTTTGTTTTAAACAATGACTGGTCATTGCAATTGCCACTGGCTTATTTACCATTCTGGTGTCATATAGTAAATTCACTAAAGAAATCTCAAGATTGTCTTAATGTTCACAATGCATTTCTAGGAATATTGTTAAAAGAATATCTAACTTTTTTCACCATTGACATGTTTTTAAGAATTGTTTGGGTTTACAGGACAATGTAGAGCAAAGGTTTTCTGTTCTTTAGTGACTTCTATCTTTAAGATCCTGTTGTTTGGAAACAATGTGAGAATGTTTTAATGCCTTGGAAGAACTAAACTTGACAGATGTTGCAAATTGAAAATTATAGGAACTACTGAAATAAACAGACACTACAGTTGAAAGTGGGGAAATTAAGAAATCAGTTGCTCATGAAATGTGTTTGAAGTGGAGCTGCTAAGTGCTAGTGTGAGGGCTGATGGGCCTTTTAGGTTTTAACCATCTTCTTCCTCTTGTTCCAAGAACTTTTGTTTTTATTTATTTATTTATTTATTTATTTATTTATTTATTTATTTATTATTTTATGTATATGAGTGCTCTATCTGCATGTTCACCTGTCCACCGGAAGAAGCTGTGAGAGGGTCTAGATGGTTGAGAGCCACCATTTGGTTGCTGGGAATTGAACTCAGGACCTTTGGAAGAGCAGACAGTGCTCTTAACCACTGAGCCATCTCTCCAGCCCTGTTTGTTTTATTTTTTGAGACAGGCTTTCTTTGTGTAGCCCTGGCTGTCCTGGAGCTCCCCTCTGTAGACTAGGCTGCCCTCTGGAATGCTGGGATTATTAAAGGCCTGTGCCACCACACCCAATGAAATTCATTAATTTTAACTTTTTTATTTTTTGTTCTTTTGAGAGATCAGGTCTCATATAGACCAGGCTGGCCTTGAACCCACAGAGGTTGGCCTGCCCTTGTCTCCTGAGTACTGAGATTAAAGACTTGAGGTCCATCCTGAGTTAATTTAACATTTTTAATCTAGTTTACTGAGAAGAGTTTAGCCTGCTGTTTCCTGAGGATTAGACTTAATCAGCTACTCTTGGCCATTGGGTGTAGGTGTTATTTGCAAAGACTCATTTGATATTGCCAGTCCAATGCTTATTAGCAAAAGGAACTGACATCTTTCCTTGAGTTTCTATTTTTTTTTTCTGCTGTTTCAGAAACAATAGCAGGCATACTTGCAAGTCTGAATTTTCAGTTAGATGTTTCTTGAACGCTCCAGAAAGCACAGTAGTCATAGTTTTCTGTTATTTTCTGTGTGTATACATGTATGGTATATTTGTTTAGTGTGTGTATGTGTTTGAGGTGTGCTTGCCTGAGAGCTAGAGGAGGACATCAGGTGTATTCAAGACAGGGCTTCTCTGTGTAACAGCCCTGACTATCTTGGAACTCTTGCTGTAGACCAGGCTGGCCTCAAACTTGCAGAGATCTTTCCTCTGCCTCCTGAGTGCACTTATGTTTTGAGACTGATAAACATGGAGTTGGTTGGCCATTTTGGCTAGACTGGCTGGCATTGAGGCCTTGGCTTGCTTTCCCAGCAATGCTGGGGCTAAATACATGCCTTTACACTCAGCTTTTACGTCAGTGCTGGAGATTTCAAGGCTTCAAGGTTTTTTGGACAAACACTTCATCCAAAGAGCCATCTCTTCAGCTCCTAATTCTTCCATTTTCTTAAAATTGTTTTTATGAGGGCTGGAGAGATGGCTTAGAGGTTAAGAGCATTGACTGCTCTTCCAAAGGTCATGAGTTCATTTCCCAGCAACCACATGGTGGCTCACAACCATCTATAATGAGATCTGGTTCTCTCTTCAGGTTTGTAAGCAGAATGCTGTATACATAATAAATAAATCTTAAACATTTTAAAATTACATTTTTAAAAATTTATTTATGTCTGTGGGTACATGTGTGTACAGTGGACATGTACAAGTCAGAGGACAGAGAAACCCTGTCTCGAAAACCAAAAAGAAAACTTGGGAAGAAATTTATTGATTTCTTTATTTCCTAACCTTTTGGCCTTTCAATAAGGTTGTAGAAATAGAACATGGTAGTAGAGGAGAGGCCTTGAATCCCAGGCTAAGATGTCATATTGTTCGTGTGGAGTGTTTTGCCTGCATGCATGTATGTGCACAGTGTGCATGCCTGGTGTCCATGGAGGTCAGAAGAGGATGTTGGAGGACCTGGAACTGGACCATAGGGCTGCTGGGAACTGAGCTTGGGTCTTCTGGAAGAAAAAGTACTCTTAACCACTGAACCATCTTTCCAGCCCCAAACCCCAAACTTTCTGTTCCTCTTTTTTTTTTGTTGTTGTTTTTTTGTTTTTTCCTTTTCCCTCTCAGACAGGGTTTCTCTGTGTAGCCTTGGCTGTCCTGGACTTGCTTTGTAGACCAGGCTGGCCTCGAACTCACAGGGATCTGCCTGCCTCTGCATTCTGAGTGCTGGGATTAAAGGCACACGCCACCACGCACGGTTCTTGCTTCTTTTTTTGAGGGGGGAAGGGGGAGAGGGGAGACAAGGTTTCTCTCTCTCTCTCTGAGACAGGGTTTCTCTGTGTAGCCTTGGCTGTCCTGGACTCACTTTGTAGACCAGGCTGGCCTTGAACTCACAGTGATCTGCCTGCCTCTGCCTCCCAAGTGCTGGGATTACAGGCATGGGCCACCACACCCGTCTGCTTTTTTTTTTCCCCCCCTCCACCAGTGTCTAGTAAAATGGTCCAGGCCAGCCTTGGGCTCTTGGACTGTCAATTCTTTTTTTTTTTTTTTTTTTCCAGCAGGGTTTCTCTGTGTAGCCTTGGCTATCCTGTACTCACTTTGTAGACCAGGCTGGCCTCGAACTCACAGCGATCCGCCTGCCTCTGCCTCCCGAGTGCTGGGATAAAAGGTGTGCGCCACCACGCCCGGCTTGGAATGTCAATTCTTGTGCCTCTGAGTGGTGGGATTCCAGGTGTGCAGCATTGTAAGCTTGTTCTTGATAACAGCTTGAACACATACATGTGAGGTGTAAGTATGAGAGACTGAGGTGTCTCAGTGGTAGAAGCTTGGTTAACATGCCTAAAGACTGGAGTTGAGCACTGACACTGACAGAAACCACAGAAAAAGATAGGGAACTGAGATGCTTAGCATTGTGGATTGAATTATAAATGTTGAGTTCCTAACTAAAATGAAGTAACAGGACAAGTTAGTTTGGGAGATAGGTTGTTAAATTTGGTAGTATACATGTTGAATTTAGGTAAAGATGGGATGCAATAGGCAGGCACTAGATGGAGAGAGGTGTCAAGCTAGGGTAATTTGGTTTGGCTGGCACTTTGAAAAGGCAAAAAAAAAAAAAAAAAAAAAAAAAAAAAGGCTGGCTGACTTGTCCAAACATATTTTTAGAGGCCATAACCTTTTCTTTTAAAATCTGTTATCGGGCTGGAGAGATGGCTCAGAGGTTAAGAGCACTGGCTGTTCTTCCAGAGGTCCTGAGTTCAATTCCCAGCACCTACATGGTGGCTCACAACCATCTATAATGAGATCTGATGTCTTCTTCCGGCCTGCAGGCACATATGCAGGCAGAACACTGTATACACAGATAATAAATAAATAAATAAATAAATAAATAAATAAATAAATAAATATCTGTTATCACCAGGCAAGGTGGTGCACATCTGTAATCCCAGCACTTGGGAGGCAGAAGCAGGCAGATCACTGTGAGTTCGAGGCCAGCCTGGTTTACAAACGGAGTCTAGGACAGCCAGGGCTAACACAGAAACCCTGTCTTAAAAAACTAAAACTAAACTAAAATAAAATCTGTTAAAGACCTGTAACATCTTAGACTGGCTTTCCTTCTCACAGGCTGGTGCGTAAAAGCTGAAAGAGAGTCAAACTCTCTTAATGGTTTTTTTCAAAGTGAGCAAATTAGACTCTGAACCAGTTGATGGCACATCTCTGAGATCCAAGATCTGCTTGTGCAAGTCAACAAATGTTTCTTGAAGGATTACTCTGCCCATCTGAGCCCTATTATAAGGAACACATCTGATTTACTGTGCAGTTTTATGCAGTTTGGTTAGCAAAATAGTCATAAATCTGTGGCAAACCTCTTTCCCACCCAGGGCCCTAAACCAAAGGTTGGCGTGGATTTAGCAGTCATTATCACATTGTAGTGGGGGCACCCAAGTAGGGGACAGCAGTAGAGAATGCTGGGTGGCTGGCTGGTGACACAGTTATGGGGTATCACCTACACAGCAGTTATAGTGTGTTGTAATGTCTGCACCTCTTCTCCCCACCCCCAATAGGTTTTCTCTGTTACACAGAACCCTGGCTGTCCTGGACTCTCTTTTGTAGATTAGGCTGGCCTCGAACTCAAAGAGAGAGAGCTGCCTGCCTCTGTGCCCCATTGCTGGGATTAAAGGCTTGGTCACCATGCCCAGCCCTTTTTTTGCTGTTGTTGGGGGTAGTTGAGATAGCATCTTACTCTGCAGACCTGGCTGGCCTGAAACTTCAAGTGATCCTCTTGCCTTTTCCTGAGTGCTGGGATGATAGCTTTGTCTGGTTTGGTTTTGGTATTTGTCTCACCTTTTGGACCAAGCTACTGTGAAGTGGAGGTTCTTGTGTCTTTTTGGTGCCCTTTCCCCTGAAATATTCTGTGATTTTATGTTAACCTAAGAAAAAACAGGAGTAGTTTGCTTTTGTCCTCAGGTAGTTGAGGGGGTCTTCAGCTTAGCTGTCCTGGAGATGCAAGGCTTGTGACATGGAATGCAGACAGAGAGTACAAGGGAGGGCTCTGCGGGCTTGTGTGTTTCAAGCCAACTTGGGCTAGACTGAGATCTTGTTTTGTTTAAAGCCAGCTGAGGTGGGTGACTTGTGCTAACTCAGCCCTCAGCAGGAGAAACACTAGAACAAACTAGAACAACTAGGTGGAGATTCTGCCCTTCTCAGACTGTGACTGATGAGGGTGAGAGGCTGTGTGATTGTCAGTTAGGTGAAGTGAAAGAATTTTTGAGAACCAGGTAAGTTGTAGGCACTGAGCTGTGTAGTTCCTGACTTTGATCCTTATAACTGTAGACTATCTGAAGAGCATCTAGTACAGGACAAGAAAGTGAGGTTTAGTTCTGAGGCAGACCCAAGTGCTGGCATTACAGGAGTATTCCACTGCCATGCCCAGCAGATGTAGTTTTGAAGTGTGGGCCCAGTGTGCAAACTGTAGGTAGACTTCTTTCTGCCTTCCCAGGAAGACATGCTAGTCCTCAGAGAACTAGTACAGCCAAGTAGCATATTCTTAGGCTAATGAATTTCTTGAAAGGTGGCGATCATAGAGTTGATAATAGATAAATATAAATGCTTTTGACTATCTCATAGTCCTGGAGTCTTGCTTTGCATGAACAGTGTGTGTTTAGTGTGTGCTCTATTTTTTTATTAAATTATGTATACAGTGTTCTGCCTGTGTATACACCTGGAGGCCAGAAGAGGGCACCAGAGCTCATTATAGATGGTTGTGAGCATGTAGGTGCTGGGAATTGAACTCAGGACCTTTGGAAGAACAACCAGTGCTCTTAACCTTTGAGCCATCTCTTCAGCCCTGTGTGCTCTGTTTTATGAGGGTTCTAAGTAGTAATGTTGGGAACTTCATCACTCTACAGATACAGTCTCAATATGAAGTGGTCTTACTCCAGGCCTGCTACTGTACTACTGGGTTATTCATTTTCGCTGGGGGCTGTTTTCTGACCTCTTAGCATAATGGATCAAAATTTTTTTTTATATTTATCTTTTATATTTTTACCCCTCATTTTATTTTTATTACCTGTTTTGTTTTGTTTTGGAGACAGTCTAGTCTTACCCTGCAGGCCTGGCTACTCTGTTATCAGGCTGGCTTTGCATTTATAGACATCTGCCTGTCTCTGCCTCCTTAGTGCTTGGATTGAAGGCATGTACTACCGAGTCCTATTGTATAATGGAACAAAATTTAATATCAAGTTGGTAAAATGCTTTCATCATTGAGATGCTTAGGCTGTAATACGATTTGCACTTTTTAAAAAAAAGATTTATTTATTTGAGTATACAGTGTTTCCTTTTCATATATGCCTGCATGGCAGAAGATCTCACTATAGATGGTTGTGAGCCACCATGTGGTTCCTGGGAATTGAACTCAGGACCTTTGGAAGAGCAGGCAGTACTCTTAACCTCTGAGCCATCTCTCCAGCCCCATACAATTTGTACTTATTGTGTCAACGTACTTTAGATTTATGTTCCTCCTTTTAGTGAAAAACTTTACATTTTAACCATTTAAAAAAAAAAAAATTACTTGCCTGGCAGTGGTTGGTCTTTACTCCTAGCACTTGGAGGCAGAGGCAGACAGATCTCTTGAGTTCGAGGCCAGCCTGGTCTACATAGTGAGTTCCAGGACATCCAGAGCTATGTAGAGAAACCCTATCTCCAAAAACTTAAAAAAAAAAAATTCTGTGTTTGCCCAGGCTTTCACTCTGTGGACCGGGCTGGCCTCCTCCGAGTCCTGGGATTAAAGGCATGTATCACCTCCACCCACAACAAACTATTTTATTTTTTTCCTGAGACAGAGTTTCTCTGTGTAGCCTTGGCTGTCCTAGACTCACTTTGTAGACCAGACTGGCCTTGAACTCACAGGTATCCCCCTGCCTCTGCCTCCCAGGATTAAATGCGTGTGCCACCACACCTGGCCTATTTAATAGTAATTTTTGTTGTTAGTTTTTCTTTCTGACTAGCATTGCGAATTTCATCATGCAAAACTAAAGGTTAAATCTTTGACATGTTATTGTTGCACTTTTATTGTGAAATCTATTTTCTCTGTAAAATGCTGGGAGATAAAGTAGGTGATGAAACAGGGAAAACATTTAAGGTCCATGGTTGACCTGTGGCCTTTATATTGGGTTATCAAGGGCAGACATAAGTAGCTCTGTCCTGGCCACAGTGCCATGGTGCATGTTCATTTTGTCTGTGGTCTTTGGCACTAGGAGCTGGTAATGCTTACTGGAGGTTTGCATCATAAGGGATGATCACAGACAGGCAGAGCTCGGTGGATGGAATGTCTCACTGGCCTTGTAACTGCTGTTTTCTTTCATCTTGTGTGGGCATCTTATCGTGATGCCCATTTGTTTCCTCTTCAGTGCTGTAAGGTAACTCTGACACCTTTGTAATTAGAGTTGCCTTTTGGGGTAGGTTGCTTGCTTATGTTCCTGAGCATTTGAGCCAGTAATACTTGGCTAAATAATCCATCTTTCATATTTTGTATCCTCTTTTTCTTTTTTCTTTTTCTTTCTTTTTTTTTTTAAGACGCGGTCTCTCTGTGTTAGCCTTGGCTGTCCTGGACTCACTTTGTAGACCAGGTTGGCCTAGAACTCACAATGCTGGGATTAAAGGTGTGGCCTACCATGTCCACCTGGGCTTTGACTTTTTATTTTTGTTTTTGTTTATCAAGACATTATTTCTCTGTGTAGCTTTGGCTGTTGTGGACTCGCTTTGTAGACCAGGCTAGCCTCAAACTCACAGCGATCCACATACCTCTCCCTCCCGAGTGCTGGAATTAAAGGTGTGTGCCACCAGATCCGGCTGCTTTGACTTTTTAAAAACCCTTCTTTTGCTGTGTTCTCCAGTTAGTTTCTTCTGGACACAAGGAGTTACAGGCTCAGTGTGTAGCTTCCTGGTACTTTGTTCCCTGCTGGGAATATTGTGTAAATGGTACACAGATACCATTTACACAAAAGGTTGTGTGGGTTTGTATGTTTGTTTATTTGTTGATGATAATAGTGTGCTGCTGCCCAGCTACATTTCCAGCTCTGAAGTACTTTTAGAATTACTATGTTTCCAGGAAAGTGATTTTTTTTTTTTGAGAGAGATAGGGTTTCTCTGTTTAACAGCCCTGGCTGTCCTGGACTTGCTCTGTAGACCAGGCTGGCCTCAAACTCACAGTGATCTGTCTGCCTCTGCCTCCCAAGTGCTGGGATTAAAGGAGGAAAGTGATTTTAATGTGTAGAAAAGGAAGCCTTAAAAATGTTGTCAATAACCACTTTCTTGATACATAGGTTGCTCAATCGAAGTGTTGATTCAGTTTGTTGGCTGCTTACACAGTTGCCTAGCCGTCCCAGTCTGAACCTTCTTGTCTCCTGCGGCTCTCATGCTCTGTCACTCCCCAGCCCTGGGTAACCACCAGCCTGTACTACCCTGTGGTGTGGGTGGCTGGTTCAGAACTTAATGAACTGGATACAGTCTAGTTGATTGTGACTACCTTCTTTAGCTTGGTCCAGTGTTTGAAGGGCTCATCCAGGGTCTGGGGATGGAGTTTTAACAGGGGTGCTGCTTTCTGAGTAATGTGGATTTGGTCACCAGTTTTTCAGGGGAGTCATTGGTGCTGTTAGGATCACCATTTCTCTTCTTTTCTTTCTTTCTTGGTTTTTTTTTTTTTTTTTTTTTTTTTTTTTTTTTCGAGACAGGGTTTCTCTGTGTAGCCTTGGCCATCCTGGACTCACTTTGTAGACCAGGCTGGCTTTGAACTCACAGCGATCCGCCTGCCTCTGCCTCCCGAGTGCTGGGATTAAAGGCGTGTGCCACCACGCCCGGCTTCTTTCTTGTTTTTTAAGACAGGCTTTCTCTGTGTAGCCTTGGCTGTCCTGGACTCACTTTGTAGACTAGGCTGGCCTCGAACTCACAGCAATCCCCTGCTTCTGCCTCCCAAGTGCTGGGATTAAAGGTGTGTGCCACCGCGCCCTACGTCAAGGACATTCTTAATCTTTGAATCTGTAGGTCCGACCCCTTCATGTGTTCCAGCAGGTTATACATGGGGTAGATGTTGGGGTAAGGCTCACTCACAGCCCTGGATCAGGGCCCACTCCCGTGTCCTCAGTGCAGAGCCCACTCTCCTGCTCCTGTGTCCTCATGGCAGAGCCTGCTTCCCATGTTCTTAGGGCAGAGCCAGCTCACCAGGGTTGGGGGAAAATTCAATTGTCACATGTGAGAGAAAACATATATATATATATTTTTTCCTTTCTTTTTCCAAGACAGGGTTTCTCTGTAACAGCTCCGGCCATCCTGGATTCTCTTTGTAGCCCAGGCTATCCTGGAACTCAGAGATCTCCTGCCTCTGCCTTCCAAGTGCTAGGATTAAAGGCCGGCCCCACCACGCCTGGCAAGAGAAAACAGGTTATGTTTATCTTTCTGTGCCTGTTTTTGAACATTATTATTTCAACTGCCATCTTTCTGAAAATATTAATTCCATGCTTTCAGCTGATAAGATAGTTACATATATGTCTCACTTCTTTTTCTTTTCTCCTCTCCTGCTGGCTAGGGTAAACTATGTATGTAACCGGGCTTGACCTGATGAACTCTGCATGTAAGTGCTGAGGTCACAGCCATGCATATATGTGCCATGTATTCCTTATCCATTCATCGGTCAGTTTATCTCTAAGTTTTTCTATGTCTTGGCTATTGTGAGTAGTGCAGCAGTAAACATGAATTGTGTAAGGATCTTTGTGATATGTTTGTCATAGTCTGCATTAGTTACTTTCTATTGGCTGTACTATGACCAAGGCAACTTAATAAAAGTAAGAAGTGCTGGGTGTAGTGGCACAGGTCTTTAATCCCAGCACTTGGGAGGCAGAGGCAGGGGGATTGCTGTGAGTTCGAGGCCAGGCTGGTCTACAAAGCAAATCTAGGACAGCCAAGGCTACATAGAGAAACCCTGTCTTGAAAAAAACAAAAAGAAAACAAAACAAACAACAACAACAACAACAAAAAAAAAAAAAAAAAAAAAAAAAGAAGAAGAAGGGGCTGGAGAGATGGCTCAGAGGTCTGTTCTTCCAAGGGTCCTGAGGTCAATTCCCAGCAACCACATTGTGGCTCACAGCTATCTGTAATGAGATCTGGTGCCCTTTTCTGATGTGCAGGTATGCATGCGGGCAAAGCACCGTATACGTAACAATAAATAAGTCTTTATAAAAAAAGTAAGAAATACTAAGACCCAAATAAGGAGTTGCATTTATGGTTCCAGATGGATAAAAGTCCATCATTAGGACAGGTGGCATGGTGACTGAAGCAGAAAGCTGAGAGATCACATGTTGAACCACAGCCAGAGAGTGAGCAGTGGGAGTAGCATTAGGCTTGAAATCACAAAGCCAGCCCCCTGTGCCATTCTTCCCCCAGCAAGGCACTTCTTAGACTTCCCCAAACTGGTCCAGCCAGGGAAGGGGTGGGGAGAGGTAATCGTGAAATACACAAGCCCACATCTCCTTCAAGCTTCTAGTAGCCATTGCTAGCTCTCTTTGTTCCAGAGTTGGATACCCTTATGACAGTGTGGTACTTGGTTAAAGCATTTAGCAATAGTCTTAGAATTGAGCATGCCCTATGTCTATTAGGTGTCACCATGCTGTTGCAGTAAACAAGTGATGGCCTCAGGTCTAGATCCACTGACAGACTCAGTCTCCAGGGCTGAGTTGTCATTCATGTATTGCTTCAAGGCCTCCCTGGTGATCCTTATGTGCTCATTATTAAGAAGCAATACTTTGGGATATTTCCTGAGAGAAGTGTTCTCTATCTTTTATTTCCAGCTCCCGGAAATAGTATATAAATGATGAATGAGGACATCATGTCATCAGGGCACATTGAGGAGATATATTGAGTGGAGTGTTTTATTTTGAAGAGTATTAAGATGCCATTTTAAATTGATAAACTTATAAGGTGCAACAGAGTGTAGTGTCATTAATACTGAGATGGTTTGGGTTTGAAGAGACAGGGAACATGCATTGAAAGGCTTTATTGAAGAATCTTAAAGGGTTGTGGGCACTCTTATTCTGTGATCATGCCTTTAAAAAAAACTTGTTGCCAAGATTGATAACCTGAATTTTATTCCTGGCCTCACACTGTAGGAGAGTATTTACTCCTGAAAGTTGGTCTCTGACTGCCACACTTGTGATGTGGCATTCGAGTCCTCTGTCCCATGCACACAAAATAAATAAGAATGTAATAAAAATGACAGTGTTTGACTTTTTTTTTTTTTTTGGAGATAGGATTTCCCTATGAAGCCTGGGCTGTCCTGGACTTGCTTTGTAGACCAGGCTGGCCTTGAACTCACAGGGATGTGTCTGCTTCTCTTGGGAGGCTTATGCCACCACTGCCTGGCTAAAATACATCCTTGTAACCCCAACACTCTGAAAACTGGTGTAGTCTTAGGTGCACAGTGAGATGTGTCCTAAAAATCAAGTGAAAACAAATGAAAATATCTGGATCAACATCTACCTTTTTTTTTTTTTTTTTTTTGGGTTTTTCGAGACAGGGTAGCCTTGGCCTCACTTTGTAGACCAGGCTGGCCTCGAACTCACAGCCATCCGACTGCCTCTGCCTCCCGAGTGCTGGGATGAAAGCCGTGCGCACCACGCCCGGCTCTACCGGTTATTGACTACTTAGCTGTTAGCCAAGTATGGTGGTTTGAGTAAGAATAACCCCCCTCTAGGTTCATAGATTTGAATGCTTGGTTGCCATGGAGTGGCAATATTTGAAAGGATTAGGAGAGATGATTTTATTGGACATAGTTTGTCATTGTAGACGGGCTTTTAGATTTTCAAAAGCCCAGGCTAAGTCAGAGGTTTTGCCTTCCTGCTGCTGGCTGATAAGGATGTAGAACTGTGTTAACTTGTCCAGCACCATGCCTCTCCCAGCCAGGAGAATGACAATGGACCTCTGCAACTGTAAGCAAGCCTCAGTTAAACGCTTTCCTTTGTAAGAGTTGCTATAGCCATGTTGTTTTCTTAACAATAATAGAAAACTAACAGTAAATTATGCCTCGTTTTAGAAAATGCACAGGACCTGATATAATTTGAACTTCTCCTCATTTTCTTAGGACAGGAAAGTAGCGTAGCCCTTCAATATTGTATCTCTTTTGTTTGTTTTGAGACATGGTTTCTCTATGTTATCTTGGCTGTCCTGGACTCGCTTTGTAGACCAGGCTGGCCTCAAACTCACAGCTATCTGCCTGCCTCTGCCTCTCACGTGTTGGGATTAGAGGCATACGCCACCATGCTCGGCCTGTTTTTGTTTTTCAAGACAGGGTTTCTCTGTGTAGCCTTGGCTGTCCAGGACTCACTTTATAGACCGGGCTGGTCTTGAACTCACAGTGATCTGCCTGCCTCTGCCTCCCAAGTGCTGGGATTAAAGGCATGCACCACCCCACCTGCCTAATGCTGTATCTCTTTTGTGTTTAATTTAATTGTAATTTTGTTTTTTTGAGATAGGATCTCAATATGTGAGACATTTAACAAATATATAATTGGTTTTTCGAGACAGGGCTTCTCTGAGTAGCCTTGGCTTTCCTGGACTGTCCTTGTTGACCAGGCTGGTCTTGAACTCACAGTGATCTGCCTGCCTCTGCCTCCCAAGTGCTGGGACTAAAGGCCTGTGCCATCACACCCGGCCATGCTTCCATTTTTTATTACATTTTGATTTATTTACTTATTTTGTGTGCATGGGGCAGAGGCCTTGCATTCCACAGCACAAGTGTGGGGATCAGAGCATCAGGAGTAAATTCTTTCCTACACTGTGAGGGCCAGGGATGGAATTCAGATGGTCAAGCTTGGCAACGAGCACCTCACAGGCCTTGAGAGACTTAAGTTTTTTAAGAGGCACAATTACAGAGTCAGAGCTCAGGAAACTTATAAAGGTTACAGTGAGCTTTAGGGCTTGGGATGTGTAGCTCAGTGCTTAAGAACACTGGCTCCAGCTGAGCTTTGTGGTAATCTCAGCACTATGAGAGGCAGAGGCAGACAGATCTCTGTTTGAGGCCAGCTTGGTCTACAAAACAAGTCTAGGACAACCAGGGCTACACAGAGAAACCATGTTTCAGAGAAACCAAAAATAAAAAACCCAAACCCAAACCAAATAAAAACAGGACCCCAAAACAAAACAAAACAAAACAACAACAACAAAAAAGGAAAGCAGGGGCGGGGGGGGGGGAAGGACTGCTGGCTGCTTTTTGCAGAGACCTGGATTCAATTTGCAACACTCACATGGTTACCCACATCTGTCTGTAATTCCAGTTCCAGGGGATATTTTTTTCTGGTTTCCAGGGGAGCTGAGGATGCATGTGGTGGCTAGATTTAATGTATAGGCAAAATGTCTATAGACATAAAAAAAAGAATAAATACAAATAAGTGAGCTCTGCTTTATTTTTTTCCTCCTTAAAATTTTTTTATTTCTTGGGTTTTTTTAATTGGGTTTTATTTATTGGGTTTTTCTTTTTTTCTTTTCTTTGGTTTTTCAAGACAGGGTTTCACTGTGTACCCTTGGCTGTCCTGGACTCACTTTGTAGACCAGGCTGGCCTCGAACTCACAGTGATCCACCTGCCTCTGCCTCCCGAGTGCTGGTATTAAAGGTGGGCACCACCACGCCCAGCTTGAGTTTTTATTTTTGGGATAGGGTTTTACTATGTAGCCTTGGATGGCCTCGAACTCACTATAAATCCCAAGGTGGTCTTGAACTGAGACACCTGCCTGTCTCTGTCTTCTTGGTACTGTTATTTTAGGCATGCACCCCCATGCTGGACTCAGTTTTTAGTTACTAATTTTTAAAAAATGATTTATTATGTATATAGTGCTCTGCCTGCATGTACACACCTGCATGCTAGAAAATGGCATCAGATCACACTACTGATGATCATGAGCCATTATGTGGTTGCTGGGAATTAGACTCAGGACCTCTGGAAGAACGGTCAGTGCCCTTAACCTCTGAGCCATCTCTCTAGCCCTATTAATTATTGTTGTTTTTTTCCTGTCCTCGAAGTCAAGAGATTCACCTAACTCTGCCTCCTGAGTGCTGGGATTAAAGGCATGCAATGCCACTGCCTGGCTTCAGTTTTTATTTTTATTTTTTGGTTTTTCTAGACAGGGCTTCTGTGTGTAGCCTTGGCTGTCCTGGACTCACCTTGTAGACCAGGCTGGCCTTGAACTCATAGAGATCCTCTTGCCTCTGCCTCTCTTGTGTGCTGGAATTACAGGTTTGGGCGACCTTGCCTGTTTCAGCCTGCCCCGGCCCGGGGCTACTCTGTATAATAGCTCTGTGAGTATGTATCACAGATGGGCTGTGTAAGCTGCTCCTCCTCCTCTTGTGCAGCTGGAGTGGGGTTCCATTGTACATTCTTCCTTTAGTACTCTTTCATTTAGTGCATCTTTCTTGGATCTGGGTTAATAATAATAATAATTATATAATAATAATAATAATAATAATAATAATAATAATTATTATTATTATTATTATTATTATTATTATTATTATTATCATCCCAGCACTCGGGAGGCAGAGGCAGGCGGATCGCTGTGAGTTCGAGGCCAGCCTGGTCTACAAAGTGAGTCCAGGATGGCCAAGGCTACACAGAGAAACCCTGTCTCGAAAAACAAAAAAACAAAAAAAAATTATTATTATTATGCTTTTATTGGATCTCCCTCCACTCCCTTACCCCTGGCCTCTTTTTGTAGTCCCGGCTGCCCTGGAACTAGTTCTTAGACCAGGCTGACCTTCAACTCACAGAGATCCGCCTGCCTCTGCCTCCCGAGTGCTAGAATTAAAGGCTATCAGGTTGCGGTGCAACTGAGTAAGGGGCTTAACCTTCTTTTGCTTTGTTTCAAAAACAAATGATGCAGCCTGGTCTACAAAGTGAGTCCAGGATGGCCAAGGCTACATGGAGAAACCCTGTCTCGAAAAACCAAAAAAAAAAAAAAAAAAAAAGAAAAAAAAAAAAGAAAAAAGAAAAACAAATGATGCTGTTTCCTTTTATGACCACTATTTTGATGTTATTCTGTTGCCTACTAGTTGCCGTCTCCACACACTGATCAATCACAAGATCCATGAAGGAATCAAAGCCCCGTAGTATTGTTTGTACATTTAACTTCAGTGATAACTTCTTGTCCATAAATATCTTCAGTTTGGGAGATTCACAATTCACAATGGCACTGAAGATTGATCTAGCTCTACTTCATACTGTGCTGCTGTCTCTGGAAACTGCCCACAGCCATCTCATACTTAATTTTTTCTTCTTCTTTCCAGACTAGGTTTCTCTGTGTAACAGTCCGGGTTGTCCACGAACTCTCTTTGTAGACCAGGCTGGCTTTGAATTTATAGAGATCAGCCTACTTCTGTTGATCGAACTAAAGACCTGGGCCATCATACCCTGCTCCCATACCTATTTTCCCATTTATTTACTTATTTATTTAATTATTTTATAGCCTGATACCAGCCTCCTCCTTCCATACCTAAATTTTTGTCAGTTATCTGGTAAAATAGCTATACAACACACTTTAATCCCAGCACTTAGGGAGGCAGAGGCAGGATTCCAGGACAGCCAGGGCTATAGAGTGAAACCCTGTTTCAGAAAACAAAAACAAACTGCAACAAAAAAACAGAAGAGAGAAAACACCATATTTCCTGGTATTGGAGTTATGAATGGTTTTAAGTTGCCATGTGGGTGCTGGAAATGAACACGGGTCTGTACAGGAACAAGAACTGCTAGGTCACCTCTCCAGTCCTCTTCCTCATCAAAGAGCCTTGTGTACTTAGTATTGGTCTATAACTAAAGTGGCTTGAATGAGAATGGTCCCCTTTACTTGCATTCTTTGTCCCCAGTAGGTGACTGGGAGACGGGTCTTTGTTGGAGGAGGTCTATTGCTAGAGCTGGCCTTTGAGGTTTCAGAAGCCCATGCCAAGCCCAGTTCTGCCTGCTTACAGTAGATCAGGATGTAGCCTTCAGCTGCTTCTCCAGCACTGTGCCTGTGGGTCCTGTGTTGCCATGACGGTCATGGGCTCTCTAAAGTTGTAAGGAAGCCCCTGATTAAATAAATGCTTTCCTTTATAAGAGTTGTCTTGGTCATGGTGTCTCTTCATAGCATAGAACATTGACGAAGTAACTCACTGTGTATGTAGCCTACACCTGTGGTCCTCTTACTTTTCCTTTTCTAATTGTTTGCATCCATATATGGGTATATGCACATATATGCACGTACCTGCATAAGTCAGATGCTTGTAAACCTTGTAATATTTGTGCAGGGAATTGAACTTGCATCCTGGAAGTGTAGTCAGTATGTATGTGCTCTTAACAACTGAGCCATCTCTCCAACCCCTGCATTTGTTTGCTGAGCTGAGAGTGCATGTGTATGCTACCATGCTAGGCTGCCCAGGTCTAAAAGGCTTTACATTTTTATGTTTTACTAGTGTATGATGCGTATGTGTGAGCATGGGCTCAGGAGGCCGGAGAACAATACCAGGAGTAAGCTCTTCCCCTCCACCGTGGGTTTCCTGGGCCACGTTAGGTCCTCAGGCTTTTACTGACCGCATCCTCTCACCAGCCCCAGCTTTAAAAGTTGTAAGTTATAACATTTGAGTATATAGTTTAGATGTTCCTTGTATCCCTGTGGCACTTTGTACTGTCCTACTTTAAGAGTCTTTTTATACTCATATGTTTCTCTTTAAAAATTTAGACATGTTTTAGGGTGCTGGAGGAGTGCTTTAGACCTTAACAGCACTTGCTGCTCTTGTAGAGCACCCAGGTTCAGTTCTCAACACCTACATGACAGCTCACAACCTTCTGTAACACTAGTTCCAAGTGATCTTAACACTTTCTCCTGGCCTCCACAGGCAGCAGGCACCCACACATGCACAGACATGCATGCAGGTCAAACTTTTATATCCACAAAAAAGACATTTAAGTAGTTGTATCATATTCTTTAAATTCTATTTTTGTGGGTGGGGTAGGGTGGGGAAGCCTCCAGACTGGGTTTCTCTGTTATAGACTCAATTCGTAGACTAGGCTGGCTTTGAACTCACAGAGATCCACTTGCCTCTGCCTCCCAGAGTGCTGGGATTACAGGCATGTGCCACCACCCTGCTCTTTAAATTCTGCTGGGCAGTGCTGGTGCATGCACTCCAAGGTAGAGGCAGCCATGTCTTCTGAGCGAGATCCAGGACAGCCAAGGCTCCACAGAGAAACCCTGTATCAAAAAACAGGACAAGGCCATGGCTACATAGAGAAACCCTGTCTTGAGAAACAAACAAACAAACTTCCTATTTTGTAGCTGTTTGTTCCTTTCCCCATTTCAATATTAAGTTTGAGGTCTTCATCAATAAATATTTGCTTATATTTCTGATTATTTGCTTAGAATTTAAATTCCTGGAAGTCAGTTTAGCAGGTCAAAGGGCATGGATATTAACAAAATTCATAAGGCTTATTATCAGATTCCTAGAAAAGCCAGTAAAGCTGGCTCTAGCAGAATGCTTGCTGCCTTCTTGCCACTCCCATTTGGTCTCTTAGACTTATTAAGACTAAGTGTAGGGCTGGAGAGACGGCTCAGAGGTCCTGAGTTCAATTCCCGGCAACCACGTGGTGGCTCACAGCCATCTATACCCTCTAATACCCTCTTCTGGCATGTAGCTAGAGCATTCATATATATAATAAATAAAATCTTAAAAAAAAAAGACTAAGTGTAAATGTTGAAGGCACATATATTTATGTAGATGGCTCGTCTTTTAATTCAGCTAGATGTTAAGGGATCACTTCTAGAGGAAATATGAGCAATTCTCCTGGGAAAATTTATGGAACTCACCTGTAGTCCTGGCTAACTCTGAGACCAGGCTAGCCTGGAACTTAACTGAAATCTGCTTGCTTCTTCCCCTAATGTTGGAATTATGTGCACCACTGTACTCAGTTTTTGGGTTAAAACTTTCCCTCTCCTCTATGTAGGGGCTTCAGGGAAGCATTGCACCTCTTAGCCATATCCCCACCCCCTTCCTCCCTCCTTTCTTTTTAAAGATTTAATTTATGTGCATTAGTGTGCTTGCCTGCATGTATGCATATGCACTACCGGAGTGCCTTGTTGCTCATAGACGTCAGAAGAAAGATGGCTGATCTCCTGGAACTGTAGTGACAGATGGTTAAGAGCTGCCCTGTGAATGCTGGGAACTGACCCTGGGCCCCTTTTTTTCTTTTCTTTGAGGCAGGGTTTTTCCTGTGTAGCCTTGGCTGTCCTGGACTTTTTAGACCATGCTGCCCTCCTTTCACCCCTTTGGGAAGCAAGACATGCATGTGGTGTACATACAGACGAATGTTCATACATATAAGATAAAAGTAAATATTTTAAAAAGGGGGTAGTGGTACCTGTAGTATGGGAGGAGGTAGCCATAGCAGCTGGGAAAGCCCTGGATAGGGAGAGAAAGGTATTATTGGCAAGTGGCACAAAGAAAAAAATAATTGTTTTTGTGAAAAAGACAAGAGATAAAGGAAGTCTTACAGATACTTAGCAGACACAAAAGAGGAATTACCAGACAAGAAATTAACATAACCCACCAATCAGACTTCTGAAGAAAAGGGAGGCAGAGAGTATAATAACTTGGAAGTCCAGTCTTGGTGGGAAGGGTTGGATGCTGGCTATAAGGGACAGCCAGCTTTTCTCCTTGATGGGTTTGTTCTGTAGGTCAAATATTTCTTAAGGTAGCCTATAGCTTTATCCTCCAATATCTCTTGATTCCTTTGTGTGTCTATTTGATCATTAGTTTTGTTTTCAAGGAGGAATTTTGGCTGAATAACTGGCCTGGTGTCAGCAACCATACCATATTAAACAAATGGCTTCCTGAATAGGAATAGTTAAAAAAAAAAAAAGATTTATTTAATTATTATTATACAGTGTTCTGCCTGCATGTACACTTGTGTGCCAGAAGAGGGCACCAGCTTTCATTGTAGATGATTGTGAGTCATTATGTGGCTGCTGGGAATTGAACTCAGGACTTTTGGAAGAGCAGCCAGTGCTCTTAACCTCTGAGCCATCTCTCCAGTGCTGAATATGAATGGGTACTATACATCTGTGAGAAAGATGTGGTTTGTTTGCTTTGGTTAAGTGTAGGTGTAGTTTTAAATGGAGTTTGTGGTGTCTCAGCAAAGAAAGCTTGAGGGAATGTAGTCCTTTCTCAGCATAAGAGGCAGAAGACAGTACATAGGGAAAGGATAAAAATAGTTTCTAGTATAGGTGAGGTGGGTCACCTGGAAACAGGGAGGCCTGGAGGGAGTGATAGAGCAAAACAAGGTGTAGGAGGAGACCTGGGAAGGGTGGAGGGTAAATAGCGGAGGGAGAAAGAAGAGCAATCCTGGCATAGTAAAGAATAACAGCATTTCAGGGGTGGGGGGGGCACTGTTTTGAGGGTAGAAAGGGAAGTGGAGAGAGAGAGGCTCAGTCACCTGAGCTACGGCAGACGGGGAATGTAGTCGACACCTGTGCTCTCCAGAAGGCTGGGGCTGTCCTGTGCTTGCTGTGGAAGAACACTAAGATCCCTTGTAGCGCTGACAGGTGCTCTTGACTCTTGGCCTCTTCTCCTCTACTAAGCCATGGAGAAGGCAGTTCATTGAGGTGCAGTGTGAGTCACGTGTGGTGGTTGTTGTGTTGACCCTATGAGGATGTGTAAGGTGTGTTCCTTGCCTAATCGTACTTGTAGTTTCTTTGGGAAATATGCACAACATTTCTAATGTTCCAGTTAAACCTATATTTGCATTTTTTAATTTTCCAAGAAAAAAAAATCCCCCCTCCCACCCTTCCGAGACAGGGTTTCTCTGTGTAGCCTTGGCTATCCTGGACTCACTTTGTAGACCAAGAAATTTTTAGTTCTCTTATGAGATGGCTAACACAGTAAGAGGTAGACCAGCCTGCTGAATTCTGTGTTTTTTTAAAAAAAAGTTTATTAAATTTTTTTTTTCCCGAGACAGGGTTTCTTTGTGTAGCCCTGGCTGTCCTGGAACTAGCTCTGTAGACCAGCTGGCCTTCAACTCACAGAGAACCGACAACCTTTGCCTCCGAGTGCTGGGATTAGAGGTGTGGACCACCATGCCTGGCTATTTAAAAATTTTTATGAGTATTTTGTCAGCATGTATGTATGTACGTATGCTTGGTGCCCATGGAAGTCAGGAGAGGGCATTGCATCCCTGAACCGAGTCACTAATGGTTGTGAGCTCTACCATGTGGGTGGTGGGAATCAAGCCCCAGGCCTTTTATAAGAGCAACAGGTGCCCTTAACCTCTGAGCTACCTCTCCAGCCCCTGGCTTTACAATTTGGTAAATTCAGGCTGGCTCTGAATTTGTGATCTTCTTACCTCTCAGTCTTAGTGCTGGGTCATGTAGATCATACCCAGCTTGAATTGTATAAGTTTAACGTTTTTAGCAAACATTCTCAAGTTATTACAACTTAATACTGGATTGTATCATTAGTTGCATAGTTTGTTACCTGTGGATTTTAAAGTATATGATAGAAAGTAATAATAGTACAGCCAGGTGTGGTGGCACACACCTTTCATCTCAGCACTCAGGGAAGCAGAGGCAGACCAATCTTTGTGAGTTTGAGGCTAGGCTGGTTACACAGAAAAACTCTTTGTCAACCCACCTTCCTCACCCCCCCGTCCCCCCCCAAGAAAAGGAAGTAATAGTGCTACTGTAATTTTACACAGCAGAAGTTAAGACAAATTAACATTATAAGTCTTCCTCCTCCCCCACCCTCCACAGGGTTTCTCTGTGTAGCTCTGACTGTCCTAGACTTGCTTTGTAGACCAGGCTGGCCTGGAACTCAAAGTGATCTGCCTGCCTCTGCCTCCCAAGTGCTTGGAATTAAAGGTGTGTGTCACCATGCCAGGACAACATTCTAAGCCTTAAGTTGGTTTTTTGTTTTTCTTTCCTGAGACAGGGTTTCGTTGTGTATCGCTGGCTGTCCTGTACTCATTCTGTAGACCAGGGTGGCCTGGATCTCAGAGTGATGCTCCTGCTTTGGCCTTTGGAGTATTGGCCTTAGAGGAGTGCCCCTTCCCCACCTGGCTTCTTTTAGTTTTGATACAAGGTCTCTCCGGCTCAGGCTGTCCTAGAACTCATTTTGTAGACCACACTGGCTTGGAACTCACAGATCTGCCTGCCTCTTCTAGCCCAAGTGCTGGGCTGTGTGTGCCATCACTCCTCAGTTAAGTTGTGTTTTGAGTGCTGCCTTTCTCCTTGCTTAGCTACAGCTTGACCTTTGCATTTACTTTCCTAGAAGTTGCCCACCAACCTTGGGAAGGTGGTGGCCAGAAGACAGCAGGTTTAAGAGGCTCCTGCTTCAGGAATCTTGTTTTCAGGTGTGCAGAAATGTCTTCTCTCAAGGCTGGCCTTGAACTCACAGAGATCTGCCTGTTTCTGCCTTCCAAGTGCTGAGATTACAGGCATACCCTCACTGTTAATGTTATCTTGTATTTATGATTACTGTTGTATATATGTGCATGCTATTTCTTTCTCTCTTGTTTGAGATTTGAGGGCTTTCTGGTACTGCCTTCTATGGATAGATACTGGGATATTCCATAAAATTTACAGCCTGATCTCTTTGAGTTATCTGAGAGTGCTGGTTCAGACTAGCCTCATTTATACTTGGCTGCTACAGGCTGAGATGCAGTACTGCTGTAGGTCAAAGACTCTCTACTGAACACCATTGCTGCTCAGCATATTGGTCTCTGCTTATTACAGTATGTGAGAAGTTGCTAACATTGTCATGTGATGTATTTTGTGCTTTGAAAATTAAGGGAGTTGGTAGGGTAAAGGAGGGATAATTTCTGAGTCCAGGTGGTTAAAGGTAAGTGAATGTTTAATCGCTTGAGTTTTGTTACTGTGTTAGTTTCTTAAAGTAAATATAGAACAACTTTTCATTTCTGCATAATGTGTGTATAATGTTCATAATGCTGACGTAAAGCTTTCCCCTTTATTCTGAACACTAGGTACGCTCTATGGATGAATTAAATCATGATTTTCAAGCACTTGCTCTGGAGGGGAGAGCTATGGGCGAGGTAAGTGAGCTGGTGTGGTTGAAATTGGGCGTTTCTAGGGAAGCCTGGAGTTGTCTTTCATCAGTTTTGTCTGAATCTAGTCTCTAGAGATCTGTGCTTGCTTTTCCTTGTTGCCATCCTCACAGTAGAATAGGATGCTGGCAATTGTTCCAAAACTCTGCCTATATAGAGTGACTAGTAACTTAGTCTAGTTACTTAAGCACTAATTAATAAATATATTAATAAGTTAGCTGTAATGTGAGGTGTTCAAGCACAGTTTTATATTCATCAAATGGTCTTCCTTTTGCCTCATTTTTCAGTGGCTAGGTGTTTGACAGTTGGAAAGGGAGTTTTAGATGTGCTGTTAATCAGAGAGTGTCAGTCGCCTGGGGTTTTACTCTTAATGCTCTTTACTACCCAGGCTCCATTGTGAATGCAGGGTGCCTCCTGGGTGGCTGCTCAAATACTCAAAGATGGAGATATCAGCTAGGAAGAACAAATCCAGAAACAAGAAACTTTAGTTTCTTTTTAGCATTTAATATTTTTGTTCATTATATTGATAAGTGGAGTTGTCATTGTTTAGAAGGGGGATGTAGCTAAAGTACAGCCAGCCCCTGAAGGTTCTGCTTGTTGACAGGAAACATGTGCTGATGACAAATACAGTAGACTGTTCCAATGTATTGCTGAAGACTGCGTAGGTTCGTAAGAGACCATTTCTGCACAGCTCTCATTCTGGACAGTAATTCTAGGTTTGTCTATTTTGTTCTGTACTTAAAAAGCCCCCCTATCTATTTTAATGTTTTGAAGGAGGGAGAATGGCTATACTTAGATTTTCCCTCATGTCCTGGCCATTAGATAGTATTTAGTTTAGTGAATGCTATTTGGCGCAGGCATTGTGCTGGGTTTGGAAGATTCAGAAGCAACGTGCTCCCTTTTTTGGGGCTTGCACGGAGACTCCTACTTGCTCCCTGGCTTTTATTGCTTTGTCCTGAGGTCCTTGCTCAAATTGCAGAAGATTTTGCTTTTTTTTTTTTTTTTTTTTTTTTTTTTTTTTTTTTTTTTTTTTTTTTTTTGGTTTGTTTGTTTTTTTTCTTTTTCTCTGTATTTTCTTGTGGTCAGAGAGGTCTGTGTCTGCCTTACCATCTTGGGTTCTGATTTTTAGGAAATGATTGATAGTTGTCCTTGTGTTAATTCTGCCTGCTATCACTGGAGCAGCATGTGGTAATAATAATAAACCTTGTATGTTGTTGGGTAGAAGACATTGTTATTTAATTTCTGGAGTAAGTTTTGAAGAGAAAATTAGTAGATTTGTTAGCTATTAAATATGGATAGACTGTTTATCTTCTGCTATCTCTGTGATTCTAACCTGCTCTTTAACAGTTCAGTGTATGAGATAAAATGAACAAGGACAATTTAAGGAAAAAAGAGTTCATTTGAGCTTCTGGTTCCAGAGGGAGAGTTGATAATGGTGGGAGAGGCATGACCACAGCCCACGGGAGCAGGAAGCTGTGTGTGCCTGAGCCTGTGGGCACGTTCTCATTCAGACTACCAGCTTGGCAGACACCACATTCACAAGGATGTAGGGTGAGGCCCGGACCGTCTGTAAGCCCTGTCTAGGCAGGTGTTACATACTTGTACCAAACACTGGCCTATGGGGACCAGCTGAGGACATGGAAGGAAGGGTGCTACTCCCCCTCAAGCTCAGATGACTCACAAAAAGGGCAGTGAAATACAGACTGAAGGAAACGTTAAGTCTACATGGAGGCAGAACAAGTTTCTTTTATAGTTGAAACTTAGAGAAAAGAAGCGCTTGGATATCGCTTGGTATCTCCTTGGTATCAGGAGGCACTGGGCTTGGTTACTTGCAGAGTGTGAGAATTTGCCCCCTCTCTATGCATGGGAGAGTGGTGTAGCAGAAGCACAGCAATATGCTTTTATAATAAAACTTCAACATCTAATTACTTGGTTTTTCTTCTCATTTAGCAATAAAATACAATCTTTTGAAGGAAGTGATATAGTAGTTACTAATACCATATGCATTAAATTTAGGTGCATTGGATGGACTTTTAAATTAGGCACAATGTGCGAGGGAGAGGGAGAGAGAGAATACTTAAATACATAAATGTACATGTCTTTAAATTTCAAAGGACATTGATTCCCTTAAAATGATTTCTAATAGTGTTAATGCTGCTTTACTCTGTTCAAAGTCTTTGCCATAGCTCTTGGCATAGAAAGATTTGGAGTATTTTTTATTAGAAAATTTGTGGCGTGTCTGTGTCTCTGCCTGCTCCCCCCCCATTTCTCTCACAGCTCTGGCTCCTGGAACTCGATTTGTAGACCAGGCTGGTGTCAAACTCACAGAGACCCACCTGCCTCTGTCCCCAACTACTGCTGGGATTAAAGGTGTGCGCCACCACATCTGGCAAGAAGTTGTTGCTTAAAGTATCACTCTCACATCTTGCTGGTTGTCCGAAGTGCAGCTGTTATTTTTTTTTTTAAATTAATTAATTAATTAATTATTGTTACATCTCAATGATTATCCCATCCCCTGTATCCTCCCATTCTTCCCTCCCGCCCTGTGCAGCTGTGTGGATGTTTGTGTTCTCTCTGTCTCTCTGTCTCTGTCTCTCTCTCTCTCTGTGTGTGTGTGTAAAATGCCTGATACCTGCAAAGGCCAGAATAAGATGTCAGATACGCTGGAATTGGAGTTATCCTAGCAGGTTATGGACTTCCATGTGGGTGTTAAGATTTGAACCTGGGCCCTCTGGAAGAGCAACTGGACTCTTAACTAGTGAACCCAGCTCTCTAGTTCCTGATGTACAGCTGTTTTTAGCTGAAGGGCTTCCTTTCTCCTCATCTATCGTGAAGTGAAAAAGGAAGAAAGGACAGTGTCTTGGGATCTGGATGATAAGTGAAAGTAGCTCTTGTGTGCTTTATTGGCCCCTCAGTTCAATTTCAAAGTCCTCAGAAATTTAAAGACACTTAACTGAGCAGCTTAGTTGGCCTGGATTCAGGAGAGTATTTTTGTACAAGTAGGAAAACTTATGGATTGTGTTACATTCTCCTGTGGTCACCAAGACCAAATATCTGGTAATAACAAAATAAAGGAGGAATTCTTTGTTTCTATTTCATGTGTATGGGTATTTTGCCTTCATATATTCTAGCCCAGAATCACTTATTTCTCAGTTTCAGAGAGTTTGGGAACATACAACAGAGGGCCTTCTTAGCCAGGCGTGGTGGTGCACGCCTTTAATCCCAGCACTCAGGAGGCAGAGCTAGGCAGATCTCTGTGAATTTGAAGCCAGCCTGGTCTAAAAGTAAGTCCAAGGACAGCCAGTGCCGTTACACACAGAAACCCTGTTTCAAAAAACCAACCAACCAACCAACTAACCAACCAACCAACCAAACAAACAAAAAAACCCCAGCTGGGCGTGGTGGCACACACCTTTTTTTTAAGATAAGATTTTATTTATTATGTCTACAGTATGATCAGATCTCATTATAGATGGTTGTGAGCCACCGTGTGGTTGCTGGGAATTGAACTCAGGACCTCTGGAAGAGCAGTCAGTGCTCTTAACCATTGAGCCATCTCTCCAGCCCCGGCACACGCCTTTAATCTCAGCACTGGGGAGGCAGAGGCAGGTAGATTGGTGTGAGTTCGAGGCCAGCCTGGTCTACAAAGTGAGTCTACGACAGCCAAGGCCACATAGAGAAACCCTGTCTCTAAAAGCCAAACAATAACAACAACCCCCCAAAACAAAAAACACAGAAAAACAGGGCCTTTTTATAGCAGATAAGAAACAAAAATCGAAACTGGCATACAGGAAGAGGCCATGCAACGTATACCCTCTAGGGACATGTCTCCTGGGACTGTCTAGTTCCTACCTCCTGCCTTTAAGCTTGTCTAGTAATGCCATCCTTTTGAGACTCTGCCTGCACAGTCTCTGGAGGTGCCCTTATGCCCCCAGAATGTGCTCTATTTGTTTCTAACCCAGTCATGTCGACACTCACTGTTAGCTATCATGCTGACTGTAGTTCTTAACGTTGGTATGGTCTCTGCTTTCCACATGGACTGTGTATGTCCTAAAAAGGATGGGTTTTTGAAAAGGAGAGAAGTATTGTGAGAGTCATTGTCGAAAAGTCCCTTAATACATAGTTGACTTTTGTTTTCCCTCTTATCTCTTTTTTTATGGTCTTAAAAAATATTTATTTTTGAATAGAGTCATTTATGGGGTTTTTTGTTTGTTTGTTTGTCGGGGTGTGTGTGACGACAGAGTTTCTCTGCATAGCCCTGGCTGTCCTGGAATTCACTTCTGTAGACCAGGTCTCAAAAGTCAAGAGACCTACCTTCCTCTACCTCCCAAGTGGTGGAACAAAGTCCAGTGGGTATGAGAAAGTCTAGTTCATCTGGAACTGACTATGCAGTTTCCCAAGGGCTGGGCTGCTAGCATGAGCTAGCCGAATTTTTCTAACTTTTATAGAGCAGCTGACTATTTTTCTTTTAGGATGTTGGCGATGATGGAGATAGGGTCTCTTGTAGCTCAGGCTGGTCTCAAACGTGACATGTAGGCGACCTTGAATTCATTCTCCTTCCTCCACTTGTAAATGCTACTTACTGTTCTAGGCATTCACAGTCATACTGAGTTAAGATTCCATATTGTTCTATATACCTAGAATAGTTTAGTGATGTAGGCTACCATCTTATTCCTGGCTTAAATGGAACACATTTAGGTAGTTAGCACTTCATCATTTAGAAAATATTACCGACTGAGAAGGGGCTGGAGAGATGGTTTGGAACAGCACTCGATGGCTGTTGTTCCAGAGACTCAGATTCAGTTCCCAACAACCACATGGCAGCTCAAAACTGCCTGTAACTCCAGTTCTAGGAATCCGACACACTCACATAGACATACATGCAGGCAAAACACCAATGCAAATAAAATAAAAAAGAAATCATTTAAAAAAAATGAGATAGTCTAGAACATATGGAGTGATAAAGAATCCTTCTCTATTGGCCAGAAGTAGAACAGAATAATAGTATCCCTGAATATGAGATAGCAGGGTCTCACTATGTAGCCCAGGCTGCCCTGGATAAATAGAGAACCACCTGCCTCTGCTTCCTGAGTGCTGGGGTTAAAAGGAGGCACCACCACATAGACCTAGAGGAGGGGGTGACTTGGTAGGGATCTAGGAAGCTGTTTATTCAGAGAAAGTAAAACTTAGTAGGGTAGAGCCAGAATAGAGCAGGGCCTGAGCCCTGTGGTTCAGTCCTGTATGTATGGCTGTATGAGTTTATGTGCACTGTGGAAATCAGAGGAGGGTGTCAAATCTTCTGAATGTCGTTACAAGTGGGTATGAGCTATCATGTAGGTGGTGGGAGCCAAACATAGATATTCTGCCAGAACATTATTCTTCCTTGCTGAGTTACCTTTTCCAGTCCCAACCTCTGTCTTCCAGAGTGCTAGGATGATAGGTGTGTACTGCTGCTGGGCCACATACATGCGAATGTAACTGCAATTCAGTTACACTGCTAGCCCTCAATGGGTGCCTTTAAATGACCCATTCAGCATTCTACAGCTGACTGGGAATGTTCATCAGGACACATGGATTAGAAGCAGGGCAAAGTGGGAATGACTCAATACGTGAAATTATTTTCCATTATGGTAGACAGTTGTCAGCTAAAATGGCGTATGAATCACATTTCTGAAAGGGACTGCTGTTTAAGCTGGCAGATCCTTTAAGGTAGAGGTCCATAAAAGTAGTTTCTTGAGTTGATAACAAGTGAGGCAGATTGTCGGTTTAGAAAGCAGGCCTTCTTAGATACAGCAATAAAAAATACCTGACTAGGCCATATAACTAACATCTCTTCCCCAAACTCTGCTGCTGAGTGCAGACAGCTATGGTGGAGGCCCTAGTTCTGTTAACTCCGCATTAGTACTGTTTGGTTTAAGCATTTCCTACATCTTGCTGTTAGAATGAAATGTAGCCAGGCCATGTGGTCCAAAGGAGCAAATTCTTAGTAACTGGCTAACTTAAGTTACTTACTGTGTGTTGAGTGTGAAGTGACTTTTCTGCATTATTTGGGGATATTCCTGAGGCCTCATAATAGTTTTGAGATTGAGCCTTTTAAGATAAGGTGTCTTCTAGTATGGCAGGGTGGGTGTGTCGGTATTTGGACAGCAAATGTCAGCTTTCAATACCATATTTATATGGCACCACCAATAATATCTGTGAGCCACCCTTTTGTTTTGCTTTGTTGTTTGAAATAAGTCTTCACTATGTAGTCCAGCCTGGACCTTGAACTGTTATTTCTGTTTTTGCTTGGAAAATGTTGAGATTATCGACACGTGCCATTTTGCCTGACTTGTGCCTCCATCCCCACCCCCTTTTAAAAAATTAAGGAAAGGAAGACCAGGTAAGGTCGTAAGTGGCAATATGGAATAGACTCATTCCATTTTCTTGGGCACAGAAAAAGAATGGCTACAAACATGCTGAACAAATACTTTTTTGGGGGGGGCATGCTTATCACTTCATAGACATGACTTACTTTCCCTCCCCCCTCCTTAAGACAGGATTTCTCTGTGTAGCTATATTGGACTTTGTAGACCATGCTAGCCTCAAACTCACAGCAATCTGCCTGCCTCTGCCTTTCTGAGCGCTGAGATTAAAGGCGAGTGCCACCACACCTGGCTTCATGTTAAGCCTTAATCTTTCAGAATTTAGTTTTAGTTTGTGCTCCTCCATGAAGCTCTCCTCAACAGCTAGAAGCTATAGAAAGCATTCAGGTTGCAGGTGATTTATCCTGTCCTTAGTCCCCTTACTTGTCCATCCAGAATTCCAGGTCAGTCTAGGGTTGTGAAGAGGTGAAGAGGACGGATAACAGCAAAACTGAAAGGCCTTGCCCCTTTTCTGCACTTAAACACAGGTACCCAGTGATTGGACAGCGTTGCTGCCCTTCAAGTGGAGTCTGATAGGGAGGAGCCCTACTATGTAGCCCTGGCTAGCCTATATCTGCAGTGACCTTGCCTCTGTCTCATGAGTACAGGGGGACTGTAGGCATACTCTGCCATATGCTGCCAAGACATTTGTCACCAGGGTCTTGTACCAGATGAATGGGCTGCCCTTCCTGCATCATCTAAGGCATAGACATGCCCCTACTCTGTGCACATGCCAGACACAATGGTGTCGAGGAAGTGGGACTTACTTGTGCTATGTTGCTTGCTCAGATATGTATTAAACTATGATTTATGCAATTCTTGGTTTGGTTTTTTATTTTTATTCTTTTAAAAATTTGAGACAGGGGGATAAACATTGAGATGTAACAAGAATAAATTAATAAAAAAAAAATTGAGACAGGGTCTCATGTAGTGTAGCCATGGCTGTCCTGGAACTCATGGAGATCTGCTTGCTTTTGCCTTGTAAGTTGCCAGGATTAAGGGTGTGTACTGCTATGCCCAGAAAACCTTTCTTTTTTACAGTAATTTTGCTGTAAGGGATCAGAGAACATCAAACTTACTTCATTATATTTTGATTTAGTTCTCATAATGGGGCACTTAAAGTCTTTTCTATTGGTATTTCTGGTATAAATAGCAGCAATGAACCGGTCATTTCTGAGAGTGCATGACAAGGGCGCTCCTGTCTTCCAGAAGTGACAGGAAATTTGAGGTGCTGTCTATGTCTGGGTGTCTTTGAGGGGCTTGTTTCATGAAAGCAGTATGTTTTTGCAGTCTGTTTTACAAGTTGCTCCTGATATGCCTGTGTGTCCAAGAGATAGCCGGTAGCTCTCACTGATAGGTGTCCTAAAGAGCGTTAGCTCTTCAGATGGCCAGCTCCCTCCCCAAATTACAGTTCTTGGTTCCTCAGCAGTTCATAGTGGGCCTTCAGGGCACCTTAACGTCCTCTGGGTGGATGAAACACCAGCTTTCTATTTGGATCCTGTTATATTTGTCCTTTGTGTCTCAGTTGACTCTACAGAATAGATTTTCAGTTAAAACAACTTCAGCAAGCAATTGGCTTTCCTGGTCTCATTCTTCATTATGGTGGGCTTTGATTATTACCTTGTAATTACAGTTAGAAGGCAGAAGAGACGGTTTTGTGGTCAAGATCATATGCTCTTGCAGGGGACCTGGGTTCTATTCCCAGCACCCACATGTGGCTCACAGCTATCAGTAACTCCATTTCCAGATGTGATGCTCTTTTCTGATCTCTGAAGGCACCAAGCACTCACATAGTATACATGTAAAAAAAACCCTCACATATAAAATGAATAAATCTTTTTTGTTGTTTTGCTTTTTTGTTTTTCAAGACAGGATCTCTCTGAGTAGCCTTGGCTGTCTGGACTTGCTTTGTAGACCAGGCTGGCTTCGAAGCCACAGTGAGCTGCCTGCTCTGCCTCCCAAGTGCTAGTATTAAAGGCATGTGCCAACATGCCCGGCAAGTGAATAAATCTTAAAAAAGAAAAAGAAATTACAGTCACAAAAAAACCAAAACTTGCTTTGGGGGCTAGGGATGCTACCATATATTACAATAAATTAAGTAAAGCAGTTGCAAAGCTGAGAGGCATCTCAAGAGCTCTTAATGTTCTCCTAGAACTTCATACCTTAGGTACCACAGACCTATCCTCTGGCCCCGTTTCTTAAAGATTTTTAAATTTATTATTATGTATACAGTGCTCTGTCTGCATGTACACCTGAGTGCCAGAAGAGGGCACCAGATCTCATTGTAGATGGTTGTGAACCACCATGTGGGTGCTGGGAATTGAACTCGGGACCTCTGGAAGAACAGTCAGTGCTCTTAACCTTTGAGCCATCTCTGCAGCCCAAAAGAATTTCTTTAGTCACTATTGTGCATGCATGCATGTGCATCATTTGCGTGCAAGTATACTTGGAGGCTGAAGCAGGTAGATAGATCTCTGAATTTGGGGCCAGCCTGATCTACAGAGTAAGTTCTAGGCCAGTCAGGGCCCTCCACTAAAACAAAACAAAACAAAACAAAACCACCCAAAACCAAAAAGACCCCATCCAAACTTGGTCTCCCACTGTAGAACCCATACTAGTCTTGCACCCCAGCTTCAGCATCCTGGGTACTAGGATTACAGACACTCATTTGCTGATAGAAATTAATTCTTTTGTTTTGATTTTTGAGACAGGGTTTTTCTGTGTAGCCTTGGCTGTTCTGGGTTCACTTTGTAAATAAGGCTGGCCTTGATCTCACAGAGGTACAGAGATCTATCTACCTGTCTCCCAGAGTTTGGGATTACAGGAGTGCACCACCATGCACAGCTTAGAATTTAATTCTTTTCCACTTAAGGTGTGTGTGTGTGTGTGTGTGTGTGTGTGTGTGTGTGTGTGTGTGTGTGTGTGTGTGTGTGTGTGTGTGTGTCGGAGGTCAGTGTTGGCTATTTTAAATTCAAAATGGAAAGACTAAACAACTTTAATTGGCCAGCAGAGTGATTGGTGGGTTTCAGTATAGTTGTGAAACTAGTATTGAGAGGCATTGCTCCTGCTCATCACAAGTGTCTTAAGGACAACACAAAATTATTAGCTTCAGGGCTAGAGAGATGGCTCAGGGTTTAGTGCTACTCTAGAGCTGCCTTGTGAGTCCAGTGCTAGGGGACCTCGTCTGGCCTTCACGAAGTACACACAGGCAAGCATTCACATACACATGATAAAAATAATACATATCTTAAAAAAAATTCCTTTGCTTTCCACACTAAGGGTTCATGTAATGCTGGGCATTACATTCAGAACTTTGCAGGCTTGGCAAGCACTCCAGCAACTGAACCACATCCCTAACCCTGTCATATGCTGCTGTTATTACTTTTTTTTTTTTTTTTTTTTTTTTAAAGACAGGGTTTCTCTGTGTAGCCCCTGCTGTCCTCGAACTTGTTCTTGTAGACCAGGCTGGCCTGAACTCAGAAATCTGCCTGCCTCGACCTCTTAAGTACTAGGATTAAAGGTGTGCACCACCACTGCCTAGCTCATATACTTTAAAAAATTTTAAATTACTTTTATTTGCATTGGTAAGAAGGTGTGAGAATCCCTGCAACTGGAATTATACATAGTTGTGAGCTGCCATGTGGGTGCTGGGACTTGAACTCTGGTCCTTTGGAAGAGCAGGCAGTTTGCTCATAATCACTGACCCATCTCTCCAGCCCCTCAAATGCTTATTTTTAATGCAACAGTTGGCTTGTGATAAAGCCAGTGATCATTTTTATTACTCCTTAAATAATCTACCATTTGCAAATTTAGCTGCAACTTAAGGCATTCAAACTATATTAAATATTAAATAATACAGTATAATCTTTCATTGTGAATTGAAAATTATTAAAGTTGGTGGTAATTTAGGAGATTAACACCAACTTTCATAATTTTCAATTCACACTGGAAACAAATTTTGTCTAAGAGAAAAATGCTTTTTATTTGTAGTGAATTCTAGATCATTTAGCCTCAGTTTTTCTTTATTAGACTGTAAGTTGTAAACTGTTAAGGATATTGAAAATGTTGGAATTGACAGGCTAGACATCCATGCCCGTGTCCCCAGACCTAGTTCTTTCCTTAGGTTTGGCTTTCTAAATGCTGCTGATAAGCCATGCCTGGTGGGTTATATGACTGTTCTGTTTGATCATAAGATGGTTGAGATTATAAGACATCTTTAATTGGTCTTAAGAGTAACAACTAGCACTGTAATTGCACATAGTGCTAATCTGGCTTTTAAGCTAAAGAACAGGCAGGGGAATTGTGTGATTATCAGTTGCCATTAAATGAATTGTAAAACTATTATTTTTATATTTTTGTTTTCTAGGAAAAACGTTGAAATTGTGTGTGTATGCATTTGTGTACATGTGAGTGTGTATTTACCACTGTGTATTTGTGAAGGTCAGAGGACAACTTGTAGGAGTCAGTTCTCTCCTACCATGTGGGTCTTACAGATTGAATTTAGGTGATCAGCCTTGGTAGCAAAGCACCTTTATTTGCAGTCAGCCTGAGTCCCTACCAATTCTACAAAGAATTCATAATCTTGCCACATCAATAAGCACTGATTTTTTAAAAAATATTTTTTTCTAGACAAGGTTTCTCTATGTTAGCCTTGGCTGTCCTGGACTTACTCTGTAGACCAGGCTGGCCGCAAACTCACAGTGATCCACCTGTTTCTGCCTCCCGAGTGCTGGGATTAAAGGCGTGTGCTATCATGCCCAGCATTTTTTCCCCCCTTTTCTTTCTTTTTTTTTTTTTTTTTTTAAAGACAAGGTCTTAGTATGTAATAGCACAGGCTGTCCTCAAAGTCAGAATCCTTCTGCCTCTGCCTCCCAAGTTCTGGGATTGCAGGCATGTGCCACCATGCCTGCTATCATTCTGATCTTAAAAAATTTAATTTTATATGTATGTGGATGGACATGTGGAGGTCAGAGAACAATTTTAGGGGGCACTTAGCTTGTTCTCGGCACAATATAGGTTCTGGGGATTGATCTCAGACACCAGGCAAGCACCTTTACCTACTGGTTTATCTCATTGGCCCACTCTGGAATCTTGAATCAAAATGGAACAATGCACAAAGAGAAACAGACCTTTTCTTTAGAAATCTTTTATTACATTTGATGGAGGGAGAGAGGGAGAGGAGAGGAGAGAGGGAGCGTGAGTGTGCAGGTGCACATGTTCAAGAGGCAGGGGTGATAACTAACAAATGTGCATGTTGAGAAAGAATTTTGTATGTAACTCAGGATTGTGCTAATCCTCCATTAGTGTTGGGGTGCTAGGATTACAGGCACATGCCCTACTCTGTCAATTTGAAGAACTTTGGTTGAGATGAATTTTTGGGACTTTAGATGGCCCTTTATTCAAGTCTCATTCTTGTGGTGAGAGTTATTGAGCAGCTCAGTCTTTATTATACAGCTTGATGATTTAATGTCAGTATAGGTCATGGCATTTGTGAACACTTCTTGTATTGTCTCATTTGGCTTTATAACAGTGGTAGGAAGGGACTAGCTAAATCTGAGGGATTTACGGTTTTAAGAAGAAAGTTTTAGAAGTGCTGTTGTTTTCATGGACTTGTGAATTACCATAGTCACCACTGTAGCTCAAATTGCAGTCTCAGAAGGACTCTTTTCTGACTGAATTTCACCTTCTGTTAATGAAACGAGATAATGAGAACATATACTAAGAGACTTAAAGGATTTTCTCTTTCTAGAATCTTACAAGGTGGTTAAATGTTCAGTCATTTGAGGTGAAACGTAGGCTTGGAAATTTGAGTAGCCAGATAACATGATGGTACCTGATCGTGCCTGTGAGTTTGTAAGCATCCCTGTGTGTGTCTTACAAGCCAAACTTCTGATTGGAGTGGTGTGAAGGGGAAGAGAGAGGAGAGAAAGAGGAGAGAGTGGTAGTGGGGTGGGAGGAGATGCTGGAGAAGGGCGGGATGACAGCTGTGACATGGCTTACAAGTGTAAGCAGTTAACTAATGGTAGAGCGTAAGATAGGACAAGCGATACCCACTTGGTGTGTCTTTCTTTTGACTGGTGCGTGGGTTGGGGTTCGAGCAGGATAGAGCTTTCTGTAGCCCAGGCTGTTCTGGAACTCACCCTGTAGGCCAGGCTGTAGATCCGCCTGCTTTTGCCTCCTGAATGCTGGGATTAAAGGTGTGCTCCGTCACTGCTTGGCTTTTCCCACTTTCTTTTAAGTCCAGCAGAGAACCTCATGGATACTTCTCTAGGCAAATTTTAGTATTGGTCATACATGCTAATCCTCAGTACTAGCTTCTCTAGGTTTTGCAGAGCTGTACTCATGGTTCCTGTGGGGTTTGGTTGGTTGGCTAGTGATCTTTTTACTACAGTTACCTGGGTGACACTGTGCTAGCTTTGTCTATTGAACTCTCACTCCTCTCTATTGATACCATATTATTTCATTTGATGTTCGTGACAGACCATTTGCAAGGTTAGATAAGGAGGCATATAAAATGAATAGTCAGTTATGGAAGTCAGCGAGTTGGTATGCATTATCACTGAACTTTGAAAGACATCTTAGAATTTTTTTGTGTGTTAAGGGTTCCTTAATAAGGGATATAAGATGATTGTGTGAGGTTTCTGGTTTTAAATATTTGTTTCTGGTGTTTTTGGTTTTGGCCTTTGATAGATTACCATTGTCCTGGAACTTACATGTAGAACAAACATGCTTGTAAATTTGTGGCAGTTCTCCTGCCTCTGCTTGAGGTGTCAGGCATGTGTAACCATACTTCACTAAGTATAACTTTGTGTACTGTCTTTTTTGTTAGACTCAAAAAATGAAAAAGTGTTCCCAGGCAAAACGTCAGTTTCCCAAGTGTCTAATTGCTTGCAGAACAGCGCTTCTGTCTTGCTCTGTCAAGCATCACAATGTGTTCACCTGTTTAAGCATTTCCTTTGTGAACCTATGGTTTAGGAAGAGATAAAGTGGCATATTTCCCCCGTCTATTCAATTATGAATAACGTTCGATGGGATGTTATAGGGAAGGAGAACAAGGTTTGTTTTATTACTGAGGATGGTAAGACATCGTGCACACTCACCCCCCTCCCCTCTTAGTTTGTAGGTTTTGTTTCAAGATAGGGTTTTTCTGTATAGGTTTTGTTATCCTGGAACTCACTCTGTAGAGCAGGCTAGACTCAAACTCAGAGTACTGCCTGCCTCTACCTTCTGAGTGCTAGGATTAAAGGTGTGTGCCCGGCTCATTTGTAGATCTTAAAGCAGGTCTTTATTACTCATTCAGAGGAATTAGATTATGATATTAACCCCACTCTAACCAGAACAACAAGAGACTAACTCATAAAAGCCAAGTTGCAAGCTATTTCTGAGAGTCACTGTGGTCAGTGATCATATTGCTTGGCTACAGAGGAAGTTGGTTCTGAGAGGGTGCTAGCTGTTAGCGTTGGAGCCAGAGAAGTTACTGGGCTGATGGTTTTAGTGTTTGCTGTACTCAGGTTGACTTGTCTTGCTCCTTTTCATAGGTGTGAGCTTGATAGTCTTCATGTGCTCTTTTCTATGTGCCAACTGGGCTGATACATTCTGACTGCATCTGCTTCCTTGGCTTTGTTGGACCAGTTCCTAATTCCACCACCTTCTTTTAGAATTGTCAGGTCTTAATCTTTTACAGCCTAGTTTTCCCTTAAAGCGAATTTTGCAAAGCCTTACTGTGCTGTGTTTTTTGGCTGTAATGTCAGTACCAGGAAGCTGAAGCAAGAAGATTACCTAGACCCCTAAATCAGCCTGGGCTACTTAGTCTCTTCCAAGCCTGCCTGGGTTTACCTGCCCCACAAAAGAAAAGTCTGGCTGCTGGGAATGTTGCCCAGCAGCAGAGTGGCCTGAACATTTGAGCTTTGCTTACCATCAGTAATTCTGCCCCACCCCAATTCTCACAAATAGATTAAGGCTGCTTGCATTTAGATTTGTAGTGGTTGAAGTTAGGTCTGGCTGAAGTGAAAGTTTGGCAACTACTTGTTGGCATTGGCTTGGGTTGTGGAGTGCTGTAGCTCACTCATGCTGTGGACAGAATTATCCTCCAGAGGAGTGCTTGCTCAATCTGAATGTGCCTCTTGATTCTTGATCTTGCTTTATAATAGCTATGCTTTAACATCAGAGGTAAAGGTTGCTATCCTTACTTTTGTGGACTTTGAATATAAAGTTGAAGGTGTTGCTACTGCCTATTTCAACATGCAGAACTTTAAAAGCTACTTATTTTTAATGTGAAAGGGTTATAAGCCAGAGTATTGGAGAACATGCAATAGACAGAGGTAATTAATTAATTCATCTATCTATCTTCTTTCTTTCTTTCTACCTATCTATCTATCTTACAATGCTCTGCCTGCATGAGTGACAGAAGAGCGCATTAGATCACATTGTAAATGGTTGTGAGCCACCATGTGGGAACTGAACTCAGGACCTCTGGAAGAGCAGTCAGTGCTCTTAACCTCTGAGCTTTCTCTCCAGCCCTAATTATTTTTCCTTAAAGTAAAAACCGTTATACTTTCAGCACTGGAAGTGGAATGAGAAGTTTTTGTTGTTGTTGTTGTCAGCACTGGAAGTGGAATGAGAAGTTTTTGTTGTTGTTGTTGTTGTTGTTGTTGTTGGTGGTGGTGGTGGTGGTGGTGGTGGTTTTTTGTTTTTCCAGACAGGGTTTCTCTATATAACCCTAGGTCCCCGAACTTAAGTGCTCCGCCTGCTTTTGCCTCCTTGAGTGCTGGCATATGTCACCACTACCTATTGAGAAGTTATTCATATAATTAACTGAAGTGTTTGAAATGCACATGCACACATAGTCATGATTGGGTTAGTTTGCCCATTGTATAGCAGATCTCAGACAGCTCAGAAGGCCATTTTCTTTGTTTTTGTGACACAGGGTTTCTCTGTGTAGCCTTGGCTGTCTTGGAATCACTCTGCACACCAGGCTGGCCTTGAATTCACAGAGATTGCTTGTCTCTGTCTCCCAAGTGCTGGGATTAAAGGCGTGCGCCACCACGCCGTGCCTCTAGAAGGCCATTTTCTAAACCTCACAACTTCATAAGGCCTCTCACAAGCTGCAGACATGATTTCTACCAGGTTTGAATTTATGTTCAGTGTTATCAGAGGAGGATCTTCCAAATTTATGTGGTTGATGTCAGGATCCAGGTTTTCATGGACTCTTAGGATGAAGGCTTCAGTTCCTAGTGAATTGTTGGATAGAGAATTCTCTCGATTTCTTGCCAACGAGACCACTCCCCGGTGTGGCTCTCAGCATAGCAGCTGTCTAAAGTGAGCAAGCTGGGCAGTAGTGGTAGTAGGGCAAATGAAGCTGTTTAGGGCACCATAGGCTTTGACCTTAGAGCATCCCATTGTTAGGTCCTGTTTACAGTACAACTGGACTAGGTCATTTGGAGTCAGCTCTACTGCTTACCACAATTGAGTACAGACTTTACCATAACTGAGTACAGCTTTACAGTAAAGTGAGAGATGTTAGGTTCTTTGTAGAACTCAGATATTAAAGGGCTTAACTAAGCTTGCTTTTGAGTTTACCCAGATTCCTTGGTTCCGGGATGGCTTTGCTGTTTGTTTAGCACCCATGCAACTCACCCATTCTACCCTGCCTGGCCCCAATCAACATGCTGCACTCTGCTCTCCCACCTTCTTTTTCTATCTCTTGGGAACTTGATCAAATAGTGTCTGCTGTTCTCACTGATAACAGCTGATCTCCACCCCGCAAATGTTTAAGGAGCTCAAGCACTGTGTGGGTTACACTTAACATATGTCTAGTATTTGTTTTCTATTTTTAGTAGTAGAACTGGATGACTTAGTGAGCTAGGAGCACATTTTTGATGTGTATTCCTTTGAGGCTTGTTGCATCTGTTACTAATAGGAAGTAGACTCTTCACCTTAATTTTTTTGACATTGGTTTCAGTGTTTATTTATTTGTGTGCATATGCGTGTGTTTGTGGACATGTGTGCCACAGTGCCTGTTTGGAGGACAGCATGTGGAGTTGCTTCTGTTCTACTATGTGGGTTTCAGGATTTGCGCTCAAGTTGTCAAGTTTGGAGGCAAACACCTTTGCCCTCTGAGACACCTTATTAGCCTTGAAAATCTCCATCTTAGCAATGTGCCTCATGCTTGCTGTACTGTTTCCCTTTTAAGGAGTAGAACCTAGAAACATTTTGCTTTCATCTTCTCACCCACACTTGCTGCTTTTGTAGGTTGTGACAACCTAATAGAGTATAGTAAACAATATCAGAATCCTACATGTCTCCTTTGACCCCTCGAGCTGTAAGAGTGCTGCGTTTAGTTACCAACTTGATCAGTTATAGCAAGACCATGTGTTGAGCCTGGTACTTGTTGAGGCTATTCTTTTGTGAGTTTATGTGGAGAAGGGCGAAGATTGGGGAAAAAAAAAAAAAAGGCAATGTAGGTCTGGTTTTAATTTTACAGAACATTAAATTAACTATGAAGAGCTGTGGCCTCTTGTGCTGATACAAAGGGGCCCTAAATTGGAACTACTATTTGGTGTCACCCTCTTCAAAATAAGAAGGAGAATTTTGTCACTTTAAGATGGCGGAAGAGATCCAGCCAGTGAGTAAGGAAGTTTTATGGGCTTTTTGCATAGGCCATTTATAAGATGAAAAGGAGAAAAAGAATGTGAAAACAGCTCTTTTAAATTGACCCTAGTATAGTTAATAATTCTCAATATCTCTTCTGGAATTTGACCATGATTTTGTTTATGTCTGGTACCTCTGAATACATTTCTCAAGAAGCTGTTTGGTGAATATTGTACTTGGTACTTGCTGATGATGTTTCTGATTGGCTCAGTCCCTAAAAAACAAGTTTGACATCAGAAAAAGAGAGGAGGCGGCCAAGGGCAGTTTAATAGTAGTTCCCAGGGCACATCAGAATTACCTAGTCCAGGGATTCCTGGCTTCCTGCTCAGTTAGCTTTTTCTGGACACCTGTTTCTCCCTCTCTTTTCCCCTCTTCCTCTCAACCCACTCTAGTAAACAAACCCCAAAAAGCACCAAGGAAGAATTGACCGATGCTTGTAATTTAACTGTCCATCTCTGAGATAGCTTAGCACTTGGACAATTAAACATTAGACCAGCGTCTTTTTGTAAAGGTTCCATTTGAAACAGGTGGCAAACTGCTTTGGGTGTATGAAGGGACCTACGCCTGTGGAACAGTTTAGAACTTTTTGAGGGTGAGTTAGTTAACACTGTGCTGAGAAAGTAGTAAGTGGCAAGGCTGGAAAGCTGGGGTTTGTTTGTTTAGACAGCTTTGTTTTCTTTATTTTGCTCAGTGTAGCTAATAAGTTGGAAAGTTAAACCTGTCCAGGAAGAGAGCAGGTCCCTTGAGGTTTCTGATGTTTTACTTCTGGAAGTCAGCATTCCATTTCTGACATTGCACAAGTTCATTCTTCAGGCATGCCCCTTGATGCTCAGAACTAGTGATTACACAGAGTACACATTATCTCAAACTTCTTGATATCCTGTCTGAGGAATCGAAGTTGAAAGAAAACATAATTAGAGGAAATAAGAGGGAGATGTTTTATTAAGTAAAGCTGGTGAGCAGACCAAGAGTGATGGCAATCTTAAGGAAGTTTCCTTTGTAACAAGACTATTTCTTTGATTGAAGTCACTTTAATGTCACGATCAAGTATTGTTAAACCTAACAAAGGTCAGAAAGTTTGAGTTCCCTTCTGGAAGTACATGACTGGCTGTTCTCTCTTCCTAAAATCTTAGAATAGATGGTTGTGATAGGGATGCAGAGTTTAGTGGCCTGTAGCTGGGGTTTATAGCTGGGTTCATGTTCTTGCTTAAGTAACTTTGTATGGTCAGTTAGTGCATGTGCAGACAGCATTAACAGCCGCAGGCACTCTTTGGCAGTCAGAGCCCTCTTACCAAGCAGTTAGCTCATAGGGCAGGGCTTGTACTCTTACTTCCTCAAAACCTTCACATAGACTAAGTGAATGATTTTAGATATTTATGATTAGTGTCCCCTTGCACTGGGCCTTTCTGTGTCTTTTACCAAATAAGAACAGTGCTCTGATCTCAGCTGTGGAGCCAGAACACTTGATTGAGACCTTCAGGGCCCTTGAACACCTTCAGTACCCTTGTCTAAAGAAAGTGTTGACTGCTGTACTTTCATTCTTTATGAATTCTTTAAAAGCATCTATTATTTTTAATTTGCAGCAGCTCTTGCCAGGTAAAAAGTTTTGGGAAACAGATGAATCCAGCAAAGATGGACCAAAAGGAATATTCCTGGGTGATCAATGGCGAGACAGTGCCTGGGGAACATCAGGTAATCTAGCTCTGGCCTCTCTTCTGTGATGTATGCCTGTCGTAGAGCTCCCGTCCTCAGCACTTGGCGAGTCATGAATTCCACATTAGTGGCAGAAGCACACCAAGCAAATGTCCTGTCCTGTAGTACAATTGCTACTAAGGAGCTTAGATGATATAATATATTAAAAATAATTAACACAAAATCAAATCTCCGAAAATTTCTGAGGTGCTAGTCATAGAAGAGTGGACTCATTTGAAATGACCATAATTTAGCTCTAAGCTTTCCCTCTGTGCTGCTCTCAGCTTGCCTGGAATTGGAAAAATTCAAGCCTGTACTTTGAACTTCATGCGCCCCCCCCCCCCCCCCCCCCGATGTTCTGTGCCACATATGGGATAGTTAACTTTAAATATTCGTGGGACCAAATGAAATCACCAGGTGCAGACTTCCTTGTGATAGACTTCCCCTGAAGAGGGCCGGGGAGAGCTGGTGAAGGCAGAAACACCAACAGCAGAAAGAAGCCACGGCTTCTAGGGAGGGGAGACAAAGCCAGCACCGGACAAACTGTATTCAGGATAGTGCAAAAGGGAGTCCTCAAAAGATTTTTTTTTTTTTGTTGCCAGAAAAAACAGTCAAGGAAATTCTACAACTTGAAGAGGTGAACATTGGCTAGTCTACCTAGCTTTGTGAATTGCTGTACTCCTCTGCTCTCCTAGACAGAGGAGGGATGTGTTCCGTGTCCTCAGCTTATGTAGAATATCAGTGCTTATTGAAAGAACCAAGAGACCTTGGCTCAGCTGGCCGTGGCAGGCCTCCTGACTCCCTGACATTGGTTTATCCATGAGACATCACTCACAATTTGTTTGGGCCACTGGCTGCACTGTGTCATGCTTGTGTGTCTTTTTTGTAGATCATTCAGTTTCCCAGCCAATCATGGTGCAGAGAAGACCTGGTCAGAGTTTCCATGTGAACAGTGAGGTCAATTCTGTACTGTCCCCACGATCGGAGAGTGGGGGACTAGGCGTTAGCATGGTGGAGTATGTGTTGAGCTCATCCCCGGGCGATTCCTGTCTAAGAAAAGGAGGATTTGTAAGTTGGCTTGAGGAACTTGTTCCTATCTATTTCTTCTCCCTTTCCCCAATGCAAAATTAGCGTGTTGAGTTTCCTAGGTACTCACAGCACCCGTTTGTTTCAAACACTTCCATTGTAGCACAGAGCTCAGCAAGTGTAGCAGGAGAGGTGAACTGTAAAGATGGAAAAGTAGCGGTTTTCCCCCCTGGGGGTGGGGTGGGGGTAGGGTGTACATTGTTAGGTGAGGTAAGAGCTAAAATCGAAGTCTCAATTAATTGGTCTATAAGAAAACATTTCCTTATTAAAACAAAAAGCATAAGAGAGAAGGACTTTATTTACAAAGAAAGTAGAAGCTGGGTGTCACCAGGAGGCACTTGCCTGAGAGGAACGATTGACTACTACCTAAGAATGTTAAAAAGGACAAGGCATGTGGGGGCCATTCTTGTTTTGCAGGCTAGACTTTAATTTTATGGTGGCCTTTCTTGAGCAGCTTTGTTTCCTATGCCTATCCTGTTGGGGGGGGTTGTGTTTGTTTGTTGTTGTTGTTTGTTTTTGTTTTCTGGTTTGTTTTTTAATCCATTGCCACTAACCCCACTTACCCTGACTGTTTGGCAGCCAAAGCAGCCTCTGGTTCCTGCCACTCCCTATGAAATCTTAGCGTTCTCTCTGTAGCTTTGTGATTGCTTTCTTAAAGCGCGCTCTGTATTATCAGCTTTACAGACTAAAGAGTCTTATGAAACGTATCTACTTGAGTCTTCTTCAGTTTGTATTCTCTGGCGGGTGGTCTGTGCTGCAGCTGTCTGCCTGCCTTCTTTCCAGACTCCTAACTCACTTTGTTCTGTGCCTTTTCAGTTCTTTTCCGGAAGTCATTGTGGTCTAATAATACCTGGTGGCAAATCTTTAATACACCTTCTTTCCCCAACGTCATCCTCATCCTCCTCATTTTGGCTTCATACCCACGTGTGTTTCTTTATATATTGCATTTGTTACCTGGAGTATTTTCCTGTTTCCCTCTGTCACTTAAAGTGTAGAGTAGCAAGAGTTGGTGTTGGTAGCCAGCTTTGTATGTTAAGTACATTCTTGAGGACGAGCCTTTGCAAAACTGACCTGAATGTTTCCGGATCTGTTGACTTGTCAGTCAGACAGGGAACTGCTTTCCTTGGGGATACAAGATTTACACTGTAGATATGAGGAATGGGATCAAGCCACATGATCCTTTGTCTTCTCAAGAGAAGAATGGAAGGACTTCTGCTTTCTTCCTCCTTCATACTTCTATCATATTTCTTAGAGGAAGTATTGCCTTCTAAACTGCCTACCACCTTAAGTTATTTGCTGGAAAGAAATGAGTGTGGTGCACTAATAAGCTGCTTGGTAACAGTGGCTGTGAATTCAGACCAGTTTCTGTTTGTGGACATTAGTCACAGGCACACATCTGGATTACTGTCAAGTCTGAGGGAAGCAGAAAAACCATTTGAATTAAAAGTAGATAAAACAGTAGAATGGAATCATTACTGTCATTTAAAGCCAGTTTTTATGATAAAGTCCTGCTTTTGGACTATCAAAGAGGGTCCCGCACTTGGTTATTTTGGAAAACTGTTGATTTTTAGCTCTTCATAGTATTGTGCTTAGATAAGATTAAGCCTCAGGACAGATGAGAGCTGGTAACTGCTCCACCTCCAATTGAAAACAGGAGTAGCAGTCAGATAAATAATTCTGCAAATCTGCCTTCTTCTTTTTTTTTTTTTTTAGGAGGATGGGTGTGGAGAATAAAATGTTATCTAGTGTTTTGACTTCTGTACTATCTGTAGATTGATAGAGGAAGACTGAAGGCTATCAAGCCAGGGTGTTGGCAGGAGCCATTTTCTGGCAGAGGAAGGCCTGTTGACCAGAGAACTACTGGTCAGCATTGGGGTTGTGTTCTGCTGATGCTGTCCCTAACCTGGGTTTACTCTGCTGTGGTTAGAAACTGTGCTTATGGAAAACCTGACTCACACTCTCCTCATGTATGCATGCAACATCTGAATGGGGGTGGGGAGAGGCTTTCCCACTCTTTCTTTTAAAAACAAAAGTAGTTAAGTGTTAAGTTTGAGAGCAAGGACAGGGGGCTATCTGCATCTAGGGGAATTGGTTATAGAGCGCTTAGCTCCTGGTCAGAGCAGCTCGGGGTTTGCTCCAGTAAGTCGAGTGGCTAGCATCATTTGTGGCACAGTGATGATTAAGCACTCATAGCAGGTACATAGAAGTCCTTAGATGTGACAGCCGGCAGCCCAGATGTCACTGTTTCAAGGTGGCCCACAAGGAGCCCAGCCTTAACTGTGTTGTAAGTAGTGTCTATTTTCATCAAGATTTCCTTGTCACAGCTTGAATAAAAGAATTTAGCTCTTTGCTTTTCTTCCCTTCCTTTTGAGTTGGTTCTGTGGCTGTAATGCTTAGTAGTTTTGTTTTTTGAGAGAAGGGTTACTTTTAGGAGGCATGGTGTGGTGGCTTATGCCAGAGAGAAGCTAAAAGATCTTTGTGAGTTTAACGCCAGCCTGGTCTACATAGTGAATTCCAGCCCAGCCAATACTACACAGAACCTGCCACAAACTAATTAGCTAACTTACATTGAGGTTCAGCAGAAGACTCTGACATCTGTATTATTTTCAAACTTACTATGAATGCAAGCTAGTACCCAGCAGGATTATCCCCAGCATTTTTAGATAGCAGATTTTACAATGAGAAAAGTGAACCCAAGAGCCAAGCAGAGCCCCCCACCCCCCAGCTTTTATTTACTCCTGGAATAAGCTATCCTTTCCCCACCCATCTCCTGAGTTCAGAAGTAGTTACAAAATTGTGTATTTTGAAAGCTCATGGGTAACACTGCTGTTGGTCCCCTGGTTTTCTTCAAATAGGCTGAAGCCTAGTTACTAAGAACAGTGTGGGTCATGAGGGCTACCTTTTGGTTTATGCACTGCAAGCTTTGGCTCAGTGACTATTCTAACTTTGCAGAGATGTTGGAAGGGCTCCCCATGTTGTGTCAAGTGCCTGCTTTTTGACCTGGAGGATGCGTACTTGAAGCTATTCATCTGGGTCACAGTGATTTGGCTTGGAAGGCTAGTGCTATAATTGAGTTTTGTGAAACTTGGGATATTGCATTATATATAGAAGCCAGGGTTTTGGGTCTCAGCTGGATTCTTATCTGTAGAATAAGAATAATTGCCATTCAAGGAAGCTGTAAAATAATGTAACAAAGCATATTACACTCTCCTTTACTGTGCACTATTAACACTGGCATCATCCTGGGGCCTATTCCTAGGCCCTACCCTAGCCTTCCTGAACCGAAACCTGCTTTTGTTTTTTGGGGACAGGGTGCCATTGTGTAACCCCGATGGCCCCAAACTCACAGTCTTCTTGCCTCAGCATCCTGAGTGCTAGGCTTGCAGAAGTGTAGCGCCATTTTAGTAAGACAGCCACCTACCTGCCCCCAGTGTTTTATATGTATATTAAAGCAGTAAGCACTGCATTCCACTGTTAGACTCTCCTTGGAGTAGCATATCATTAGGGTGACCGCCTTTAGATTTTGGCTAGCTCCACACTGAAACCACATGTTATAGACTGCAATGTCAAACTTAGAAAACCAAAGCAAACTATTTTTTTGAGTTTTCTAATAAAATCAAATATTGCTTTTTGCCTGTAAGATAGCTGCTTTCTTCCTTTGGATATCCCACAGGTGCTTGTTCCGCTCACTTTTCTGCACAGCAGGAATTGGGTGATCACGACAGTGGAGAGGTGATGCTCTCCAGTACACTTCTATCAGCTTTTCCTGCTGAAATCTGCGTGTTTTAGATGTGTGCATGCTATACTGGTACTGTGGCTGTGTCCTTTTTAGTGGTGCATAGCGTGATAGCATCCCAGGGTCAGGGAAACCTAGTAGTGGCTGCATTTTTTCATACTAATCTTAGAAAAAGAAATTGATTTGTTTTTATTTCTTTTGAAGAAATGTAATTTTAAGGATTGCTTTATTTAATTAATCTTTGGACAGCACTTATGGTAGATTAACTTATAGATGATAAAAATAAGGCTCAGAGGCAAAGTAGGGGTCTTGTATTCCAGCTTTGTTTTCTTTTCAGTTCTGCCCAGTGTGGCTTTTGCTTTGTTCTGTTGGCTTTTGAGGTAGATTCTCATCAAGTTGTTCCACAAGGTAGCAGATGCAGATTTATTATCATTTTCTTGATGGTGAAAGTCTGTTCCTATCAGATACGGGCTATTGTACTTAGCAGAAAATTAAATTTTAAAAATCTTGGGGGTGTTTTATGGGAATACATATGATTTGTTGTAGTCAGCATTATCTTGTTTGTTGTTCTGCAAGTAGACACACAAAATACTGCTTGTTTGATACAGATGAGGAGTCTCTGATCTCACTGAATGGGACTTTTGCCATGTGAAGTGTTGTTCTAAGAACCCTGCAGTTAGAGGAGGATTTCTGGTTCTGACTTTTTTGGGAACAAGAAAGATGTTTGGAATTGTCTTCCTTTATAGTTGTCCTGAGGAGGCTGAGGTGGCAGTGAGCAGGCCCTCTTTGTACCTGTGGTCTCTAACAGTGGCTGTTTGGCTCCTGACTCTTTGGTGGTTCTTCAACCACCGTGTTGCTTGGCCATCTCTCAGCACCGCTTTGTTCCCAGTGGGGAGAATTTGCTAGGGACTGGTTGCTTGGGTGCTGTCTACGATACTGGCATTTGTTTTTTGCCTTGCCATTTATGGTTAATCTCTAAATTTTGAGGTTGTGATCATTAGCCTGAGCTATAGATTGACTTTTTAAATGCCTGCTTTGGGAGTGTTTGGTAATTTTCAAACCTTGGTATCCCAAAAAGTGTTATGTGCATCTGTCCTGCTGTAGTTTTGCATGTGTATAACAGCTTTAAACTTTGCAATGCAGCATTTCATTGTTGTTCATAACTATTTATTAAACAAAATTAGTCCTGCTTAATAGGTAAGAAAGCTAATACTCAGAGATTAAATGACCAAAGTTTTATGACCAGTTAGTGCTGTAGATAGAACACAAAACAGATTGTGTGCACCTGTGTTAATATTTTCTGAAAGACCACACAACTGTAAGTACCTCACATTATATATTATTAAAAACCACAAAGATGCCAACAATTAACACTTTTTATACTCCTATTCTTTTTTCCTCCCAAATTGAGTTTTATTTTATGAATATGGGTGAGTTACCTGCATGCTTATTTGTACAGCACATGTATGCTATGTTCCTAGAGGCCACAAGAGGATGTTAATTTCCCAGGAACTGTTTGAACTGTCATGTAGGTGCTGGGATTGAACCCAGGTCTTCTATAACTGCTGAGACATCTCTCCAGCCCAACTTTTCTATTTTAGGCTCTTTATAAGCTGCTTTTTTTCTTTCTTTCCCTTCTTTAGGCTGGCTGGAACTCCCTTTGTAGCCGAGTGCCTCTAAATTCATGGTAACCCTCCTGTTTTATTACCTGAGAACTGCGATTACAAGTTTAACTCCCCCTGGCCTACTGGCCTCTCACATTTCTAACAGGTTTATTTATTTATTTATTTTTGTTTGTTTTTTGTTCTTAAATAAAGACAGGGCTTCTCTGTGTAGCCCTGACTGACCTGGAACTCACTCTGTACACCAGGCTGTTCTCAAACTCAAAGAGATCCTCCTGTCTCTGCCTCCTAAGTGCTGGAGTTAAAGGCACGCACCACTACCGCCTGGCTCTAAGAGACCGTTTTCTTGTTATTTGAAACAGGGTCTTTCACTGTAGCTCTGGCTAGCTGGCAACTTATTGCTCTTGCCTCCTGGGTGCTGGGACTACAGTTAAAAAACCCATTTTTATGATCTGAAGACCAAGGCTGTCTTTAGATAGCAGCTGGTTTCTCACTCTGATCTTGCCATAATGCAGAAGGCAGACTTGACTGCCAGCAATTTTTGTTGTATATCCTCTTTTGTAATGAGCTTTTTTCTTTTAAGTAAAATGGGTATGTACATAAAAATGTATTCATGTACATATACACATGAGTGCTGAAGTTATAAATGGTTACCACAATTGCTTCAAGAGGAGATGCACCATGGAAATCAACAGGCAGAAAGAGTTGCTAGTGCTCTGTCAGAGATCTGGTGTGTTGATAGGGGAAGAAAGTCAGGCAGCAAGTTGTAGAAATGGATTGTACAGGATTAGTGAAAACCAGCCAACCTCAGGGAATATTTTGAAAATCTGTGAAATTGATAATGAAACTGTTAGTGGCTGTTTTCAGTACAGGCCAGTGAGCAAATGGATAGGCTGAGCAGGTTCATGGGAAGGAAGCCCTTGTGAAGGTCACCAAGGAATGAAAATGCTAAACATGAGCTCGCCAGTAAGTACCTTGCTTGCTGTAGGACCTTCCTACTGAGCTTTCTCCTATTTCCTCTGTAGTTTTATGGGCTTGCCTTTTAAACTTCTTGGGAGGTATTAGAGCTGAACAGGTTTTCTTAAGCCATAGACTTGGTTTATAGGCTTGTAGAGATTCCTCCTGTGGTGCTTTTTGGCCACTAACATTAATGGGTTTTTTATTTTTTTGCCATTGCAATGATAGTCTTACCATCTTGACTGGTTTAATGATGATAAAGATAGATGTGGTTCCTTATTTTGGCAGTTCAGTTTCATAGGAGGTTTTAACCCTCACCATTAAAACATGTCTTGGTCATATTTATTGAGCTTCTGCTAGACAGTTTATTCATCTTTATAGCAGCAGCTATAAAAGTGAAAACTCTACTTCTGTACTTCTCAACATGGTGTGGAGGTTGCTGCTGTTTCTGGTTATCGTGTAAGCTCCAGGGCTTCAGAGTCTTGTCTTCTTCCCTGTCTGCACTGGCGTCTCAGGGTGCTCCTTCAGTGCTTCTGTGTTCATCAGCTGCAGGTTGTAGAACTGCAGTCTTCAAGGAACACCCTGCGGTGGCCACTGCTGCGCCTCACTGTCTTGATGCCTCCTGAGGCTAAGCTGTGCATACAGGTCACATGTATTCCTGCTTTTAATATTACCCACAAAGGCTTTCTTGTATTTGAACAGAGAATGACTGTCTACCTTTAAAAGGGAAATGGGCTCTGAAATAGTATTCTACAGATAGGGCTGAGACAGCCAGGGCTCCTGTATTGTGCTTTCTGATCAAGTGGTTTCTTAAATCTTTGATGAAGAGCTTGTTTAGTTTTCTCTGTGCAGCCTGTCCGTTTCTTAGTCAGTCTGCTCACAACTAACTGCTGCTCTGTGCTCCACTAAGTTCCACTGAGGTGGTGACTGGAAGTTTGGTGTAGAAGTGCTTGTCTTCTGTCCACTTGGCTTGCCTTGTATCAGGAACTTTAATTTGAGCCAAGTGCGCTTGTTCCCTTCATAAAGCCTGAGTCAGTGATGGGAACAGCAAGATCACTTCTTTTAGTTCATAAAAGCTAAAGTAAGGTCGTGCTCTGCAGTGCTGGGGTCTGCATTGCTGTCTGCTAAATTCAGCCCACAGATAGTTGCTTTCCTTTGGAACTCAAGGCATTTCCACCCCTCCTATCTCCAGGGCTTATGCTGGATGCTACTAAAAGGACACACATTTACATTTCTTTAAAAGACAGCACCTGAATATATCTGATGCCAGATCCATTACTTAGGTCTAGTGTTTAGAAATATTCAGAAGTATATTCTCTTGTATAAAATGTCCCAATTATATTACAGTAGTTTTCATTGAAATATTCAGATAATGGCAGATAAAAGTTTTTAGAGCACACTTCTTTAAGATTAGTTTTGAAGCATCATTTTTTTTTTAAAAAGTCAATGTTGGCTAAGTGTGTGGTGCATACTTGTTATTTCAGCATCTAGGAGGCTGAGGCAAGAGGGTTGCTGAAAATGCAGGCCAACCTGAGCTTTGAGTGTAGTGTGTTCCAAGCTAGCCATGGACAGCAAGAACTCGACTCAATAAAACCCAAATCAAATAGACAGAAAATAAATCCATAGTGCAGTTTGGCAGGGCATACACACCCAGATCAAGTGAAGACCTAATTGAGGTCAAATGGTTTCAGCCCACATTAGGTTTCACATTTAGAAGTGAAGGAGGGGCTTACATAGGGTAGTGGGAAGTTGTGGATTTTATTTTATTTTTTAAAAGAGGCTTAATGCTTTCCCTCTTAGGAATATGCTAGACAGATTCAAGAGTAGAGAAATAGGCTTGAGAGATACAGTTTTAACCTGGCTTTGGGAAGAAGGTGTGGGGCAGAAGGAGCACATAGAATGATAAGATGTCCTCAGTTCTGTAACATACTTGTCTGTCTGTCTTCCCCCATTTGGCAAAATTTTCTGCAGTGTTCCTGCCTCTGTGTTGTTTGTAAACTAGACTGTAATGTCAGGCATGGGCACTGTCCTGTTCCAGATAGTATTTAGTGTAGTCTGGTGTCCACAGTGGGTATCCACAATTAGTTGATGATGATTAGTGAAGCTGAAGCTATTTTTTAAACAGGGCCCAAGGGATGCAGACAGTGATGAAAACGACAAAGGTGAAAAGAAGAACAAGGGTACGTTTGATGGAGATAAGCTAGGAGATTTGAAGGAGGAGGGTGATGTGATGGACAAGACCAATGGTTTACCAGTGCAGAATGGGATTGATGCAGACGTCAAAGATTTTAGGTTTGTATATTTTACACTTCCGATTTTTGGATGTGGGCTGTGGGTTTTTGTTTTTATTTTAGTTCCTCTGTTACTGTTTCCTTCTTAAAAATTGGATCTAGTATAGATGATGGCACAGAGGTGTAAACTAACTGGTAAGGTGGAAGTTTTAAAGAGCTGTCCATGTGGGCTGGAGAGATGGCTCAACGGGCGAGAGCTCTGTCTGCTTGTCCAGAGGTCCCGAGTTCAGTTCCCAGCAGCCACATGGTGGCTCACAGCCATCTATAATGTGATCTGATGCTTTCTTCTGGCCTGCAAGTATACATGCAGGCAGAGCACTCGCATACTTAAAAATAAATAAATATTTAAAAAAAAAAAAAGAAGAAGAAGAGCTGTCCATGTTTCATGCTTTGCCCAAATGGTAGAACTTTGTATGGAGCTAGATTTGCAGAGTGGTTCCACAGAGGAGAGTAGTAATTCTGAAGACCCAAAAAGTTTTATAGGTGCTTTGAGACTTCACTGAATTTCTCGCACACCATTATACGCTAGAGCCATGGTCACTGAAGGATATATCCCTCTCTCATATTGGAGGGGAGAAATAGCCGAGAAATTTTGTGCCTTCCAGCTGCCTTCAGCAGCTCCATTCCACATAGGTAAACCAGTCATCGGTTACTTCAGCTTGAAGAAATGGGAGTTAGGTGCAAAGTAAGAGAAGGGCTCACTATGTAACACAGGCTGCCTTTGAACTTGGCAGTCCTCCTGCCGGGGCCTCTAAGTGCTGGGATTTCAAATGTACACTGCTGCCACACCCAGCAAATGGCTTGTTTGCAGTCATATAGTTTCCATGGATGCCTTTTATCCTATCTTTGTTGATAGTTTCAGATTTCCCTGTAGTAGAACATCCATAGTATTACATATTTGTCTTCCACAGCTGTAAACAAGTTTATTTATGGTGTATAATTTCAAAAAGTCTTTGTTCACTGATAACACATACACAAATAACTTAATGCCAGTTTAAAGCTAATGGATGTTTATATGAATACAGACATAAACACACAATTTTTCCCTCCTAATAACCACTAGTATCAAGAAGTATTTTACATCATTTGCAGTTGTTTAATAAGCCTAATTATTTATATATATATATATATATATATATATATATATATTGATATATAACATGTATAGGATTAGAGCCTTTGAAATTCAAGGCAAAGGGCAATACATGCTTACCTCCCTGAATCACAAGCATCCTGGAGCAGTGCTTGTGGTGTCTGGCTGGCTGGAACAAGAGGTTGTGTTTGTGATGGATGGAATATGACAATATTTTTAACTTGTACCAGCTGTATTGTTTTTATTACCACTATTGTTATTAATTATTTTTAATTTTTAAGAGATGAAAGGATTGAATATAGCTATAGGCCACTCTTCTTTGCCTGTGATGGGTTTGGATGATGCAGGCATTTAGCAGGGTTGTGATATATATATATCTCAAGTCCCAGAACAGTACTCATTTAAACCTTCAGCCTAGGTAATTACTTTGCTCTTTGGAGTTTTGTGACACGGAGGATGGGACATAAATACACTAGCTAAAGTTTAACATTGTCTTTGGAGAGTAGGAGCTTGTGATCAGTAATAAAGCTTTACAACAGTTTTTAATTGATTTGCTTCTTCCATTTCTTTGGCAGGTGGGGATAGTGTTTCCCACTGGTAATAATATAAATAATATATGGAAACCTTTTTATTAGAATCATTCTAAGAATTGGAATTTCCCCTAGGAACCAACTGTAGGTGTTTTGCTTTATTTTAAAACAAAGTCTTGTGTGTACTCCAGCCTAGCTTTGAAACTTGCACTGAGTGCTGGGATGATAGGTGTGTATCACTATGACTGGCCCAGAAACCAGCCTTGCCAGTTTCCTCTGTTTAAGGAGGAGCTGCTGCTCTGGTGGAGCGGATATTCCCCCTGTGCTTGTGGGGGACACTTGCATTTCTTCAGTCTAGATTTCATAGTAAAGGTGTGTTGTGTGTTAATAGCAGAGGATAAAGGTTCAAGAGGTAGTTGGGAAGGCAAACCATAGCCTTATTCTAGAGGCTACAACCCTGTAAGTTTTGTCAAAGATCTCTGGTTATTTTGTAGAACTAGCTTTCAGGACTTGCTGATGAATTATGTCAAGGACATAAACTGGGGGTTGCTGTAGTGTCCCTCCCGGATCAAAATAAGGTTTAATGCCCTTTACTTTCTCTGTTTAGCCGTACCCCTGGTAATTGCCAGAACTCTGCTAATGAAGTGGATCTTCTGGGTCCAAACCAGAATGGTTCTGAGGGCTTAGCCCAGCTGACCAGCACCAATGGTGCCAAGCCTGTGGAGGATTTCTCCAACATGGAGTCCCAGAGTGTCCCCTTGGACCCCATGGAACATGTGGGCATGGAGCCTCTACAGTTTGATTATTCAGGCACGCAGGTACCTGTGGACTCAGCAGCAGCAACTGTGGGACTTTTTGACTACAATTCTCAACAACAGGTACAGTGTGCGTCTTTGTCACCCTTTTCCTTTCTCTCTAGCCAGCACATTATGGGGGTGGGTTGGGCAAAGGTTTTATCAATTTAGAATGCCATCAGCCAGCAGTTTTTGGTTCAGCAATGAAATAAGTTTACAAAGCTCACCTTTTAGCCAACATTGCTGGGATGAGAGCATCCTGCTCTGTATGTACCATGCTTGGCTCTTTCCTCCCTACCCTTGGGGAGGATGCTAAGTTACACTTTGGAAGATTTCTGTTGTATGCTGTTGCTGGTTTGTTCTGCGTTAAAAAAAAAAAATGAGGGGCTAGAGAGATGGCTCAATGGGTGAGAGTGATTGCTTTGAAAGCAGGAAGATCCCACTCCAAATCTCTAGCACCCTTGTAACAGCTGCACATAGCTACTCGTGCCTGTAACCCTGGTATTGGAGATCAGAGACAGGCACAGCCTAGCACAAACAGTGAGCTTTGGATTCAGTGTGAGACCCTGTGCCAAAGAATAAGGTAGAGAACAATAAAGGAAGAAATGTAGTGTCCTCTCCTAGACACATGTACACAGTGGCACTTGTCCCCCTTCCCCAAGTGTGCATACTCTCTTCCCTCCAAAAGAGGGACATAAGATAGTGAGCATTCTTGTCCATAACCTCAGTCAGTATAATACCAACTATATATAGTATCTAACATGCATAACAGATACCTTTTAAAATAGCTAGAATGATTAATAGAACACACAACGCTCTAAGGTCTACCATTATTATTTGGTTGGGGCTAGGGGAGGGGGTATGATCATGAGAGCCAGAGAGTGTGTGGCTCACCTATGCATGCACTTGCAGAGGCCAGAGGATGATGTTGGATGCTTTTCTCTATTGCTCTTTGCATAATTTCCTGAAACAAGGTTTCTTACTGAGTCTGGATCCACCAGCCAGTAAGCCCCAGTTATCTCCCTGTCTCTACCCTGTAACACCACCACCCCAGCCCACCTACCAGTTCTACAGTTACTATGTTCAGCTATGTCCATTGTTTTCTGTGCATTCTTTGAATCCAAACTCAGGTTTGCATGGCAAGTGCTATTATTCACTGAGCAATCACCCCAGGCTTAACTTTCTTATGTTTACAAGTTTCTAGAAAAATTTGTTCATGTGTTTACTGTTTTGGGTTTTTCTGAGACAGTATTTTGCTATGAATCCAAGACTGCCCTGGAACCTGCCCAGGATGGCCTTAGATCTTGTTTCAGCGTGGCGCGCCCCCCCCCCCCCCCATTATTTTTCTTAAATTTTATTTTACATATATGGGTGCTTTGTGAACATGCAAGTCTGTGTACCATGTGCAGGTATGTGTACCTGTGCCTAAGGAGGAAAAGAAGATGGCGTTGGATTCTCTTGAACCTGGATGTTTGTGAGCTGCCATGTGGGTGCTAGGAACTGATCCTGGAGGCAATCTCTGGTCCATTACTTTCAGCCTCTTTGGTAGTGCTTAGATCACAGGTGTGAGCCACCATGTCCCATAACTATGCCAACCATTTTTGAAGGCATAATAGGACCAATTCATTCGAAAGGAAATGAGCTATCAGAGGGATCAGGAAGCTTCACAGTCTCCAAACGGTCTGATAGATTGTACCTTCCTGTTACTCCTTAGTTTTGGACTGTACAAAAATACAGATTCGTAGTATGAGAGACTGCAGTATTATTGTAGTTTTAGATTTGTTTGTTGCCTTTGGAGGCTAGTTGTAATGTGCTGTGCCTTTCCTTGCTGTCATTTAGCTGATGTCAGATGTATTTTGATTGATAGATAAGTAGCTCAAAGAAATATCTTCAGATCATGCTGTGAGACTATATGGTTGTTAATTTTTTGTTTCTTTAGGTGGTACTGGGGGTGGAGCCTGTGCTTGCTATATAGGTGCATAGGGCTGAGCCATACCCCAGCGTTTGTGAGATTTAATTAGCAAACCTTTTTTCCATAGAAAGAAAAGTATAATTGGACACTGTTCTCTGTAGCTCCCAGAAACTATGTCTAGCTCCACAAAAATTGTCTCTCTGTTCTTTTCTTTCTGGTCCTTACTGGCTCCATGCTTTTTTTCCTATTTTAATTGCACCCTTTTTTATTTAAGAAGAGTTTGCCTCCTATGTGTTGGTCAAATTTTTGATTCTCTTTTATCTAACCATCTTTTACTTCATAGTCAAGGAGCTGTGGTCTTTTTTGGTTTACTAATTTATGGTTTTATATTACCAGGAGTTTTGCAGCTAACTTATGTTTAGGACTTAAACATAAATGAACTTTTGAATATATCAGAGATACTAATTGTGGAGATGTACAGTGTCATAGATGGCTTTTCCACTGGCTAATTGAAACAGATTTGCACTTTGGAACCTGTTATTATGGCTTTTCATAGATATTTTAGTTTTTGCAGTGTAGGGATATTGCTAGGTGCACAGATGTGATTTGGACATTATCGTTTTATCCCATGTCTTAGGGTTACTATTGCTATGGTGAAACACTATGGTTAGGAAGGAACATTATTTGGCTTACAGTTCCATATTGTAGTAGATCATTGAGGAAGCCAGGGCAGGAACCTAGAGAGTCAGGAGCTGATCAGAGGCCATAGAGGCATGCTGATTACTGGCTTACTCCTTAAGGCTTCCTAGGTCTGCTTTCTTACAGAACCCAGGGCCAACAACAGCCCAGGCATGCCTCCATCCATAATTGACTGGCCGCGCCTTCATCAATCACTATTTAAAATATTTTACAGGCTTTCCTGCAGTCTGACTTTATGGGAACATTTTCTCAATTGAAGTTCCCTCCTTTCAGGTGACAATAGCTTATGTCAAAGTTGACATAAATCTGGCCAGCACATTCCATATACTCCACAGCTATTGCTTCTCCCCCATTCATGCTAATGACATGCTCAACTCCTAAGCTATATTGCCAGGGGGAGATTTTTTTTTTTTTTTTTTTAAAGATATTTGTGTTCTGGGCACCCAGAAAACATCTGGTAATCATTATCCTAAGACTTCAAAGTGTCTTTCTAGCCTCCATTTCCCAGAGGTGCCTGTAGAGAAGCTGGAATTGTTAAGGAGGAAGGATCATTTGGATTTATCATGTGTGATAAAACACCATGACCAAAGCAACTTAGGGAAGGTAGGATTTATTTGTGCTTCCAGAACTAGAAAGTCTGTTATTGCAGGGAGACATGGCAGCAAGTGGCAGGTATGGCTATAGGAGCAAGAAATAGGAATCAGAGAGCTCATATTTTTTAAGCAAACACAAAACAGAGAGTGACCCTCTAAGCTCTAAAAGCATACCACTTGCTGACACATTTCCTCCAGCAAGCTTACACTTCTGAAACAGCACCATCAACTAGGTACCAAGGATTCAAATGTTTGCGCCTGTGGGGGACAACTCATTCAAACCACCACCACCACCACCACCACCGCTGCCGCCGCCGCCACCACCGCCACCACCACCACCACCACCACCTCCACCGCTGCCGCCGCCGCCACCACCGCCACCACCCCATCACATTTAACTTTATTTTCATTCTCTTTCTCTAAGGGCCAACTGGGTCAATCTTACTTTATTTATAATTGGATAGTCCTCAGTCCCACTGCCTTTGGGCGCTACTGTAAGAGTGGTTTACTTAAGAGCTAAGGGCACACGCGCCTGTGTTATGATAGCATGTCATTGCCTTTGCCAGTTTGTGAGCTGTGTGAGATCAGGGTGTCCTCTGCTTCCCTTCAGCCAAATGAGCATTTAGAGAGCTCTTCCTCTTTTTCTGTTCTATCTGACTACTTCTCTGCTATTTAATACACTTTCCCAAAATAAAATTTGAAGCTCTTTAGTACCTGGGAAAGTCTTTGGATATTGTTGGAAGGTTATATAACACCCAGTAATATAATATTACTGTGTAATAATAGCCTTGAGTTATTTCTTAGATCAGATGAACTATTTTAGGGTCACTATGTTGCCATCTGATCAAAAACTATGGCCCTTCAATCCGGAAAACATTCTTTTGGGACCCAGCTTTGTGGATTGATTCAGAGAGACAGTGGACTTGTGGGCGACTCATAATAATATTTAGTTAGTACCCTTTTCATCTGTAGCCAAATATATCTTTGATGAACAGAACAAGCTTCTATTTAGTTTTCTGCATTTCAGTTGTTGTCTGTTTAGACATTAGAATGCATTTCGTCATTTATATATGCAAGATAGTACTCCATGATAAGAGATGGGGTGGTGCTGGAGAGATGGCTCAGTGGTTAATTGGACCTCTTGCTCTTACAGAGACTTGGGTTGGGTTCCCGGTTACACATGTTGGGTGGCTTGCAACTGTCTCTGGTACGACCACCATTACTGCCAAGTTACTTTTTAGATCTGGCTGTTTAGAAGTTTGTTGTATAAACCAGGCAGGCCTCCGTTTCTGTCTGTCTACATGTGCTGGAATTAAAAGTATGTGTATTTAATGCCCCCTCTGAGCTCAATAACAGGAGTGTCCACATATGCATACACACCCTAACAAAAAGAGTCGAACCACTCCCAGCCACACCCTAGGATGAGTTCTCTGGTCTCCAGAGGAAGGAAAAACGTCTAGAAGAAGGGTTGGTAAGCTGTTCCTTACAACTCTCATTTCTCCAGGAAGATGAAAATTGAAAAACAAAACAAAACAAAAACCCTCATGGAGTAAAGAGTAAAACCAATAAGTAGTTAAGCCTAAAAGGGAAATGATCTGGGGTGTATTCAGCCTGGCTGGTAGTTTGGGTAGACCATGAAGGTAAATAGATACTGTGCATTTTACTGACAGCGACAAGGCATTGTTTAGGGGGAAGAGGGGTGTGTGTGTGTGTGTGTGTGTGTGTGTGTGTGTGTGTGTGTGTGTTTTAAAGTCAGGATCTTGCTATGTTGAATTCATGTATTCCCTGTTACTAATTGTTAGTATGTGCCTGCACTTGAAATTTTAGGGCACATTTTGCGGTTTTGTAGTGTTTCTTTAGAAGCAGTTTAGACGCTTTGATGTTAATCTATTAATTGTTGAGTCACGAGTCCTTTGGGAACTCTGAGTTCCGCTTGCAATGGAATTGTATTAAACCAGTTGATTGATATAAGTGCCGTGAGTCAGGGCTGGGAGGCTTAGTGATGACCAAGGTCATCTTAAAGGATGTTTGAGTTGACAGAGCAGAGAGAAGATGGTAGGTGTACAGGGTACCTGGAGTGCAGTTCTATCGCTGAGTACAAGACTGCATAAAGAATTGAGTCTAGGTCATGGAGGTCTTGCTTGAGCAGGTTGTGGCTCAGACAGTGCCCAAAACAACTCAGGGTTATTGAGCGAGTTGGTGATCTAGAACACTGTGTATTTTCTTGCACAGTTTGCTCTTTGATTTTGAGTTCTGTAAATGAGGAGCAGAGGGTGGTCATCTTCCTTTGTTTTGGTTTATATGTTTCAAATGGTGGAGCAGCGCGATTTTTTATTAAAAAATTTTTTTTGAGGGGGAAACTGGTGTGGACATCGACAGGGTACTCTCTCGTTCTTCCTTTTCATTGTGATGTTTTCCCGTTGGTTTTGTTAGAAAGTGTCCGCTTTAGTGAGATGCATGATACAAAGCACCCAGTGACTAGGGCAAAGGTGATTTTGGCTTAGTCCTTTTATTCTCTGGGCTTAGGACGTTCAGTGTTTTCTCTAGTCACTGGTGCTCATTGTGAATGTGACCTCTCAGGTTTATTTACAAGAGCAAGAATCCCAGAACTCCTTTGAGCAGTGAGGTGGCTAAAGCTATTCATTAAAATAAGCCTACAGAGAGAGATTGTGTAAAAGAGTCCCCAATTTAAGGCTATTTTCTCCACATGATACTCTTTTTGGTGTCCTTCTGGAGTTCTCTTACCACTTTTTTTGGGGGGAGGGGGCGCAGTTTCGAGACAGGGTCTCTCTGTGTAGCCTTGGCTGTCCTGGACTCACTTTGTAGACCAGGCTGGCCTCGAACTCACAGGGATCCTCCTGCCTCTGCCTCCCGAGTACTGGGATTAAAGGCATGTGCCACCATGCCTGGCCTCTTCCCACTTTCTTGATTTTCCCTGTTGCCTTCTTAATCTTGAAAAACGGCCCCTAAAAGTTTGTGTATTAACAAGTTCATACCATTCTGTGTTATGATATCAGAGCAGTATATTACATTTTATTATCTCCTCACCTTGTAACAGAAACCCAAACTAATGTTATACCAGCATAGATTATTTAGATTGTTGATAAATTAAAAATAACTTAATATAGCACAAGACAGGGTCTCATGATACTGGGACTGACCTAGAAAACTCTTAATTGTGCAGTTGAAGGCCTTGAGTTTATCCTCCTGTTTTTATCTCCTGAGTGCTGGGATTATAGGAGTCTGTCACAGGTGGCTCACAATTGACTGTAACTCTAGTTCAAGGGAGATCCAGTGTTCTCTTCTCCCCATCACCCACTTTCATACCGCCCTCCTTCTTAACCTCTCTTTTCTCAACAGTCTCTCTCTCTGTAGCCTTGCCTGTCCTGCTACTAACTACCTAGATCAAACTGGCCTAAAATCCACCTGGCTCCTGGAGGATTGTCATTTGCATATACAAACCATTTTTTAGACTGTACAACTATTTATTCCATTAGTGTCCTATGTGTTGTTACTAAGGAAGGTTTGATATTGACTAGTGTGATACAATGATTGAAGTTACCTCAGTGTACTTTTAATTTGCTCAGTTATACAGAAACATTTATTTGGTAGAGGATTGGGTTTTAGTTTTGATTTGCGATCTTACTTAGAAATCATTTACCCTGCAATTAGCTTTTTCTGTCTTCCTTTGTTTTTTTGAGGCAGGGCCTCTCTAACCCTGGCTGTCCTGGAACTCATTATATAGACTAGGCTGCCCTTGAACTCTGCCTGCCTCTGCTGAGATTGAAAACATGCACCACCATGCATGATTGAAATTAGTTTCTTACTTGCTAAGGAATAGTGAAGGCTTTGTTGTTGTTGTTTAAATATAACATTTGTTTACTTAATTCGTATGAATGTTTGGCATGCATGTGTGTATATGGACTGCTGACCCTTGTCTCAGACACACCAACATCAGTAAAACTCGAAACAAAAAGAAAATGGTGAGACCTTTCCGTCCCTAGGGTCGGGTTCTTCCCTTCAGACTTTCTTCTCCTAGGAGTACAGAGGCTTTTCTTGTGTAGATCTGTCTCATCTTCACATTCAGCTTTATCCATAGCTTTTATTTGAAAGGAATGTAACAAGAAAACTGTTCTTATATGATAGATAACTTTGTATCTTTCCTTGTAACTTCCAAAAATATTTGTTTAGTGAGGGAGGAAGGAAGGAAGGAAGGAAGAAAAGAGATAAAAGAGACGGTACAGGACAGTTTGTGGAAGCTTTCTCCCTCTGTTGTGTAGGTTCTGGTGATTGAAGTCAGGTGGTCAGGCCCAGGTAGCAGCACTCTTATCTCATATAAAGGACCTTAGGAACCAGATAATTTGTTTCTCTGTTAGGTAGAGAAGAAAGTTGAGGCATGTGATACTAAGTAACTGGCCCAGCGTTCATAGTGAAATCAAGGTGGGAGTTAAGGCTGTTCTTGATCATTGGCCATTGTGTTGCCTTAAGATGGTGAAAATCAAGACTCTCATTAAACATGTTTTTGTTGAGCCGGGCGTGGTGGCACACGCCTTTAATCCCAGCACTCGGGAGGCAGAGGCAGGCGGATCGCTGCGAGTTCGAGGCCAGCCTGGTCTACAAAGTGAGTCCAGGATGGCCAAGGCTACACAGAGAAACCCTGTCTCGAAAAAACAAAAACAAAAAACAAAACAAAAAAACCACGTTTTTGTTGGAGGTTGAGGATTTAGCCGAGTGCTAGTGTGCTTGCTGTGCAAAGCCCTGTATTGGTCTCAGTACCAGGAAAACAAAAACAAAAAAATAGCCCCAAACTCAAGGGACCATTCCACTTAGGAGTGAGTGTGCGAGTCTTCTGTAGCTCCTGCTTCATGTTGCTCTCCAGATCGGAGAGCCCCACCATGCTACAGAGTCTCTGCACAGGTAGTGGGGTCATTTTGTTTAGTTGTAGACTTTTGCTTTTTTAAAATTAATTTGTAATTAATATTTATTTTCTTTAAACATGGTTGGACGTGCAGATTAGGCTGGCCTTGACTACCTGTGCATGGCAGCAGTAGTACTTTATGCCAACTGTGATTATAATAGCAATAATATTGATAGCTTTTTTTTTGTTTTTCAAACCATACTGGTAATAACTATCTGTTATAAACTACCCACTGCATGGCACTGTAGAATGTATGTGTTTTGAGCTGCCCATTTCCATTTGGAACAGGAACACTACCTTTTTAAACTCACCTAGTGAGGGACATAGAAGGAAATCAAAGCAGTTTGTCATCAGATGCCCAGACCATGCTTTCAGTATTTATTGTGAATCCCTTCACTCCTTTGAGGTAGTTGCTGGCTTTCCCATGTTCTCTGAATGCTATAATCAGCACAGATGCTCATCGCCGCTTTCCTCCCACAGGCACTTCCTAGTGCTCACAGTGCTCAGGTGTGCAGGCCATTGGCTCTTCAGAACTCAGGGGCTTGCTCACAAGGTGGCATTAGTGTGAATTTGTCTTTTTTTTTTTTTTTTAAGGGTCTTTGGCGGCTGTCACTTCCCAATTAGCCAATTTTGTTCTGAGTACCCTGTTTCTAGTTAATATTGAACCAAAGGGATTGTGCCAAAATTGATGTAATCTAGTCTATAATCAAACCCAGTGGCCGTGGATGCATAATTAGCTTTTGTTACATTGTTTACTACAAAATGCTTTCAAGAAGAAAATCTCCCATTTTTCTTATATTCATTAACTGTAAAGCAGTGATTATCACAGAACATATGGGAGCTTTTCCAAGGGTAATATATGTGTTTTCTGTTAGCAGTAATAATCCTCACCTTGAAATGTGACCATGGGGCTGGCTTTGACAGCACATACACTAAAATTGGAACAAAACATGACCATGAAGGCGGAACTGCAGACTTAGGTTCCATGGGATGATTGCTTGCATGGTACTCACATAGAAGTATTTCTGTGTGTCTTTACAGTGTATAAATAATGCGTTTTGTACTGCTACATCAAGTACATGGTGAGGAAAGTTTGGTGGAGTGGTGTTGGTTGGATTGTGTCAGGATGCCCTCGGCAGTGACATTCTGTATATATCACTGCGATCTCCAAACTCCACACTATATTGAAGCCCAGTGAGATGGGTTTGTTTACAGTAGGGCTGTGAGGGTGGAAAAGAAGCAAATGGAAGCAATGGAAGCAATTGTTGAGAATATGACTGTTTCAAAAAGTTGTAGGGGCTGGAGAGATGGCCCCACAGGACCTTGGTTCAATTCCCAGCAACTATATGGCAGTTCAGAACTGTTTCTAACTCCAGTTCCAGGGGATCTGGCACCCTCACACAGACACACAAGCAAATAAGACACCAGTGCATGTAAAATAAGTGAATAAATAAGTAATTTAAAAGTTTTAGGTGTTTTTGGTTTTTTGAGACTGGGTTTCTCTCTGTAGCCTTGGCTGTCCTGTCCTGGACTTGCTCTGTAGACCAGGCTGGCCTCTAACTCACAACTGAGTGCTGGGATTAAAGGCATGTGCCACCACTGCCCGGTCTAAGTTTTAAGTTTTTGTTTTTTAAGATTATTTTTGGTACTTGGGATTGAGCCCAGGGCCTCATATACTCTGAGTGAATGTTTTACCACTAAGCCTCTTGGCTGCTCCTCTTGTGTGGACTGCCTCAACTTGCTAGAGACACCGTTCTTGAGATAAAATTGCATGACCCACAAAATGCAGCTTATAAGTCATACTGACCAGTTCCCATCTTAGGGTGGAAAGGTGTTCTGAATGCTTGAGAAATTCATCTAGTGTCTATTTCAGTGTTTGCTATTTATTAGATATGTACAAGGTAATCCCTTTTTAGCTTCATCATGGTGAAGTTTTTCTTTAACCTTTGAAAAGGAAAGCTACAGTTAAAAAAAATCTGTATATGATTATGTTTCCTGTTTGTACTATGAACTACCAAGATGAAAATGTCTTTGGTTTTTAGAAAGATTATAAGGTATAGAGAGTAACATACAGGTTAAGCTGGCCACTGTGTTCAACATATGCAATTCTTCTTCTTCTTCTTCTTTTTTTAAAGGGGCTTGGAGAGTTGGCTCAGTGGTTAAGAAAGAACACTGGCTGCTCTTCCAGAGGACCCAGATTCTTTTCCCAGCACCCACATGGCAGGTTATAATTGTCTGTAACTACTGTTTCAGGGGATCTGACTCCTTTACACATGGTGTCAAACCAATGATGTACATAAAATAAAAATAAATTACTAAAGAATATTTTTATATTTATGGGTTTTTATTGTTGTTGATTTTGAGACAGGGTTTCTCTGTATAGCCTTGGTGTAGCCCTGGTTGTCCTGGACTTTGTAGACCCAGGCTGGCCTCAAACTCACAGAGATTGCCTGCCTCTGCCTCCCAAGTGCTGGGATTATAGGCATGGACCATCACACCTGGTTATTTTTAGATTTATGTATATGAATGTCTTACCTGCATGTAAGCATGCCTGCATGTATGTGCATCACATCTTTACCTGGTGTTCATGAGGGTCCTGGGATTGATCCTGGAGCAAAAACCATAAGTGCTCTAACCTACTGAACAGTTTCTTCAGCCCCTCAACTTTTCTTTAAAAGCAATTTATGTTTATCTTCAAACAGAGGTAGGGAGTCAGGCCACAGGATTAAATCTCTATTGTATACATTAACAGTAAGAATAGTTACGGTATTGATTTAGCTGAGTTGGGGAGATGGCACTTTTTGATGCCTTTTGATAAATATGCCTGTAGCTCAAGCTCTGTGCTCTTTGTTGTTTAACACCCAGTGGTAGGAGCTGGGCTGCTGATGGATCCTATAGAAAGAGCAGGAGGTTGGAAACTGTCCTGGGAATAGGGCTAATCAGCAATTGCTTAGGCACTCAAGACGTCTCTGGAAGGAAGCCTGTTGGGGACTTTTACAGTCAGGCTGCCAGCTTCCCTTTCTTCATAACTATTTATGATAAAATGTTATGTCTAGGAAAGCAAGCAGAGGGCTTTTACTTACTCACAGCTACATTTCTGTTCCTTGCATAATAACCATTTGCTAAATGAATAGGTGAGTAATTGACTTGATGCCAGGAACCTTACTGGTTCACAAAGAACATTTGTCAATAGCTGCACTTCTGTTCTTTTTCTGTTCTTTTCAGTGTGTAAGAAGATCTAGGAGACCCTTAAACTCCCAAAGTCAGGCATTTCTCTAATTCATTTGTTAGGAAAAACTACTAGTTTAGAAAGGTATGCAAAATTATTTCCCCGGAGAATAAAGTAAGCTTTCCTTATCTTCTCCAAAGCATGAATAAGTGAGAGCTCAGTGCTTGTTGGGTCTTAAAAGACACTTCCACCCTGTCATGTGGAAGTCACTCTGCAACATTCTTGCCTAAACTTTAAGGTGTACCTTTAGTCACTTTGGACACTTGCTATAGTCATTAGGGATTTTGCATATGTATATATATCAGTAGTTTAGGGAACATGAAACATATAACCTGTCTATGAAGAGGGGAGAAAGAATTGAGGCAGCGAGAGAGGAAGGATAAACTGAAGTAGGCATGAGGCATCCTGTTCTGTCAAACTGTCATGTGCAACAGAGGCGAATGAAATTGTTAAGAGATTTAAAACATCACGTCACAGGACAGTTCTCTAACCACAGCATCTTTCTTTTGCCTCAGCTATTCCAAAGACCCAATGCACTTGCTGTTCAGCAGTTGACAGCTGCCCAACAGCAGCAGTATGCACTCGCAGCAGCCCACCAGCCTCACATCGGTAAGTCCTTAAGCTCCTGGCTCTCTTGTTCTCTAGGACAGGTGGATGCTGGGAAAATCTAGTAGTAACTTACACTGATATCAACGTCCATCCTAACACCTGGGAGGAAGAGAGAATTTGGAGGATGGTGTTGAGTTCCAGGACAGTCTGGTCTACATAATATATAATACATTTGAGGCCAGCTTGTATTTTACAGTGAATCCCTGTGTCCAAAGAAAGAAAAGGCAAGAGTGGATGGAATTCAGAGAAATGCTTTGTACAGAGTAAATGGACTCTTGTGTGTCCAGTTGTTTCTTACCCATATTTTATTTTTGATGTACTAGAGTTGAGCTCACAGTATTTCTTTTGATACCCATTTTTTCCTATACCATAGCTGTATCAGGATTTAAGTAATTTACTAGAGAAATAACTACTGGTACTTCTTGGTAAAATTTAGGCAGCAGTGCTGGGTGTAGTGTGCACACATTGCAGCACTGGAGAGGCAGAGGCAGGAAGATCTGCGTGAGTTGGAAGCCAGCCTGGTGTATAGTGAGTTCCAAGCCAGCCAGTGCTACACAGTGGCACCCTGTTCCCCCAAATAATAAATAGATTTCAGCACCCATGATTAGGTTGTTGCCATTGTAGATAGACACCATATCAGCTTCTCAGCTTACTGAGCAGCAGATAGTGCATTCATTGCTTTTAGATCCATCTTCTAAGTCTTGCCTTCCTCTTGTTGGAAGGGTGAGTTTGACAGGTATTTTAATCCTCACCTTGACCTTTCTACCTATTTGGACCTCTATTTTTGGTTCTTTGAGAAAGAGTCATGGTGCAGTTCCAACTGGCTTTAGACTCATGTCAGTACCCCCAAGTGCTGATGCCACTGTTGTGCCTGGCAGCTCAGTCAGGCCTTCTCATGGACTCTTCAAAGCAAATGCCAAAAAATTCACAGAAATGAGCAGAAAGGACATGGCAGCTCTGGATGTGATGCGCGAGGAAGAAGAGCGCGTAGCCTTGCCCTAGTTGGTGCAAGACTGTGCCAGGGCTGTGCGCGTGTAAATTGTGTCTGTCTCAACCCCAGCACTTTTTTGAAAAATTATTTTTAATGAAAATAAGTCCTCACTTAAAGTGTTTTGAAACAATTTTTAGTAATAAAATTGAACAATAATATGAATGAAGACTTGGAGATGGACTCAGTGTATATATGTAGTGGATCCAGTGCCTGCACAAGGCCCTGGATTCAGTCCCCTCTACCACCACAAAAACTAACAAAACAAAAAACATCCACCTGTCCTAGATGGACTGCAACAGGGGCAGGGGTAGCTTGGAAGTAGAGGGGTTGCTTGACAGTCAGGAGGCTTAGGTTTGATAAAACCATAGAGATAAAACAGAAATGACACATGAATGATTTGTTGTAAACTTTTCTTTAGTAAAGATGGGAGAGGTTGTACAAAATGATCTAAACCAGGCATGGTTGTCCACCACTTGGAAGATTGAGGCAGGAGAATTGTAAGTTTAAGGCCAGCTTCAGCTACATAGTTAGACCCCCATTTCAGAGAGCCAATCAAGACTGTGGTAAAGCTTGATGTTTGCTGGGAAAGCAAGAAGACCTGAGTGCAAATCTCCAGTATTCACATAAAGGCTAGGTAGAGCCCAGTGTCAAGGACTGTACAGCAAGAAAACCTGTCTTGAAAAATAAGGTAGAAACACATAGAGTAGTGGTCCTCAATCTGTGGGCTCCAATAATTACATTAGGATTCAAATAGTAACAAAATTACAGTTATGAAGTAGCAATGAAATATTTTTATGGTTGGGGCCAACACAACTGTATTAAAAGGTTGTAGCATTAGGATGGTTGAAAACAACTACCATAGAGGAGGACACCTCTTGTCTTCCTCTGTTCTTCCTATGCACAGACACAGATACACAGATGTAGACACACACACACACACACACACACACACACACACACACACACACACACACACGCCACTATGACTTTTTATTGAAATTATATTATCTTTGTGAATTCCTCTTTATTTTTAGCCTATTCTCTCTTCCATTTCCTTTCCCTCATCTATAGCCTGGAATGCTAGCCAAACTAGAGACGTGTTTAGTAGGGCTGCAGTTTGGTCATTTGTTTTTACTGACAGGTATGTTTCCAGCAGGTTTAGCTCCCGCTGCGTTTGTCCCCAACCCATACATCATCAGCGCTGCTCCCCCAGGGACGGACCCCTACACAGCTGGATTGGCTGCAGCAGCGACACTCGGTGAGACATGTGCTGCATGAGGGATTTGCTCACTTGCTAGAAAAGTCCTTTGAAATGGGCATGCCTTCTTTCTACTCTGCCAAATCCAAGTCTCCAACAAAAATGTCTCCTGCTTTCAGCACCAGTCCCTTGTCAGTCATAGTTCTCTGCTTAGCTATTACTTTCCCTGTTCTGCCTAGAAAAACAAGGTGATCACCCCTCCTGGACCATAGTATCTTGGATCCACTGAATTACTTTTTTGTGTCGCAGGGTATTTGTTCCATAGGGAACTCACACTCTTTCCTTACCTTCTCCTCATTACTCTGTGGCTTTCCCTTCCTGCAGATCATGTAGCTTTAAATGCAAATCTTACCTCTTTCTTTGTTGTATTTCTCTTCTCCTTGTTCTGTAATGTGGCATGCTACTGATGTTGTCACATAAAAGTCATCATCAGAGCCTAAGGAGATGATGGCTGTTCTTGGAATTAGTATTACAAAGGAGCTAATCCTGAAGATTTATTGTGGTTGGTTGCTGCTGCTGCTGCTGCTGCTGCTGCTGCTTCTTCTTCTTCTTCTTCTTCTTCTTCTTCTTCTTCTTCTTCTTCTTCTTCTTCTTCTTCTTCTTCTTCTTCTTCTTCTTCAGATTTATTTATTTATTATTATGTATACAGTGCTCTGCCTGCATATACATCTTCGGACCAGAGGAGGGCATCAGATCACATTATAGATGGTTGTGAGCCACCATGTGATTGCTGGGAATTGAACTCAGGACCTCTGGAAGAGCAGTCAGTGCTCTTAACTGCTGAGCCATCTCTCCAGCCCGTGGTTGGCTTCTTATATTGTCCTCTCTCCATGAGGGGAAGTTGGACCAATGCAACAGTTTTCTTCCTGCATGGTCACATTGGCTCACACCACCCACTCACTGCAGCCAGCCCCATCTAATTGCAGTTTTTTTTTTACTGTCCCAACTTGTTCTTCTGTCTCAGTCAATCAATCAGTCAATCACAACTTGTGCCTAGGATAGTCTGCCTTTAGTCTTGATTCCCTGTTATTTATCTATTGCAGACACCTGTGGTTTTTATTTGCTTGTGGATAGATTCACAATGGTATTTTCCTTCCTTAAACTTTGGTTTTTCAAAGTCAAGTGCTTTCCCTGTTGGACTTTGTGTGGCATAGTTTTGTCACTGAGGGGCTGGAAATGTTAAGTGGCTTCATTTCAATATAAGGACAAAGACAACAACCTCTGACCCATGCTCATTTCAACCCAGTCTCAACGGAAGGTGTCAGTAGCTATGCGTTCTGCAGCACACTTACCTCTGTGGTGTAGTTCTCAGTGATGATGTCATGGCACCTTGGCATTTCTTAGGCTTATCTCCAGAATTGCTTCCTTGGTTGTGATGGCAATCTATGTGGGCAATACTTGCCTTTGCGGGGTGTGGGCAGGTATTGTGATCTTGGCTGGCTACCACTAACAGTTGCTTCACACCTATTTGTTTTGCATTGTCCTTAATTCTTTGTCTGAGTTGTTCAATATTGAATTCACAACTCAGAAGTTCAGGAGTTTAGAAACTCTTACGTTAGGTTATACAGTTCAGATCTGTGCAAGCAAGGTTTTTAGCTGGCTTGACTGATATTAGATGGCTTAAGGTATATTTCTTGAACAGGGGATTTCAGGATAATCAATGTGTGGTTAATGAAATGATAGATTGATAGTTAACAGTTTGCACATGAGCTAGACTGCAAATGATTTAAATAGTGTGCCAGACAACGAGAGTTACTAACTACCCAAACCACAGCATGGGAATTAAAGCAGGCCTTCTGATAAGCCAGTTTCAACTAAGCACTCGGGGGTGCTTAGTTTCAGATACATGATCAAGGTTGAAGCAATAAAGGTACCAGCTGAAGGATTTGAAGGCAAAATGTAAGTGTTTAGGGCACTCTCCTTGCAGGTCACACCCTTCTTTTCAAAAGCCAAAGGGCCACACTCTTTCTTTCTTTCTTTTTTTTTTTCCTCAAAGATTTATTTATTTATTATTTATAGAGCTCTGCCTGCATGTACACCTGCAGACCAGAGGAGGGCATCAGATCACATTATAGATGGTTGTGAGACACTATGTGGTTGCTGGGATTGAACTCAGGGCCTCTAGGAAGAGCAGTCTCTCCAGCCCCCTAGGGCCACACTCTTAACCTGCTACACCCACTGTGTGAACAAGAAACCTGGCACCAGGATGCTCCCTGTAAGTGCCTTTCTCCCTCCCCCACTATGGCCTTCTTTACCTTACTAGTGTGTGGACACTGGTCAGTTGTGTTTCGAGATCATTTAGCTTGGGGATAAGGGTTTGGAACTGTTCAGGTCCTGACATGTCAACAGAGCATTTTAATCCATTTGCGTACTGTAAGATGATGGTTCATATGGCAATAGATTTCCCCAGCAACACTGTCGTTTTGCAGCTGGCTATAGAGTTCCACAGTGGGCATTCTTGGTCATGGTAAGTCACACACACCAAGCAGCACCCAACTAGAAATGCTGAGCCTATCATTAGGCAGTGATGCAGTCTGACTTGCTTGTGGTTTTGAAACTTGGGAGTTTGTGCCAGTTTATTTTTGTTTAATGAGAACCAGCTCCTTTGCCAGCACAATTATACTATTTGAAACAGCTTGGAACACAAGTGCAAGGCTTGTTCACTGTGTGTCAAGCTGCACGTGCTTAGCCTTGTGCTGTGACTGAGAAAGAAAATTGAAGGTGTGTTTCACCAGATTCAAGGAGCTGACTTTGAACACTTTTTTATTTTTCCTTCTTCTGTAAGTTCTTTTGCCCATACTGTTAGACATACTCTTAGAACCCTGTCACTGTCCTGGGGGCGTATGCACGTCCTTTGCATTTTTCATCACCAGCTTCAGCATAGAATTTTGACCTAGACTTTGACCCCACCTAAGTTGCTCTCTGAGCCACTTTGTTCCATTCAGATCTGCTGGCTTGCCCTGGGTGGCAGACATTGGAGCTGTGGAGTATTGTCAGAGAAGGTGAACTGCTCAGTTAGCTTGCAACAGAGTGTTTAGTTTCTGTGCTGTGGTCAGCGGGTCTCTTGTCAGTCAAGGTTAAGGTACACTGCTTTTGTTTCAGTTGCTGTCAACTTGAATGTAAAACTTGACATGACAAAGTCTGAGTGTGTGTGTGTGCACGCGTGTGTGTGCTCTATTGAGTAACTTTTGTGACTTTAAACATGGAAATAGAAAAAATAATCAAAGAATTTGGAAATTGTATATGGTGGTCCAGTTATCAGGAGGATACTAGATTTTATCTGGAGTTAGTAACACGGGGGCCTGGCAGCCCTCAGGTTAGTCCTCAGGTGACTGTGAAGGCAGAGCCCAGGCTGTTTAAGCTGATAAGCTTCCATTTCTTTCTTTTCCAGCATCAAACTTTGTCTATTGTCCATCATGCTTCTTTTCTTTCTCATGGGGTAAACATAACTTCTGGCCGGGTATGCAGGCTCACACCTGTAATCCAGCACTTGGGGGACTGAGGAAGGAGCATCTCTAGTTTGAAGCCAGGTGGAGCTACATAGCAAGACTTTGTCTGACACAATTTGCACTGTTTTGGAGCCGTATCCCTTTAGTTCCCCTCCCATCCTCTCCTTGTCTGGCTGTACTGCAGTCAGACGTCAGAAGATTCTGCCATGAAAATCAAATGCAATCACTCTCAGTTCCTCTCTCCCCTCATAATTACTAGCTAGCACACATTTTTGTGTTCTTAAAGTTAATGTTTTTTGGATCTCACCTTTCAAGATCTGAATAATCCTAAGATCATTCTTTCTAAATGTCTCTTACCTTCTGGTTATTTTTAGGCCCAGCTGTGGTCCCTCACCAATATTATGGAGTCACTCCATGGGGTGTTTACCCTGCCAGTCTTTTCCAGCAGCAAGCTGCTGCAGCTGCAGCAGCAACAAATTCTGCTACTCAGCAGAGTGCTCCTCAGGCCCAGCAAGGACAGCAGCAGGTAAAGGCAACACCAGTCACTTCTCTGAGGCCGGCTTACAGTGTGTGCTATTGACAGGAAATGTCCCTCTTCATCATAGACCAATGAGCGCGTGTGTATGTGTTGTCTGTCTGTCTCACAGCTGCTGCTGTTCTTCATCATGAAATGCTGAGTGCCTGTGTGTGCTTGCCCACATGCTTGCTCCAGTCCTCATTTATGTGTTTATTGTTGTTGGGGGCTATATGCACCAAAAGTTAACCTCTGGTATTAATTCCTTAGGAGCTCACCACCTTGTTTGTTGAGACAAGTGTCTCTCACCCAACCAGGCACTAACCAATTAGGCTGGACTATCCAGCCAGTGAGCCCAGGAATCATCCTGTCTCTCCTCTGACACTGGGGTGATAAGCACACCACCATGCTGACAGCTGAGTTATGGTTCACATGCTTGGGCAGCAAACACTGACTGTTCTTTTAAAAAATGCTCTTCTCCACCCTACCCCCCACCGTGTGTGTGTGTGTGTGTGTGTGTGTGTGTGTGTGTGTGTGTGTGTGTGTGTGTGTGTAGCCCTGGCTATCCTGGAACTCACTGTGTAGACCAGGCCTCTTTCTGAACTCAGAGATCTGACTGCCCCTGCTTCCTGTGTGCTGGGATTAAGTGTGTGGGTCACTGAGCCCTGTCAGAATATCAGTGGGAGTTTCTATACAGAGAAACTCTGTCTCAATATCTATCCCAAGCCCACCCCCCAACAAAAGGGAAGAATTTCAGAGGGTTACAGTTTCAGACAGCAGAGGGAAGGCAGGTGGGTAGCAGCAGTTGAGAGTTCATATCTCAAACTACAGCAGGAAGCAAAGAGCACACTGGGAAACTCCCAGCTCGCCCCCATTGGCATATTTCCTCCAACAAAGCCTCACCTCCTAGTTTCCCTAAAACTGTTTATACCACCCGGAGACAGTAGTAGTCAAACTAGAAACTGTGGGGGCCATTTTCACTTAAACATCCATATAAGATGAAAAAGAAAATATTGGAATTGGAGTTACAGGCAGTTGTGAGCCATCATGTAGCTTCTAGGAACTGAACCTGGGTCCTCTGCAGTAGTTTTTGTTTGTTTTGTTTTCCTTTTTGTCTTTCGAGACAGGGTTTCTCTGTGTAGTCTTGGCTGTCCTGGACTCACTTTGTAGATCACAGAGAATTTGCTTCTGCAAGAATTCTGTTTTTCCCCCCAATAATTTATTTATTTATTATGTATATAGTGCACATTATATGACATTCTAGATGGCTGTGAGCCACCATGTGGTTGTTGGGAATTGAACTCAGGATCTCTTAAAGAGCAGTCAGTGCTCTTAACCACTGAGCCATCTCCCCAGCCCCCTGCAAGAGTTCTTAATGTTTGGCTAAGCTATCTCTCCAGCCTCGTTGTTATCTTCCTTATTTAGTAGAAGCTTTGTCGATCTTGTTCTTTTTGTTTTGATGTTCTGATGTATGGTAAGAGTTAACTGCTTGATTAAAGAAGCAACGAAGTACTCTACTTTCTCTCCTCCTTTCCCCCACCCCCATTTCCTTTTGGGGGAGGGGGAGACAGGGTTTTTCTGTGTACCCCTGGCTGTCTTAGAGTACTTCCTCTGTAGACTATGCTGGCCTCAAACTCACAGAGATCTGCCTGTCTCTGCCTCCTAAGTGCTGAGATTAAAAGTATGTGCCACCACTGTTTCTGCATGTAAGCCTGCAGGCCAGAAGAAGGCACCAGATTTCATTATATTTGCTTATGAGCTACCTACTATGTGGTTGCTGGGAATTGAACTCAAGACTTCTGGAAGAGCAGCCAGTGCTCTTACCTTTTGAGCCATCTCCCCAGCCCCTGCTCTGCTATTTGTAAAGTTTATAGCTAAGGATAGTACAGTGAATGAAGTTTTAACCGTGTGGTGGGGTGAGCTGAATATTTATCCTAACAGCCATGGCATGTGATGAAACCATTATAATAAACATTTTTTTTTTCTTGCAGTGGTGTGTTATATCTTTAATCTCCACCAGAAACAGGTGGATTTCTGAGTTTGAGGTCTATAATGTGATTTCCAGGACAGTCAAGGTTGCACAGAGAAACCCTGTCTTGAAAAACCTGAAGTGGGGGGAGGAATATTTCTTATTGCTATCACTTAAAAGACTGACTTTTCTTGAGCATATAGTGTGTCCTTGATAACTTTCTGTGAGATGGCATTTCTGTCTTCCTGTTCCTAGGTTCTTCGTGGAGGAGCTAGCCAGCGTCCTTTGACCCCAAATCAGAACCAGCAGGGACAACAAACAGATCCCCTCGTAGCAGCTGCAGCAGTGAATTCTGCTCTTGCCTTTGGACAAGGTCTGGCTGCAGGTATGCCAGGTAAGGTAATGCTGATGCTCCTAATGCTTAGTGGAGCCAAAAATGTGTGAATTACAGGAGAATGGGCAGTGCTTTTAGCTTATGATTGGGGACTGGCAGGGATGATAAATACTTGCCCTCACTTAGACCAGAGGTCATTGATGAGAGCTTTGTTCTGAGCCAGTCATTGGTCATCATGGACATCCTCACATGTGCCCTCACAGCTGAGAATGCGAGCTTTGCCCTGTTGGCAGTTTCTCTGGCCTCAGGAAGAAGTGTGGGCAGAGTGATCAGCCTGCTTTAGAGAGAGTCTTTGGTTTGGTCCTAATGCCTGTGTATTTGAACAACATGACTAAGAAGGAATTCCTCTATTTTTTAAAATGGCATCCATTTATATTTGTAGGATTTCTAGGTTTTCTTTGGCTATCAGCTTCTGAGTTCTAAATGCACGAGTCAGCAATGTCTATTGGTCTTTTTACTTGTTGGCAAGAGTTGGATGTGGTTTGATGTTATACAGTTGAAACAGGTCCTTAATTTTCTGACCCTTTCCTGTCCAGATGGAGTCAGATAAACTCATTAATAAACTGAATAGCCTTAACTTGCCTCATGTATTTTGTTACTTATCTCTGTGCTGTATTAGCTCTCCTGTGTATGTGCACATAATTCTAACTAAGACCTGGAGATTGTTAGTAGCTATGAAAACTTTATCAGTCAAACCTTGCCTATTGCTTGTCACTCTCTTTCGGGATGTGTAGCCTAGAGTATTGTGTGGTATGCCAGTACTACGGGGTTGTGCCCATTACACTTTTGTTATTTGTTTAGTCAAGAAAACAATAAAATAGCCTTGGCTAACTAGCACTTTGAAGAGAAAGAATTCCCTATCCTAACAGTGACCAGAAGAAGAGAACAGTACTGTTCCTAGTGTGAACATGTTAAAGTGTGCTTGCTCACTGAAGACCCCTCCACCCATCTTTAATATTCCTAAGGTTTTTTACAGATCAGGGAATGAATGCTCAGAGATTCAAGGCCTTTCACTCAGTTATGTAAGTGTCAGAGCCAGGTTGTACATCTAGGTCTATGTAATCACAAAGCTGGGTTTGTCACTATTAATATGTTGGTGCCAAGGATGCATTTTTCCTTTTGTAATTTCCGTGAGTACTGTGGCTTACGAGACCCATATATGTGATCCAGACTGTGGTTAGTATTGAGTCTTGTGTACCTAAACGTATGGATTAGATGCACAGTTAGAGACTAATAGCTGTCTTAGTTACTTTCCTATTCCTAAAGTAAGACACCATGACAAAGCAACTTACAGAAGAGTGAGTTTATCATTTAGACTGACTAACCCTCCAAAACTGTAAACCCCAAATAAATAGGCATGGTGCTGGAACAGTAGTTGAGACTTTCCATCTAGATCCATATGCATGTGGCAGAGAAAGTTTATTGGGAATGAGCTTTTGAAACCACAAAGCCTGGCGCCCCCCCCCCCCCCCCCCCCCCATGAGGCCACTAATGAGGTCAAACTTACCAACTGGGGACCAAGTAATCCCTGTGGGGATTAGTCTTGTCTCTGTTATTCATCAGGGAACTCTTGACCTCAAGCCCTACAACACCAATACAATGAGACGGTTGGCTAACATAGACAGCTATGGCTGATGGGCAGGTAGCATTCATAGGAAGGTGGAAATGCTGGCGTACTGTGAGATTTCATCATGTCACTTAGAATGGCCATGTGGTGTAATGCTTACAAACCATCTATTGCGGTAATTCCCACCTAACACATTGCATGGTGGTTAAAACCTTGGCGGCTGAGACTGACAGTGTTTCTATTGTGTGCTGCTTACTACCCCCAGGTTATCCAGTCTTGGCACCAGCTGCTTACTATGACCAAACTGGTGCCCTTGTGGTGAATGCAGGGGCGAGAAATGGCCTTGGAGCTCCAGTTCGGCTTGTCGCTCCAGCCCCAGTCATCATTAGCTCCTCAGCTGCACAAGCAGGTGAGCTTCATTTTAGAGGACTGTAGTGACAGAACTAACGGGGAAGGGTGGCTGACAGTGATGGTCTTTGAATAGTTTGTAATGTACTTTAATTGGTAGATCTCTGCCTCGATTTTTAGCTCTAATATTTCAAAGAGAATCAGAAGCTACAAGGCAGTGTGGTGGAGTCAGATTCTTTTGATGTTGTGTGGCACCTGGTTAGATGCAGGGTCAAGCACAGGAAGCGGCACTGCAGTCAGCATTCCAAAAGCTAACGGTGTATTGTTTTTCAGTGCCCTTTTCTTTTTTTGGTGGGGTTGGGAGTCTGTTTTGACATAGGTACTGAGAGAACTGGCAGAGTAATGCATTGATTGTGGTGAGATTATTTTTTAACTACATATTTTACATGAAAAAAAATTTTTTTTGAATGAGAGTAAGCTGGGTATGGTTGCACACACTTCCCATCCCAGTTCTTGGGAGGCAGAGTCAGGTGAGTCTCTTTTAGGTTCTATCTCCATTCCAGACAGGCTTACATAGTGCAGCCCTGCCTATAGCTGGGCGAGTGATCATGAAAAAAACCAGCATGATAAGAGGTTAAAGGGTTTAAATGTATGGACAAAATAGTGTCATGGAAAAAGTCTCCATGGGTATGTACAGAATTTGAGATTTTTAGAAAATAGTTTTTAATGGGTCTGTGTAATGCATGAGCCACTTTTAGACTGGAGACACAGCTCGGCATATCTTTAGGAAGGCAGAGGCAGGTGTGTCTCTGTGTGTTCAATGCCCGCCTGGTCTACAAAGCAAGCATAGGACAGCCAAGGCTACACAGAGAAACCCTGTCTCAAAAACAAAGCTGGAGCTGGGCCAGGTGGTGGCGCACGCCTTTAATCGCAGCACTCGGGAGGCAGAGGCAGGTGGATCGCTGTGAGTTTGAGGCCAGCCTGGTCTACAAAGCGAGTCTAGGACAGCCAAGGCTAACACAGAGAGACCCTGTCTCGAAAAACCAAAACCAAACCAAAACAAAACAAAACAAAAAACCCCAAAAAACAAGAACTGGAGACACTTTAATCTACTTCCAGCATAGAGAGCTTGTCCTATGGTATTTTTACTTAAAGTCCATAATATAGACAGTAGAGGCTTCACATGAAGTGATCAAAAATGGATTTGTACCATGTCAGCATTGAAAAGCTAATAAAGCGTTAGAAGTTTTTAAAAAGTGGATAAAGTGCAGTATGGGTATGTGGTAGTGCCCTTCTTACCCTAATGGTGTGCTTTCTTCCTCACAGCTGTTGCAGCGGCTGCAGCTTCAGCAAATGGAGCAGCCAGTGGTCTTGCTGGAACCACCAATGGACCATTTCGACCTTTAGGCACCCAGCAGCCCCAGCCCCAGCCGCAGCAGCAGCCTAGTAACAATCTGGCTTCCAGCTCTTTCTATGGCAGCAATTCTCTTAGCAGCAACTCCCAGAGCAGCTCCCTCTTCTCCCAGGGTTCTGCCCAGCCTGCCAATACATCCTTGGGATTCGGAAGCAGCAGTTCTCTTGGTGCCACCCTGGGATCGGCCCTTGGAGGGTTTGGAACAGCAGGTAGAAGCGAGACGGAGAGGCTGAATTTGAATGAGTTTTATAAACTTTGTGGAACCCCAACAGTGCATGACACCCTGCACAGATACCACAGGCAGATCTGGACCAAGTCCCAGGCTGCCTAACCAGCCCACCTAACCTTTGAGATGCTGGACTATAGAAATCAAGTTATGCAGCCTGGGCCTCTTTCAGGTCCATGCTCATGTCACTACTTAACTTATATTCACTTTGCCAGTTTGTTTCAGGCATTCAAAACTAAAGAGAGGGGTTCTTCCAGGCGTTAGGAAACTCATGGAGGGAACTGTAGCAATGTGGCTATTAAGCTGAGGGGGAAGGAACCACAAAAGGTCATAGGGCTGGGTGCTTCACGTTTAGGACTGTGCCCGGTGATTGGCTTGAATATCTTAAGCAGGAGTTTGTTTTGAACATGCTAAGGGAGACGTTGTGGAACATTGGGAAGAACAGTGCTAGACCACAATATTTCTGTTTTGATGGGAGAAGAATGCAAGAATGTAGTCTGGTGGACAGTGGGATACTTGGAGTGGCTATCAACAGTGTGAGTTTAGAACAGAAGGGCACATCTGAGAGAAAGTGCACTAATTGGAGTTGTAGGCTAAGGCTAGCAAGCAGTAGCTCCTGATGGAGCCCACCAAGGCAATAGGCCTCATAAGAAAGTCCTGTGTAGTGGACAGTGCCCTGCTTATGCATCTTTTTTCTGTGTTCCATTTTTCTGCTAGAACCTTTCAGCTGGTGAAAGGCTTCTTTCTAGTTCATTTCCTTTCACTTTTCCCATAGCTCATGTGGCCGTCAAAGCTTTTTAACCTGCCCCCATCCCATTATATCTGTGACACTAAAGGAGGTAAATTTGGCATACTTGTGTGATGGCTTGAATACTAGCTCTGTTAACCTAAGCCATGTCCTCTTTATTACTTTAGCTGCCCCTAGAACTGCTACATTAACAGTTAGGCTGTCTCTGCTGACACATTTGCGGTGGTAAGGAGTCTGGATCAAAGTGTTAGGAACAGGCCACTGGGCTTGTTCTTCAAAGAACAGGCCTGTTCTTATCTGCATTGTTTTAATTCCATTTTAGTTGCAAACTCCAACACTGGCAGTGGCTCCCGCCGTGACTCCCTGACTGGCAGCAGTGACCTTTATAAGAGGACATCGAGCAGCTTGACCCCCATTGGACACAGTTTTTATAACGGCCTTAGCTTTTCCTCCTCTCCTGGACCCGTGGGCATGCCTCTCCCTAGTCAGGGACCAGGACATTCACAGACACCACCTCCTTCCCTCTCTTCACATGGATCCTCTTCAAGCTTAAACCTGGGTAAGAACCATTACTCTAACACCATCTTGAACGCTAGAAGTCTCTTGCCACCGATGACATTACAAGTACTTTGCATAAGCAAAGGACAGTCCCTTTATTCTAGAAGTGTCCTGGTGTTCTGTGCCTTTGGTAAATTCCTCATGTTGCTCAGGTTGTACCTGCAGCTTCACAGCAGTTGGGGATTGCTTAACATCTGGATGCACCCCGTGTATTCACTCCAGCTTCAGTGTGGACATTTATTCTCGGGCAAACATAGCAAAAGTCATGGTAGAGACACAGACAGACACAGAGGAAAAAAATAGTCATTAGTATAGTACCGGTGATGACAGCACTCTGAACATGCTGCTAATTTTCTTTGTAGAGTCCCCCCTCTCTTGTATAAAAGTTAGTAGCTTTTTCACATACAACATTTCATTGACTTTTTTTTTGCCAGATTATTAAGTGTTGATAAATGTTCTTCAAACTTACAGTCTGTTAGTAACTAGATGTAGATTCCTAGGTTCATGTGTGGGAGTTTTAGAAGATTCTCGACAGCAGGCTTTAAGAATAATAGGAAAATTACAGTAGCACTGGTCAGTGTGGAGATTTCCTATCCAGAAACAAGGCATGCCCCTTTCATTGTTTCTCAGGTCTGGATTTTAGGTACTGATTTACTTCCAGATGGGGAAAGTTGAATTAGAGAAGTGGAGAACACGTTTTATGAACAAATGGTGAGGTGAGAGTGTTGCTATTTTGTATTGGTGGCTTTAAAAGAGAGCGTCCTGAACAAATCAGCAAGAATACGCTTACTAGAAGATCCCGCCTTTGCCCACCATGTTTAAATGTGGCTTCAGGGACTTGGCAGTGACGACAGAATAAAATTGAATAGCATGATTTTATTTGGAGAAACCTTTATGCAAACCAATAAAAGTTAGATGACATCTACAATAAGTTATTTTAGAATGAAGAGTTTGAAGGCAAGTGCTGCACACTGTGTGTGTGTGTGTGTGCATGAGGATGTGTGTGCACACACACACACACATATCAGAGTGCATGTGTATTCGGAAGTGGAGGACACTTGGAAGGACATTTCTTACTGGCTGTCCACAATGGCTGGATGGGGCATGTTGCAGTGTAGTGTTTCCTAGCAACAGAAGGCCTGGCTGCAGTGTAGGATCTGGAGGGTGATAGGCTCAGAGACAGAGGACTGAACAATCACTGTCCAGATGGACCTTCCTCATGTTAAAACTCTTGTGCCTCCTGGGAAGCACAAGGTAGGTAGCACCCTATTCCATGTCTCACTTGTCTCCGATTTAGACAGATTTTTTCAGAAAAGATTCTAGATTATATATTTTCAATGTATAACTTTTGAACCAGCACATTGTAACTAAATCTGTAACATTTCACTGAGTTGTTTGTGGTGTTATTGTTGTTGGTCTGTTTTGTCGTCGTTTTGAGTTTTAGATTTTTTTAAAAAATGTGTTGGGTTGTTTTACCCTGCATGTATGTTTATGTACCACATATGTTCCTAGTGTCCAAAGATCCCCTGAAACTGGAGGTGGGAATGGTTGTGAGCCACTATGTGGGATACTGGGAATCTCTCATGGAGCCTCTGGAAGAGCAGCCAGTGCTCTTACCTGCTGAGCATCTCTCCAGCTAGCTATCTTCTAACTAAACTAGTTAGAAAAACTAAGTGGAGGCCATATGTAGCCTGAACTAAGTGCAGTGGCTCTGGGTATGCACACTAGATCTGAAAATGCTTCATGTAGGAGGCCTTTCCTCTTTGCAGCCTATCTGCAGCCACAGCTAGATCCAATAGTCAGTTCCTTAGAATATTCTAAGAAAGCAATTGACCTGCTTAATATATTTTTTGAATATGTTTTTCTCTTCTAACATTTTACTCGTTTTTCTTTTTTTTGATTTTCCGAGACAAGGTTTCTCTGTGTAGCCTTGGCTGTCCTGGAACTCACTCTGTAGACCAGGCTGGCCTAAAATTCAGGGATCGATCTGCCTGCCTCTGTCTCCTGAGCACTGGGATTAAAGAGGTGTGCCCCTATCACCTGAGTTTGCTGCTTTTGTTGTTGTGTGGGCTTTTTTTTTGTTTGTGTTTTCTTTTTTTTAAAGATTCGCTTTTATAGTTTTAAATTTGTGTAGGTGTATGTGGGTATGTGCATATGAGTGTAGGTGCCCTCAGGCCAGAGTTATAGGCTTCATGGAGCTCTGCTTGTGAGCTACCTGATGTGAGCATGGGTCCTTTGAGAGAGTAGCAAGTGCTTTATCCCTCAAGTTTTATTGTTTTAATTCCTAAATTTAATGTGTTCATTTTGAGTTAATGTTTTCATCTTGTGTGGTTAGGGTTCGCTTTGCCAGTATGTGGTTTGGATGCCATTATGAGTGGAAATTTTTTCTAGTTGAGGATTGTTTGTTTTGTTATTGAAATACAATATATCTTATCCAGAAAAATCATTAGTTTGTTTATTCTAATGGTCTTAAGGTAAATTTGCTAGAAGTTCTTTATAATAGAATAGAGAGGAACATATTATTTTGCCTGTGTTTGTTTACTTGCTTGACATTTGTTGAGCGTTGATATTGTAATGAACCTTTTATGAGGAGAAGGCTTCCCAGCATTACAGTTGAGTTTCTGTTGTGAATGGGCTTTGGTTTGTCAAATACTTTATGTCTTTGTTGATCATGATAGGACTCATTTTGTGACTATTTTGTTGAGTTTACATCTGTGTTCGTAAAATATAGATAGTTTCCTTTTGTGTTATAATGTGTTTGTATCACATACTTGTTGTCAGGTAGAATTGATTTGTTGTAAGTAGCCTACTCTCCTGTAGCTTCTGGAAGTTGTGTAGTATTGTCATTGTTTCTCCTTTAGTCATTGTAATATTCACCAGTAAAGCCTCCAGTAAGATTTTTAATTATTAGCTTACTTTTTTTTATGTATGGACTTTATGTATGGCTTTAGGATTTGTCTGTCTGTGTTGATCTTTCTTCCTTTCTTTTTTCTCCTCTTTTTCCTCTCCTCCCTTCTCTTCTTTTTCCTTGCCCTTCTATTTCCCCTTCAGGTTTTCAAGATAGGTTTTCTCTGTGTAACCCTGGCTGTCCTAGAATTTGCTGTGCAGGAGAGGCTGGCCTCGAGCTCAGGGATCCACCTGTCTCTACCTCCCAAGTGCTGGGTTTAAAGGTGTGTGCCACCATACCTGGCATTATTACTACTACCACTACTACTACTACTGTTTTTTGTTTTTATTTTTTGAGCCAGGGTCTTCTTACGTTGCCCTGGCTGTTCTGGAACTCAACTGTGTAGATTAGTTGGCAAGTTTTATGTTTCTTAAATCAGGTTTGGTAATGGTGATTGTGCTTTCCAAGATATTTGTCCATTTCATCTACATTCTCAGAATTGTCATAAACTATAATTAGTGCTGGTTCCGTAGCTCAGCTGGTACAACTCTTGCCATGCAAGCCCAGTGACCTGTGTTAGATACCCAGGTCCCACATAAAGGTTAAAAAAGAGAACCAACTTGATGAAGTTATCTTTTGACCTCTACTGGCATCACCCTCCCTCCAATTAAATATATATGATGTAAAAGGGGAGGGGGCGCACTGGAGAGATGGCTCAGAGGTTAAGAGCACTGTCTGTTCTTCCAAAGGTTCTGAGTTCAATTCCCAGCAACCACATGGTGGCTCACAACCAACAGTGAGATCTGGTGTCCTCTTCTGGTGTGCAGGCACACATTCAAGCAGAGTACTGTATGCATAATAAATAAATAACTGGGCAGTGGTGGCGCATGCCTTTAATCCCAGCACTTAAGAGGCAGAGGCAGGAGGATTTCTGTGAGTTTGAGCCCAGCCTGCTCTACAAAGTGAGTCCAGGACAGCCAACTCTACACAAAGAAACCCTGTCTCAAAAAATAAATAATAAATAAATCTTTTTTTTTTTTAAAAGAGAAATCTCTTTAATCTCTCCTTCACTTTGTTCGTGCATACATACATAAATACATTGTGTGTAAACATACATGCAAGGTTGATGATGTAAACAAGCATCCATTCCGCATAGCTGAGCTGTGGTCACAGAGCTCCTTTGCAGTGTACGTGTGGAATTGATGGAGCTGGTGGATGCACACTTATGCTGAAATTTTTTTTTTTTTTTTTTTTTTTTTTTTTTTTTTTTTTTTTTTTTTTTTTGTTGTTTGTTTTTTTTCTTTCAGTAAAGGTTTGAGGGTTGATGTCCATTCTGGACTGGATGTTCCAGAAATCTTATGTTAGTACTTTCTGCCCCACTCACCCATGTGTTTGTACTGTACCTACCCATCATGCTCCTGTTCCCTGCTATGTTTCTCCAAGCATACTGTTTTTGGCAGCCCCCAAGTTGTATCTTATAACGCTCTTGAAAATCAGAGGTAGTTGAGATAATTTGCTAGGCTTGTACAGAAGTCTGTAATCCTCAGGCTTCTTGTACTCTGGAGGAGAGTTGTTCCTGTTACTACCTCCAGAGTCGAAGCACAGTGTTGTCCTCCTGTACTCCATGCAGGGTGAGAGAGGTCTACCATCTACCATTTAGGGTGGTTTTTTTTTTCTTGTTGAAGCAGGGTCTTGCCTGAGCCTTCCTAGTGCTGCAGGTATTAAGGCATATGTCACACTTGGAGACCACCATTTAAGTTATGTAGCACATGGAAAGAAGTCACAATACATGTTAAACCAATACCTTGATTTTTGCTTAAAACTGAAGTTCTCTGGTCCTTTTCTGAAAAGACATTCACAAACAGATGAGTACTACTTGGCTCATGCAGAATATACCTGCATTGCTAGATTAATGACCTGAGGAAGTTTTTCTGTTCCAGAGATTTGCATATACTTGCAGTATGTAAAAACGTGGTCATGAATGTATAAATGTCCAGCGTAGGGGCATATTGACTATCGTTCTCTCTAGCCACTTGAATTATGTATTAGTATATTTTTGGCCACTGTAACGAAGTCAAGCTAATGTTAGCTTCAACAGTACTGTACTTCTTAGTACATATAACTGGAAGTTGAGAGTGTTGGTTTGTTCCTTCATTAGATTTTGTTGCCAAGGACCTGGCTTTCTTTCAGCATACCTTCCACCTTTGTTAGTGACCTGCTGATACATTATTTCCCAAGTGGTGTGTGCTTGTGCTGTTCCCCTTTAGGCATGCATGGTGTGACCACCACATCTGCAGTACCTGCCGTCCCACCAGTCTTTTTACCATTTCTCTGTCCTCCTCTCCCCAGACAGGGAAGAAAGCATAAGACTCTGACTAGAATAAAGAGCAATCATTAGGCTGCTGTTTTCTTTTGAATAAATCCATTTGTGTTCAAAAGTACTGTAGCTATGATGAGAATAGCAGCATTCCGAAAAATAAGGAAAGTTGATGTAACAAGACACATGCAGCTGCAAGAGATGAGTTTTCCGGGACGTCAGGGCCAGGAGCCTAGCTTTCCATTCTGGCTATTAGAACTATGTGTATTGTATTTTTGGATGACCTCTTTCTCTTTCTTTTCTCCTCCTCCTCCTCCTTCTTCTTTTTCTCCTTTTCCTTCTCCCTCTTCTCTCTTCAGCTTTTGTTTCCTACTAGGTAAATGTACCATTGAGAACCTTAGGAAGAACTGGGTCTAAATAGATTCTCAGTAACAGTGTAATTTTGAGTTATTATTTTTGTTGTTTCATTACTTTGAGTGAGACCTACACTTTTGAAGTTGGGTCCTAGAATTTGTGAAGAAATCCAAGCTAGGTCTCTTTCTGTAGCTGCCATTAAATACCATACCACGTTCTGTACAGAGAATATAGTGAGTAGATCCTGCTGGTGGCACTGCTCGTGGATTTGGAGTTGCTGTTCATCAAAATCTTTGTGGTTGATTTGGTGTTTTTTAAAATACTTAGATGTTTTGGGTTGGTTTGTTACAGTGATTCAGGGGATAATAACCTGGTTCAGGAATGCACTTTAGCGGTAGAACTTAGAAGGCCACACGACAGTCTTCCAATGCCGGGGGGGGGGGGGAAGAACAACAACCCAAAGATTTTATATTTGTTGTGTTGTGCAGGAAAAGTTAAACATATGAACCAAGTCGAGTATGGTGGCATGCCTTTACTCCCAGCACTTAGGAGGCAGAGGCAACTGGCTCTCTTGAGTCTGAGAACAGCTGGGGCTACACAGAGAAACTGTATCTTTGAAAAACCAAACCAAACCAAAAACCCCAACAGAAACCATGTGAACCATTGTAAGAATTATTGAAAAAAACTAAGTGTACCTGTTAGTTTACTCTGCTACTTTCCTTTTACTGTGTGCGCATGTGTGTTGGCAGGTGGAACCTAGGCCATACCTATGCTAGGCATAGGCCTTTCCACTGACCCACACCCGAGCCCTGCTTCATTTTTTGTTAAGTCTTTTGGTCATAGCTCCATCTTACCTGTTTAGGAAATCACATTTATACCGTAGCCATCAATCAGAGCAATAGTACAAGTGGTGAATGAAGGGTGTTACTGGTGTATCATGTCAAGCTTTGTCCCAGAGAAGTTAAGAGTTGCCTGTTGATGAGGACCATGAAAACCTACCATCTGCCCTACATGTGAGATTTCCAAATTCTGCTTAGTTTTGGAGTTACTCCTTCAAAGAAAGTTTTTCAGGAGTGTTGGGGCTGGGGCGTGCGTTGCAGATGAATTTGGATGCCTGATTTCATTCCCTCTTCTTATAGCACTGGGCATTCTCGTGTAAAACAAGTGCTATACCACTGATCTATATCCCCACCCCTGTTTGTGCTGATCTTAACAGGTGGGCTTCAGCTGAGAGTGCAGGCTGTTTAGAAATGTAGTGAGGCCCTGTACTGTGTGGAGTGGATAAGCTCAGAAGCCTCAGTGTCCTTTGATTTTTCTTAGTGTCACTGTAGGTATTGTGCCTCCTTTTGTTTATTCAGGACATACAATGTATTGCTCTACTGGTTTTACTGGTTGGTCTTGTTTTTCTCCTTTTTAGGTAGTACTGGGGACTGAACCCCAGGCCTCATGCATGCTAGCAAGTGCTCCATCTTTGAGCTGTATCTCAAGCCCCTTAGCACCAGTTTTGCTAGCAGTCTGTTATCAGTGG